>NC_091068.1:85532290-85841360 GCF_000393655.2 Nicotiana sylvestris | reverse complement strand
GTAAAGGACAATCGAAACGGGATTGGTTTAATTATTTCAGAGTCGCCACTTGGGAGATTTAGGGTGTCCCAAGTCACCAATTTTAATCCCGAGTCGAGGAAAAGAATGACTCCATATTACAGTCTGCGTACCAGAAATCCGGATAAGGAATTCTGTTAACCCGGGAGAAGGTGTTAGGCATTCCCGAGTTCCGTGGTTCTAGCACGGTCGCTCAACTGTTATATTCGGCTTGATTATCTGATTTCATACAAGTGTGAACTTATGTGCAAAATTTAACTTTTAACCGCTTTTATCATTTACTGTTTTTATCAAGAATTGCAACGTTGTGAAAATGTATCTCGAACCACGTCACAATCAATGTACCCGTGGTCGTCGACACACTTTGACTCCGTTGAGATTTGGATTTGGGTCACATCAATGTGCACCCGAGTTTAAGGAAATTAAATTATTAAAGGCGCGCCTAAAGCGACTAGCGTATTTATTTTGGGTAAGACCGTGGAATTTTACTAAACGGTCCATCCCGAAGTCTAAACAATTTTTAAAGCAAATATTTACTGAGGGCCCCGCAACTTGTATTTTATTTGGTGAGGCTCATCTCATTCCTTTTTTTTTCTTTTTTTTTTTTTGAAATGAATTTGCAACGTCATGGACACGCACCTCGAACCACGTCACAATCAATGTACCCGTGATTAGAGACACATTTCGAATCCGTCGAGATTTGGATTTGGGTCACATAAATGTGCACCCAAGTTTAGGAAGGTAAGGTTTATTAAAGCGTGTCCTAAAGAGACTAACGTGTTGTTATTTTAGGAGGGTTGTGAGATTTGCTAAACAACCCGTCCGGGAAACTAAATGCTTCAATGATTTACATTTAACAAGGGCCCCGCATCTGCGTGTTTTGTTTATTTTCATCGAGGCTCATCTCGTTCTTATTTTAAAAGGACATCCTATAGCAACTACGTTTCTTGTCGTGTTCGTCTCTATCAATTGAAAACGGTAGACAGTCCTAATTAATTACATGATTGCGAGTTTATCTATAACAGAATTCCGAGTGCTTGCGCAAAATCAGAAAACATGGCCATGCACGTGGGCAGCTAATCGGTCATTATGGGCCCAAACCCAGCCAACATAGTATCGGCTGGGCCTGGGCCGCTGCCTTTCTGATGAAAGCCTGCTGGGTTCGTTTGATTCGGGCTCGACCTTCGTGAGGTTGAGAAGTGCAGACTTGCGCTGTTTATTTTAAAGCAATGGTTCGCCAATTATAAGGAGGCAATGAAGTTAACTAACATGGACGGTTTTATGCATTTAAAGACATGTTAAACGCAATTAGATAAAGCCTAGGTACAACCTATTGCATTGGGAATACTTTTATCTATCAACCCATATATACAAACTAACATTCTATCACCACACATTGATATCTACTAGGCATGCAGGCTAGCTTCAGTATCTAGACAAGAAAGTAAGCTATTATACATTACATGAAGTTTAATATAACAGTCTATGTATGAAATAAACATCTTCAGCTCTTCTCTTTTATATTCATGCTCAACTTTCAAGTTACATTGACACTATTAATCGTGTACCTGGTATAGCAAAGAAAAAGAAGAAGGAGAATGGTCAGCTGAGTAGTATGCAGCAAATACAGCAACAGCAGATAAACACCAACAACACAGCAACAACAACCAGCCACAATGATGGAGCTCACAAGTGGTCGAGCAACAAACAAACAGTCCCAGAGGCAGAATGATGAACCAACAATATTTCCCAGAACAAAGAGGAACAACCAATAGTCGAGTACCAAACCAATGAACCCAGAAAAGAAAGATGAAACAACAGCAAACAGAGTATTCAATGCAGCAACACTACCAATTCAATAACCAGAAACAGCTCAACCAATGCAAACCAAGAACTTGGCCAAGACAGCTTGACCAATATGCACTCTTATACAACTTTCAGGCAGTGTTTGGTTGCAGTGTTTATTGGAAACTAACTTATGTTTTTCAGTTTTCTTTGAACTCACCAGACCTCTCTTTAGACTACAAATTTTCCAGCCCTTTGTTTTTCCCTCTCTGAAAGCTAAAAGTCCAGCCTAAGACCCTTAAACTTCAGCCCCTGTTTTAGTTATCAAATGGCCTATTTATAGGCCAAATGCACCATTACAGCTGAGCTGCCCTGCCTGCCAATTGGCAGAATGCCCATACTCTTTAAGCCCATGCTCAGCATGCTTGGTGTCAGCTCCCTTTATTCCCCACGCCTGGTTTTGTTTAATCCAGAATTATGGGCTCATTTGTTTATTCATTTTGAGCCCCCATACCCTTGTGTCTTGTTCCCCCATTGGTATTAGTTTAATCCTAAGTTAGTACCCTTTTTGTCAGCTCACTTAAACTAATTACTTCTGTTCTTTTTAAACACCCCAGAATACCCCCGTTAACCTTGATTATTACTGCCCCTGCCTATTGCAGCATTAGGGCATTTTTGCACTGATGAAAACTCGAACTCAGGACTGCCTAGACTGAACCCTTTTAGTCATTTTTATAATGCCAACAGACCATTTCAAACATTACTAGGTCATCCAGCCAGTGTCCGAGTTTAATTAGTTATGTGAAACTCCTAGCTCCTTCGATCCATTAGTTATAGAAAACTAATCGACGACATTTATCGAGTCGACTATACTAATTATAGCAGGTAATAATCAGTCGCTCATATAAACAACACGTTCGGGGACCTAAAGGGTATCAGACAACTTTTATTAAATTACTGGGCCTATATGAATTAGTTCCTTTGACGATTAATCTAACTGACGATCATGTTTATCACAGAGTGTATTCAGAACAAACAGAAGACAATCGACCAAATAAAGGGTCTTTAACAGAGATGAAAGAAATCTGGAAGAAGTAACAAAATAACAAACAAACACAAAGAGATATGCTGACAACTTATTTGGAAATAAAACAAAAGAACGGAAAACTTACCAAAATGTTTAAACCAAACAGACCCAAATCAAACTCGACTTCGAACCTTTGAGGCCGAACAAACCTTAATCAGGGTGTTCTCACATGAGAACACCTTGGTTAAGGTCTATTAGACCTCAAACCTATGTCAAAACTGGCCGGGTTCCCCAGGTGCATGTGCTTCAGAAGTCTGGATTTCCAGATCTGGATTTTTGGGAGTTGTGGGTGGATTCGGACCAAACCAAGCTTGGTTTGGTCACGAGGAAGGTCAGGAGAGTGTCTAGCATGAAGATGGGGTGGTTTGGCATAGGTCCAGGTTCGACTCAAATCTTCAAACGAAGATTCGAGACGAACGGAAGTGATTCGAGGCTTGTGGTTAGTGGATTCGTGTTCAGGATGGTCGGGTGCATCGGGGGTGTTATTTTGGTGGTCATCGGAACTGTGGTTGCCAGGCTTATGGTGGGAAACCTAGGCTGCTAGGGTTTGAGAGGAAAGGGAGCCTGGGGAAGATGGTGAATAGTGGCCGAGGGGGGGGTGTGGCTTGGGGCGTGGGGTAAGGGGGTTAGGTTTATATATGTATTGAGGGTTTAGATCCTGGCCATTGGATCAATTGAGATCAAGGGCCAGGATCTAACCATTGAGGAGGGACGACGTCGTTCGGGAGATGATAGTGGGTTATGACCGGGTAGGGGATTGGATCGGGTCATGTTGACGGGTTTAGAGGAAGGCCTGGATCCGTTGGATCAATGGGAATGAACGGCCCAGATTAACTTGCCTGAAACGACGTCGTTTCGACTTAGCAGGGGCTGTATTGGACCGTTTGATTGCCATGAATCAACGGCTCAGATTGAGGCGCTGATACGACGTCGTTTGGGACGTGTCCGGGCAGCCTGTGTTTGGACTGGATCTGTGTCCTGGTCTTGGGCCTATTTTGTTTCATTTCTTGGCCCAAACCGATTTTCCCTACTCTTTTGCTTTTGTTTTCTTTCTTATTATTTTTTCTTTTCTTTTAAACAAAATAAAAATAACAAATAATAAGGTAACGGAATTAAACAACAATGCAACATTTTAACACAATTATCACAAAAATATTTACGTAGGTTAGCTAAGAGCCTAGGGCGAACGGTGCACATATATATTTTTTGAATTTTCTTTTACTGACCGAATTATGGTTTAACCATCCTAATACATATATTTTGTATTTTGTTTGTTAATGATTAAATGCAAAAAAAAAGAATGGACAGATCCACAAGTGACTAACAACACATGAAAACTCGAACAATTGTACAACGAAGCCATTTGTCACTATTTTTATTTTCTTTTGGAGCGAATGTCCGTAAAGCAAAAATCACGTGCTTACAGCTGCCCCTCTTTGCACGGAGACACGAAGGGTTTTCGCGCAAAGATAAAGCGAGCGATTTTTGCCCGTCCGAATACTCCGTGTGAAGCATTTTTGAAAAAGATTTGACCGAACCTTTGCTTCGGAGGTTTCCTACATATCCTGGGCTGAACAGGAATCAGGTCAATGTAGTTCGGGAAATTTTGGTAGCTGGGACTACCATGTGACTGTATTGCTTGCTGTTGTTGTGCGCTGTTGCATGCTGCTGTAGGATGCTACTGCTCAACCGATCTCCCTATTACATTGCTCTAAAAGGAAAAACAAGAAGTTAAGCTAGAGTATGAGGTCTCATCTATCTCCCACTTGTTCTTGTTGTCTTGCTTTCTTGTCGGCTAATGCTTTCCTCTGACGCCTGTATTTTGTGAACTTGGAGATGATGCTGATCCTTCGCTGACGTTTGAATGCCAGTTTTCGTCACTTTGCTTGACCCGCTGGGGATACGACTTTCTTCTTTAAATCTTTCAATGGTTTCCTCAGTGGTATGGCTTTTCATCAGAATTGTTATGTTGGGCATGCCATAGCGTTCCCAAACTGCTCTTTTGAGACGCGTTCCTTCTTCCCTTTGAATGTGCGCTTGCTTTTGCAGTTGTCTGCTTCTTGGTGCTGAGGATTTTATTGTTTCCCGTTTGGGGATCTCTGTCGTAACCTTCCGTCTTCAGGTGGGGTGACTGATTCCAAAATCTAGAGCTGAATGTATTCCCGCATTATACTGGTGGGCGACCTAGAACTTAAATGTATTCCCGCATTATACTGGTGGGCGACCTAGAAAAAGTATTCCCGCATTATACTGGTGGGCGACCTAGAACTTAAATGTATTCCCGCATTATACTGGTGGGCGACCTAGAACTTAAAAGTATTCCCGCATTATACTGGTGGGCGACCTAGAACTTAAATGTATTCCCGCATTATACTGGTGGGCGACCTAGAACTTAAAAGTATTCCCGCATTATACTGGTGGGCGACCTAGAACTTAAAAGTATTCCCGCATTATACTGGTGGGCGACCTAGAACTTAAATGTATTCCCGCATTATACTGGTGGGCGACCTAGAACTTAAAAGTATTCCCGCATTATACTGGTGGGCGACCTAGAACTTAAATGTATTCCCGCATTATACTGGTGGGCGACCTAGAACTTAAAAGTATTCCCGCATTATACTGGTGGGCGACCTAGAACTTAAATGTATTCCCGCATTATACTGGTGGGCGACCTAGAACTTAAAAGTATTCCCGCATTATACTGGTGGGCGACCTAGAACTTAAATGTATTCCCGCATTATACTGGTGGGCGACCTAGAACTTAAAAGTATTCCCGCATTATACTGGTGGGCGACCTAGAACTTAAATGTATTCCCGCATTATACTGGTGGGCGACCTAGAACTTAAAAGTATTCCCGCATTATACTGGTGGGCGACCTAGAACTTAAAAGTATTCCCGCATTATACTGGTGGGCGACCTAGAACTTAAAAGTATTCCCGCATTATACTGGTGGGCGACCTAGAACTTAAATGTATTCCCGCATTATACTGGTGGGCGACCTAGAACTTAAAAGTATTCCCGCATTATACTGGTGGGCGACCTAGAACTTAAAAGTATTCCCGCATTATACTGGTGGGCGACCTAGAACTTAAAAGTATTCCCGCATTATACTGGTGGGCGACCTAGAACTTAAAAGTATTCCCGCATTATACTGGTGGGCGACCTAGAACTTAAAAGTATTCCCGCATTATACTGGTGGGCGACCTAGAACTTAAATGTATTCCCGCATTATACTGGTGGGCGACCTAGAACTTAAAAGTATTCCCGCATTATACTGGTGGGCGACCTAGAACTTAAATGTATTCCCGCATTATACTGGTGGGCGACCTAGAACTTAAATGTATTCCCGCATTATACTGGTGGGCGACCTAGAACTTAAAAGTATTCCCGCATTATACTGGTGGGCGACCTAGAACTTAAAAGCATTCCCGCATTATACTGGTGGGCGACCTAGAACTTAAATGTATTCCCGCATTATACTGGTGGGCGACCTAGAACTTAAAAGTATTCCCGCATTATACTGGTGGGCGACCTAGAACTTAAAAGTATTCCCGCATTATACTGGTGGGCGACCTAGAACTTAAATGTATTCCCGCATTATACTGGTGGGCGACCTAGAACTTAAAAGTATTCCCGCATTATACTGGTGGGCGACCTAGAACTTAAAAGTATTCCCGCATTATACTGGTGGGCGACCTAGAACTTAAAAGTATTCCCGCATTATACTGGTGGGCGACCTAGAACTTAAAAGTATTCCCGCATTATACTGGTGGGCGACCTAGAACTTAAAAGTATTCCCGCATTATACTGGTGGGCGACCTAGAACTTAAATGTATTCCCGCATTATACTGGTGGGCGACCTAGAACTTAAAAGTATTCCCGCATTATACTGGTGGGCGACCTAGAACTTAAAAGTATTCCCGCATTATACTGGTGGGCGACCTAGAACTTAAATGTATTCCCGCATTATACTGGTGGGCGACCTAGAACTTAAATGTATTCCCGCATTATACTGGTGGGCGACCTAGAACTTAAATGTATTCCCGCATTATACTGGTGGGCGACCTAGAACTTAAAAGTATTCCCGCATTATACTGGTGGGCGACCTAGAACTTAAAAGTATTCCCGCATTATACTGGTGGGCGACCTAGAACTTAAATGTATTCCCGCATTATACTGGTGGGCGACCTAGAACTTAAAAGTATTCCCGCATTATACTGGTGGGCGACCTAGAACTTAAAAGTATTCCCGCATTATACTGGTGGGCGACCTAGAACTTAAATGTATTCCCGCATTATACTGGTGGGCGACCTAGAACTTAAAAGTATTCCCGCATTATACTGGTGGGCGACCTAGAACTTAAAAGTATTCCCGCATTATACTGGTGGGCGACCTAGAACTTAAAAGTATTCCCGCATTATACTGGTGGGCGACCTAGAACTTAAAAGTATTCCCGCATTATACTGGTGGGCGACCTAGAACTTAAAAGTATTCCCGCATTATACTGGTGGGCGACCTAGAACTTAAATGTATTCCCGCATTATACTGGTGGGCGACCTAGAACTTAAAAGTATTCCCGCATTATACTGGTGGGCGACCTAGAACTTAAAAGTATTCCCGCATTATACTGGTGGGCGACCTAGAACTTAAATGTATTCCCGCATTATACTGGTGGGCGACCTAGAACTTAAAAGTATTCCCGCATTATACTGGTGGGCGACCTAGAACTTAAATGTATTCCCGCATTATACTGGTGGGCGACCTAGAACTTAAATGTATTCCCGCATTATACTGGTGGGCGACCTAGAACTTAAAAGTATTCCCGCATTATACTGGTGGGCGACCTAGAACTTAAAAGTATTCCCGCATTATACTGGTGGGCGACCTAGAACTTAAAAGTATTCCCGCATTATACTGGTGGGCGACCTAGAACTTAAATGTATTCCCGCATTATACTGGTGGGCGACCTAGAACTTAAAAGTATTCCCGCATTATACTGGTGGGCGACCTAGAACTTAAATGTATTCCCGCATTATACTGGTGGGCGACCTAGAACTTAAAAGTATTCCCGCATTATACTGGTGGGCGACCTAGAACTTAAATGTATTCCCGCATTATACTGGTGGGCGACCTAGAACTTAAAAGTATTCCCGCATTATACTGGTGGGCGACCTAGAACTTAAAAGTATTCCCGCATTATACTGGTGGGCGACCTAGAACTTAAAAGTATTCCCGCATTATACTGGTGGGCGACCTAGAACTTAAAAGTATTCCCGCATTATACTGGTGGGCGACCTAGAACTTAAAAGTATTCCCGCATTATACTGGTGGGCGACCTAGAACTTAAAAGTATTCCCGCATTATACTGGTGGGCGACCTAGAACTTAAAAGTATTCCAATTGTTTCCCCGTTCTTCCGAGAAAATTTTCGACAATCGGCAGAAAATTTTCTGCCCCGGTTTTTGGTAACTTCCATGGCATTGCATCTTGTTGCCGTCATCAATTCTTTGCTCTCCTGCAAAAGACAAAAGGTTTTAGTCAGTTTTAATCGTGGGGGTAGAGGGTGCCTTTCTGGCGAGCCATTTTTCTCTCTTCCCCTTTTCTTGCTCTTTGTCCCCATAATTGGTTGGCAGGCAAAGTTGCCTGTTGGGGATCTCTAGCCTGCTGGGGATATGGTTTTCAATTTATCCCCTTTTCTGCTTTCTTTTAAAACACATGATGTGGGAGTCTGCTTCTAACTCCCGAAACCACTCCCTTTGGAGCTTACTTCTTCCAACATTTCCGAGCACAGTCCCTGCATCGCCTGGGGCCGGCCTTTTAAGACTGTTTGTATTACCCTGCATTGGGTGAATTTCCCTTCGGTTTCTGGTAGTAAGCTTTGAAAAATCCTTTAAAGAACACTTTTTTAGGAAAAGAAAATAAAGATATGGAAAAGAGAAAATCTTTCTGAACCAATCTTTTGTGGGAGGAGACAATCAAAAGAACTTATCTGGATGACACAACTGGTCCCCGTGATCATGACATGCACCATAGATTCCCGACCCAGTCTATTTGTATCAATTGATTTGTCCGACGGGCTGACTTGCTGGGGATGATAAATGGATGTTCATCTTGTTGCGAATGTGGTAGGTTTCGCTGCTCTATCTTGTCGCCTCATAGTGCCCTTCGAGGGGTTTTCACTAATGAGACTCTCTCTTTTCTCTCATCTCCCGGCGCCTTATGGTGCCTGTGAAGGTTTTCACCAATAAGACTCTCTCATTTCATTTCCCTCATCTTACATCGCCTCTCGGTGCCTGTGAAGGTTTTCACCGATGAGACTCTCTCATTTTATTTCTTTTCGAGGAATCGGGGTGTTGTAGATATGATCCTCTCTTCTGGAGATTCTTTTGACTATCAACTCATTCCCAGTCTTACGATCCTTTTCTTTGCTGGGGATCGGTGTATCATTCTCGGCCTTATTTGCCGGATTTGGCATCTCTCGAACATTGATCGGGAGGTCTTTTGGATGTCGATGTTGGTTTTGGTGTGGGATTGAAGGAAGGCTAAAAAAAATGAAAACAACTTGGAGGGTGATGTGCTACAACTTTTGGAATCAAACCTTTGTTGGAACTTAAAACATAACTTCTGCCCCAGTTTTCTTGCTTGGGGAATTTATTTATTTTTTACTTTTATGTTGTGCTACGTGCATTACGCACGCTGTGTCTATTATGCATACTATGTACATTATGCATCCTATATTTATTATGATGCATACTATGACCGAGCCGTGAGGCGCCTACGTATCCTCTTTGAGGAATCAGGTCAAACGTAGTTCCCACGGTTTTGTATTTCTTTATGATTTCATCTTCTTTTTCTTCTTCTTTTTTTTTTTTTTTTTTTTTTTTTTTTTTTTCATGTCCTTTCCATTAGTGATTCCAAAAGAGGGGTATGAAAGGATTACTTAAGGCTCAAAGGGGGAAGCAAGGGTTAAACAGTGTTTGGATAGAAGAAAGAATTGCCTCCGTCATCTCATTATCCATCAAATGCCAAATACAAACAAATAAACCAAAAATTGCCATAATTAAAGAAATTACGCATAATATCTCTTGACTGCATCTGAATTGATAGCCATGTCGACACATCTACCTTCGATATCTGTCAAACACAGAGCGCCGTTGGACAATACTCTGGTCACGATATAAGGCCCTTGCCAATTTGGGGCGAATTTGCCTTTTGCTTCGACCTGATGTGGGAGGATCTTCTTTAACACCTGCTGCCCTACCTCAAACTTCCTGGGGCGCACCTTCTTGTTATATGCTCTTGCCATTCTCTTCTGATACAGTTGACCATGGCACACTGCTGCCAATCTTTTCTCATCTATCAGGCTCAACTGTTCCAATCGAGCTTTTACCCATTCATCATCATCAATCCCGGCTTCAGCGACAATTCGGAGGGATGGAATTTCGACCTCCGTTGGTATCACGGCCTCAGTTCCATACACCAACAAATAAGGAGTTGTGCCTATGGAGGTCCGGACGGTAGTGCGGTACCCCAACAAAGCAAAGGGTAATTTCTCGTGCCATTGTCTGGACCCTTCCACCATTTTTCGTAGTATCTTCTTGATATTCTTATTGGCTGCTTCGACTGCTCCATTCGCCTTGGGACGATATGGGGTGGAATTGCGGTGTGTAATCTTGAATTGTTGGCACACCTCTCTCATCAGGCTGCTATTAAGATTCGCGCCGTTATCCGTAATGATCACTTTTGGGATCCCAAATCTGCAGATGATATGGGAGTGAACAAAGTCCACCACCGCCTTCTTGGTTACCGATTTGAAGGTTTTAGCCTCCACCCATTTGGTGAAGTAATCAATGGTCACTAGAATGAACCTATGACCGTTGGACGCTGCTGGCTCGATGGGCCCAATGACATCCATGCCCCATGCTACAAACGGCCAGGGTGCTGACATCGTATGTAACTCTGTTGGCGGAGAATGAATCAAATCTCCATGTATCTGGCACTTATGGCATTTCCTTACGAAAGTGATACAGTCGTGTTCCATGGTTAGCCAATAACACCCTGTTCGAAGGATCTTTCTTGCCAATACATATCCGCTCATGTGTGGCCCACAAACTCCGGCATGTACTTCCGCCATAACCGTCGTTGCCTGCCCGGCATCTATGCATCTCAACAACCCCAAATCCGGGGTTCTTTTGTACAATACTCCTCCACTGAGGAAGAAACCATTCGACAAACGCCGAAGGGCTCTTTTTTGGTCTCCAGAGGCATGTTCTGGATATATCCCCATTCTGAGATATTCCTTGATATCATGAAACCAGGGTTCGCCATCTGCTTCTTCTTCTATGGTATTGCAGTAGGCGTGCTGATCACGGACTTGGATATGCAGAGGATCAACATACATTTTGTCAGGGTGGTGCAGCATTGATGCTAAGGTGGCTAAAGCATCTGCAACCTCATTGTGAACTCTCGGGATGTGTTTGAACTTCACCGATCGAAATTGCTTGCTCAGATCATGCAAGCATTGTCGGTATGGTATGAGCTTCAGATCTCGTGTTTCCCATTCACCCTGAATTTGATGTACCAAGAGGTCCGAGTCTCCCAAGACCAAGACGTCTTGGACATCCATGTCAGCAGCCAAGCGCAGACCCAGAATGCAAGCCTCATATTCGGCCATATTGTTAGTGCAATAGAAGCGCAGTTGGGCCGTAACAGGATAATGCCGTCCTGTTTCAGAGATGAGTACTGCCCCTATTCCCACCCCTTTTGCATTTGCCGCTCCATCAAAGAAAAGCTTCCAACCCGGTTCCTCGGGTAATTCCAACTCATTTGTATGCATCACCTCTTCGTCAGGAAAATACGTTCTTAAAGGCTCGTATTTTTCGTCAACGGGATTCTCTGCCAAATGGTCTGCTAGTGCCTGGGCTTTCATGGCCGTCCTTGTTACGTAGATGATATCAAACTCTGTGAGCAGAATTTGCCACTTTGCCAACCTTCCCGTGGGCATAGGTTTCTGAAAGATATACTTCAATGGGTCCAAGCGGGATATGAGATAAGTAGTATATGAGGACAGGTAGTGCTTCAACTTCTGAGCTACCCAAGTCAGGGCGCAGCATGTTTTCTCGAGTTGAGTGTACTTGACCTCATGCACTGTGAATTTCTTGCTAAGATAGTAGATGGCCTGCTCCTTCCTTCCTGTGTCATCATGTTGCCCCAGTACACAACCAAATGAATTTTCCAAGACTGTCAGGTAAAGGATTAGGGGTTTCCCGGGCTTAGGCGGGACCAACACGGGTGGATTAGACAGATACCCTTTGATTTGGTCGAAAGCCTCTTGACACTCTGTCGTCCAACCTTCTGCAGCATCCTTTCTCAGTAGCCGAAATATGGGCTCACAAGTTGCTGTGAGTTGAGCGATGAACCTGCTGATGTAATTGAGTCTACCCAGCAAACTCATTACCTCTGTTTTGTTCCTTGGCGGTGGCAAATCTCGGATGGATTCAATTTTGGATGGGTCTAACTCAATCCCCCGTCGACTGACGATGAATCCTAGCAACTTTCCTGATGGAACCCCGAATGCGCATTTGGCCGGGTTAAGCTTGATATCATACCTCCGGAGTCTTTGGAAAAATCTCCTTAGGTCTGCCACATGGTCCTCCTGACGCCAAGATTTGATGATCACATCATCGACGTACACCTCTATTTCTTTGTGTATCATGTCATGAAACACAGCAGTCATTGCTCGCATGTACGTTGCCCCAGCGTTCTTTAAACCGAACGGCATTACCCGATAGCAGTAGGTTCCCCATGGCGTAATAAATGCTGTCTTCTCAGCATCCTCCTCATCCATTAGGATCTGATGATAACCCGCATAGCAATCCACAAAGGATCCGATCTCGCGCCCAGCGCAATTATCGATCAGGATATGAATGTTGGGTAACGGGAAATTGTCCTTGGGACTTGCTTTGTTGAGGTTGCGGTAGTCGACGCACACCCTGATTTTTCCATCCTTCTTTGGGACTGGTACCACATTGGCCAACCATTCGGGATACCGAGTGACCCGAATGACCTTCGATTGTAATTGCTTGATCACTTCTTCTTTGATCTTTACACTCATTTCTGTTTTAAATTTCCTTAGTTTTTGCTTGACCGGAGGGTGTGCCGGGTCAGTGGGCAATTTGTGAACCACTAAATTGGTGCTCAATCCAGGCATATCATCATATGACCATGCAAAAACATCTTTGAATTCCCTGAGAGTTTTGATCAATTCTGCTTTGACATTCGGCTCAATGTGGATGCTAATTTTGGTCTCTTGGATGTTATCAGCGTCTCCTAGGTTCACAGCCTCAGTGTCATTTAGGTTAGGCTTGGGTTTCTCTTCAAATTGGCATAGTTCTCGATTTATTTCTTCGAAGGCTTCCCCTTCGTCACCTTCGGGTTCATTATCACAAACGACCTCTTGCATTGTTGAGTCAGATTCAGATTGATTTATTAGACTAGGTCGAAGATCCGCTGTGCATGCCATGTCATTAGGACCAGTAAAAAGAGAACTGTTCAGAAAGAAAAAGAACAAAACAAGAAATTAAAATGGGACAAAAGAAAAGAACTTTATTAAATTCGCAGGATAAAAAGGGTTCACACTTTTACAAAACGAAAGTAAAATTGGGATTACACCCTTGGATAATCCGATCAAACAAACAAACAAACAAAACATTAATCAAAGCCTACTACCAAGACTCCCCTCGGACAGGAAGAGGAGTAACCGTCCAATTGTTGGTCTTGGCCTCAGGCCCCACAAATTGTATCTCTGCCCTGCTGGAACCCTCTCCAGCTTCCACCATACTGACATCCGCAAATAGCCTTTCAAAACTCTGATTGAGGTCTTCATTTATTCCGATCAAAGGTCCTCGAATCTTTGGGATTGCTGACCCCTTGGTACTAGCTTTAACAAAAGACCTCGAGAGGCGTGGTACTGGTTTAGGCAGAAACCAGACTCTCTTCTTCATTTTTCGCGCTTGCTTCCTGTCTGCTGGGGTTGGTTTGAACCCCAACCCGAAAGTTTCCAGATTCTTAGGAAGGGAGACAGGTTGGACTATCCCTTGAAGTTCAACTCCCAGGCCTTTTCCCGGCACAAACCCATTACCCAGCATCTCCGATACCATCATGACTGTCGCGGCAGCTACCCTAGGGTGCGGGATGATTTCTCCTTCAGAGATTTTGTTGGCCGACCCTGTATCGAGAATCTGGTAGACCCAAGGACCCTTGTCATCAGTGGTCTCTATGAAAGGCACAATGGTTCCGCCCATGGTGCATGTTGTATCCTCACCGTGCAACACGACCTCTTGTCTTTCCCACTCGAACTTCACTGCCTGATGTAGGGTGGAAGGCACCGCTTTAGCTGCATGAATCCAAGGTCGTCCTAACAGCAAATTGTAAGATACCGTGGCGTCCAATACCTGGAATTCCATGGTAAACAGGACCGGGCCAATGGTTAGTTCAAGTACAACATCCCCCACAGTGGCTGTTCCGTTTCCGTCAAACCCTCGGACACAGATGCTATTCTCCCGGATTCTTCCACGGTCAATCTTTAACTGGTCCAGGGTGGATAATGGACAAATATTGGCGCTTGAGCCGTTATCCACTAATACTCGGGTTACCACCGAGTCTTCACATTTGACAGCTAGGTATAGAGCTTTGTTGTGCTCTGTACCTTCCACCGGCAGGTCATCATCTGAGAATGTCACTCTGTTCACCTCGAAAATCTTGCTGGCAATGGTTTCCAGGTGGTTTACAGAAATCTCACTGGGTACATGGGCCTCGTTCAATATTTTTAACAGGGCTCGGCGATGTTCCTCGGAATGGAGGAGTAATGACAATAGTGAGATCTGGGCAGGTGTTTTTCTCAGCTGCTCAACCACAGAATAGTCTTGCACTTTCATCTTCCTCAGGAAGTCTTCGGCCTCTTCTTCTGACACTGGCTTCTTGGTTGCCACTGGGTTGGTTTTCCTTAACTCCATCGGAGCAAAACATCGACCTGATCGAGTCAGCCCTTGCGCTTCACAACTGACTTCTTCCACCTGTTTTCCTTGGTACGTTACCACTGCTTTTTCATATTTCCAGGGGACAGCCCTGCTGTCAAGCATTGGCAGTTGGACCACCGGCTTTATGGTTACCCGTTCTCTACATACCCCTATCAACACGACCGCCGGTGTGGGCAGGATCCCTGGTATTACCAACTTGCTTGGCTCGGGTTTGCTTGCTATGACGGACGGGTTCTTCCCCCATAATACTACCGGCTTGACACCTTCTCCCTGCGACTGTGCATTTGTTCCTCCCCTGGTTAAGACTTCTTTTGGGGCAGCTTGGATCATCATCACTGTTTGTGAGGGTTTTCTTAATTCACCTCCCTCACACACCAACTCAATCATGTGAGCTTCGTGGTGCGCTGGCAGTGGATTTTGGTTGATGTTAGGAGTCTCCGGTGTCTGGACCTCGATCTTATTGGTGTCAATAAGATCCTGTATGGCATGCCTTAACTTCCAACACTTCTCGGTATCGTGCCCGAGCATCCCTGAACAGTATTCACAACTGATTGAACGATCCAAATTCTGAGGCGGGGGATTTGGTTCCCGAGTATGGACGGGACTAACCAAACCCAATTGCCGCAGCTTGTGGAACACAGCGGTGTAGGTTTCTCCCAGTTCGGTGAAGGTTCTTTGCTTCCGCAACCTGTCATTTCTGGCATCTGGATTTCCCCGGAAACCTGCCCCTGAAGGATTTCTATATGCCCTTGGTGGAGGGTAAGTGTTTTGTGGTGGTGCATATATGTTCTGGGGAGCCGGTGCGCGCCATTGTGGGCGAACCGGAGGCTGAGTGTATACCTGGGCTTGGTGTACGGAACAATGTGGTTCTCGAGGTGGATAGAAATTTTGTGGTGGGTTGTATGGATAGTTTGACCTGTGAGGCCTGGGTTGGTTGTAGTGTGGCCTGCCAGCCCTGGACCAACTGCCTGCCTCGATCGTGGCAACCTCTTCTTTCTTTCTTCTTAGCGCACCTCCCGTGCCGCTTTGAATAGCCTGGGTCGTGGCCTTAAGTGCCGAATAGTTTAAGATCTTGTCCGACCTCAAACCTTCTTCTATCATGACCCCTATTTTGACTACCTCGTTGAAAGATTTTCCAACCGTTGTCACCAAGTGACCAAAGTAGGTTGGATCCAATGTCTGCAAAAAGTAGTCTACCATTTCTCCCTCTCTCATGGGAGGATCGACCCTAGCTGCTTGTTCTCTCCAACGGAACCCGAACTCGCGAAAACTTTCCCCGGGTTTCTTCCCAGTCCTCAATAACGTGAGACGGTCAGGGACTATCTCTAGATTGTACTGGAAATGACCTGCAAAAGCCTGTGCCAGATCATCCCACGTGTACCACCTGCTGAAATCCTGCCTGGTATACCATTCCAGCGCAGATCCGCTCAGACTTTGGCCGAAGTAAGCTATCAAAAGCTCATCCTTGCCTCCTGCCCCTCTCATTTTGCTACAGAACCCCCGCAAATGTGCCATGGGATCACCGTGCCCTTCATATAAATCAAACTTGGGCATCTTGAACCCAGCCGGGAGTTGGACATCTGGGAAAGGGCACAGATCTTTGTATGCCACGCTGACTTGATTGCCCAGCCCGTGCAAGTTTCTGAAGGATTGCTCCAGGCTTTTGAACTTTCTTAACACTTCATCCTGTTCTGGGGCCTTAACAGGCTTCTCAACCTCTGCCGGTACTTCCAAATGGGGATTGTAAACCTGTGGTTCCGGTGCGTGGAATGTAGGCTCAGGGGGATAGTACTGTGTATCGTGAGCCTGAAACAATGGCTCACTGGTCGTTCGCTGCAAAGGGGCTGATGCAGGTCCCACAAAAATGGGAATATTGGATGTTGGGAGAGGTTGGTGGGGTGGTGGAGCTTGGGAATCATGAGGGCTTCTCTCTTGATGATAGAGGGGGTTTGGGCGGCTTGTGGAAGGGCCAGAGTGAGGGTACTCCGGTACGTGTCCCAGTGTCTCAGGGCTCTTTTGCGTTTTGGCCAGGGCTAGCTGCATGGCATGCATCTCCAGTCCCATCCTCTCAATTTTTTCCATTGCCTCTTTTAGCAACTGGCTCATCGGCCTTTCTTCCTCATTACTATTCTCAGAAGTGGTCATGCTTGTTGCTACCGGTCCTTTGGATCTGGTTTGGTATGAATGTGTTGCCAGAATTCTTTAACAACTAACTGTCTGGTATCAGACAACAACAAACTTTGTTAGTGTTAGAGCTTAACAGATTTGATCATAACACATAGAGGATGCAATGCACCTAGGCAGTTAACCGTTTCTACATGCTTTGCTTCAAACCACATGCGTCATCCCGGTTTGTTCATTCGTCTCTTTTTAGAGTATTATGCGAAACCCCGCGTTTTTATTTTGTATTTTTATTTTTATTTATTAAAAGCGGTCGAATCTTATGGGGATTGCCTACGTATCACGTCCCCGCGTGAATCAGACCAGGCGTAGTTCTGCCTTAAAGTAAAGAAACACAAAATTCTTGTGAAATCGTTAAATTCATTCTCAAAATTTTGCTATTACAAATTACTTCAAGCAAGGAATAGCAATAGTACAGGACTCCACAGTTCTTAAGCCGTTTTGACTAAAAGAAAAGAAAACAACATATGGAAAAACAACAAAACCAAATAAACAAAACTCAACCAAAGATTAATTTTCCAACTTAGGGGCCCACGAGGCATCATTCGGCCTTTCCGCGGCCCTTGGTGTGAGGTCTCTCTGCAGACCTTTCAACTCATTCATGATTCGGTGAACGCAACCCATGATGGAAACAATGAGGGTCTTCCGGGGCATTTGCTCGCATGCCAGGCATCTCACGTAGATGTAATGCCCAATCTCGTCGATCCTTCCTCGAATGTTGTCCCTTTCTGCGAACAAATGCCTTATCTGCCGGTTCTTCAATCCCAGTGTTCGCGCGTTGTTGGCAAGCTGATCCTGGAATATCTCCATTTGTCGTTCCATTCTGTTCATTGCATCGTAACATTGCCTTCTGTCGGCTTGGGCATTTCGTGTTTGCTTGAGGATCCTTTCTCGAAGAGAGGCATTCGTTTCCTTTAAGGTCCCGATGCTCAATTCATACTCCCTTATGACTTGTTGCAGGTGCTGCCTCCGAGCCATCGCACCGTTTGCCCACTTGGTTCGCAATTTTGCCGTGCTGGCCCTGGCTTTTTCCAACTCTTTCTGGCATTTCGCAACCTGATCCTTTAACCCTGCTATCAATCTTTTATCTGCCCGGCTTCTCAGCTGGCTATTAGCCTCTTTTTTCATTCTCCGGATCTGAGCTTTGAGGACCTCGCCTTCTCTGATTAACTTGTTCCTTTCTCCCTCGTGGGCAGCAGACTGTAATTGGCACTCAAACCTCATATCCTGAACTTGTTGCTTTAGTTTGCCTGCTTTGACGAGATATTCCTGCTCTTTGGCCAACCAGCCCCACTGCTCTTGTGAAGATTTGACAAATTCTTGCAGGTGAGGTCTTTTGGTCGGTCTTCCAGATGATGTCTCCCCTTTGTACCAGGCCTGATACCCGGGCGAAACTTCCCCTTTTGCCTGATTCATTACACAAGTATTTGCTTCTAAGTATTGACATTGGCTCCAAATTTGACGAACCCTTGCTTCAGGAAACTGGCCGTCGGGACTGATCTCGATTACCTGGATGCTCAGATCCTCGTTTTTCGGCACTATCTGATACCTCCCAAGTTGCCTTAAAACCCGATGTGGTGCGTATGGTTGAATGCTCTTAAGTCCCATTAAGAGGAAATGGGGCCTAGCTGCTGGCATGTATATGACTTCGTCGATTGATAACCATCCTAGCGCCCATTGTATTCGACTGGCGTTGAGGGTATGGAAATATGAGGTCCATGCTGTGACTCCTTCTGGCAGGTAGGTTTCATTAACTCTGGTATAGAACTCCTCTATGCAGGTCTTTCCTGCGGATCCATGGCTCAGAAACGGGGCTCGGTGACATAGGTGTTCGGTCATCCACATTTGCAACAACAAATTGCAACCCTCGAAAAAGCTTCCTCCGGCTTTGCAAGAAGTGAGTGCCCGGAATATATCAGCTACTATCATGGGCGCCAACGTACTATCACTCTGTGTGAGCAACGTACTGACGACCCCTGCTATCTTTATGTCAATATTCCCATCTTTTCTTGGGAATACTAGTAGTCCTAAGAAAGTTATCATGAAAGCAATTCGTCTATGTTCTTCCCACTTCTGGCGATTACCTTTGCTGCACAACTGGTTTTCTGGCTTGTCGAATCCTCCTATGTGACCATATCTTTGATATATGAAACTCATGCTGCAAAAACCTTTTGCCAAGTCAGGGTTATGAATTGTTCTGACTATTTTTAAGGAGTCCAGGAACCGGTGTACTGCCACAGCTCTCGGAGCAATCAGATATTTGTGCCTCAAAGGAGTCTCAGCGCTGCCGATATACCCTGCTATTTCTTCTAAAGTTGGGGTAAGTTCGAAATCTGAGAAGCGGAAGACATTGTGCGCAGGATCCCAGTGGGGGACTAGTGCCCTTATGATATCTCCTCGTGGCCTGATATCCAACAAACTCGTGAGGCCTTTCAGATACTTCTTGATTTCGTCATGCCCCTCTTTGCCCAAATCATTCCACCAGAGCCGCAATTGGAGGGGAATTTTATTCATGATTGAAAATGGTTCATTCGGAATCGTGCTCATTCTGCACATTTATTAATAAGATTTTAACAAACGACACTTATCCTGCTAAAAGCAAAAACATATGCGATTTTTTGAATTTTGAATTTTCATGTATATATATATAAAACTTTCTAAAGAAGTCAATATATATTATTTTTATTGTTTATTTGTTTATTTATTTATTATATTTTTTTTTTTTCGAAAAACTGGGAGCCTGAAAGGACTTTTCTAGACTTATAACAAGATAAATACTTTTACCATAAGTAAAGATATATACATTGGAAATAAAGCAAAACTTTCGAATTTTTCATATATATATATACATATATTTGTAACAAATGATAAAAGTAAAGACAACACAAGACTTTTTTTTTTTTTTTTTATTATTATAAAAAACAATTTTAAAAATAAGATTTTTTTTTGATTTTTATGATAAGACAACTCTATATTTCTATTGATATAATTTTATTATGAAAGATAGAACAACGACTTTTCAAAATTTTGGCCGAGTTTTGACAGTATTTGTTTTTTTTTCAAAATCAATTCCCAACCGTTATTTCCCTTTTTTTTTTTTCACAATATTCCAAATATCAAAAACACCGGTCAGCATGCGGGTATGAGACAAATAAATGCACGGAGAACAGTGGGATGCACCAGAATGGTCTTTTCATATCAGGTTGCTAGTCCTAGACGGACCCAACCCCTGTGTTGAGTCCCCTAAGTCATATGCAACGTGATGCAAATAAGCGTTCCTACTAGGGATCCGGCATGAAGTCACGTTATTCTATGTTCAAAACCTGGGTCGGTGTTCTAGACAGTGTACCCGAGCGGACAACTCGAGTTGAGGAAGGAGCTCCTTTCCGGGAACCAAAAGGCCAGCCGGCTTAGAAACTTTCCGAACCTCTTTTATTTGGGGTATGACACTAACAGAATAGGGAGTCTCAACCAGTAAGCACATCCCCGGAGGTAAGAAGAGAAAGGTTTCGGCACAGTTTATATACAGTTCAAATAATATCAAAGCGGTAAAAGCAGCATTTAGCACATTAGGCTCAAAACATGTAATAATCAGATAATAAATAAAGCCAAATAATAACAATTATTTTAAGCTCGAATTCTTAACCCTGAACCAGTGGTTCTGGGTCATATCCCCAGCAGAGTCGCCAGAGCTGTCACACCTCCTTTTTCCGCACCCGCATGGGCGCAAAGGAGTTTTTTCCAAGTAAAGGACAATCGAAACGGGATTGGTTTAATTATTTCAGAGTCGCCACTTGGGAGATTTAGGGTGTCCCAAGTCACCAATTTTAATCCCGAGTCGAGGAAAAGAATGACTCCATATTACAGTCTGCGTACCAGAAATCCGGATAAGGAATTCTGTTAACCCGGGAGAAGGTGTTAGGCATTCCCGAGTTCCGTGGTTCTAGCACGGTCGCTCAACTGTTATATTCGGCTTGATTATCTGATTTCATACAAGTGTGAACTTATGTGCAAAATTTAACTTTTAACCGCTTTTATCATTTACTGTTTTTATCAAGAATTGCAACGTTGTGAAAATGTATCTCGAACCACGTCACAATCAATGTACCCGTGGTCGTCGACACACTTTGACTCCGTTGAGATTTGGATTTGGGTCACATCAATGTGCACCCGAGTTTAAGGAAATTAAATTATTAAAGGCGCGCCTAAAGCGACTAGCGTATTTATTTTGGGTAAGACCGTGGAATTTTACTAAACGGTCCATCCCGAAGTCTAAACAATTTTTAAAGCAAATATTTACTGAGGGCCCCGCAATTTGTATTTTATTTGGTGAGGCTCATCTCATTCCTTTTTTTTTCTTTTTTTTTTTTGAAATGAATTTGCAACGTCATGGACACGCACCTCGAACCACGTCACAATCAATGTACCCGTGATTAGAGACACATTTCGAATCCGTCGAGATTTGGATTTGGGTCACATAAATGTGCACCCAAGTTTAGGAAGGTAAGGTTTATTAAAGCGTGTCCTAAAGAGACTAACGTGTTGTTATTTTAGGAGGGTTGTGAGATTTGCTAAACAACCCGTCCGGGAAACTAAATGCTTCAATGATTTACATTTAACAAGGGCCCCGCATCTGCGTGTTTTGTTTATTTTCATCGAGGCTCATCTCGTTCTTATTTTAAAAGGACATCCTATAGCAACTACGTTTCTTGTCGTGTTCGTCTCTATCAATTGAAAACGGTAGACAGTCCTAATTAATTACATGATTGCGAGTTTATCTATAACAGAATTCCGAGTGCTTGCGCAAAATCAGAAAACATGGCCATGCACGTGGGCAGCTAATCGGTCATTATGGGCCCAAACCCAGCCAACATAGTATCGGCTGGGCCTGGGCCGCTGCCTTTCTGATGAAAGCCTGCTGGGTTCGTTTGATTCGGGCTCGACCTTCGTGAGGTTGAGAAGTGCAGACTTGCGCTGTTTATTTTAAAGCAATGGTTCGCCAATTATAAGGAGGCAATGAAGTTAACTAACATGGACGGTTTTATGCATTTAAAGACATGTTAAACGCAATTAGATAAAGCCTAGGTACAACCTATTGCATTGGGAATACTTTTATCTATCAACCCATATATACAAACTAACATTCTATCACCACACATTGATATCTACTAGGCATGCAGGCTAGCTTCAGTATCTAGACAAGAAAGTAAGCTATTATACATTACATGAAGTTTAATATAACAGTCTATGTATGAAATAAACATCTTCAGCTCTTCTCTTTTATATTCATGCTCAACTTTCAAGTTACATTGACACTATTAATCGTGTACCTGGTATAGCAAAGAAAAAGAAGAAGGAGAATGGTCAGCTGAGTAGTATGCAGCAAATACAGCAACAGCAGATAAACACCAACAACACAGCAACAACAACCAGCCACAATGATGGAGCTCACAAGTGGTCGAGCAACAAACAAACAGTCCCAGAGGCAGAATGATGAACCAACAATATTTCCCAGAACAAAGAGGAACAACCAATAGTCGAGTACCAAACCAATGAACCCAGAAAAGAAAGATGAAACAACAGCAAACAGAGTATTCAATGCAGCAACACTACCAATTCAATAACCAGAAACAGCTCAACCAATGCAAACCAAGAACTTGGCCAAGACAGCTTGACCAATATGCACTCTTATACAACTTTCAGGCAGTGTTTGGTTGCAGTGTTTATTGGAAACTAACTTATGTTTTTCAGTTTTCTTTGAACTCACCAGACCTCTCTTTAGACTACAAATTTTCCAGCCCTTTGTTTTTCCCTCTCTGAAAGCTAAAAGTCCAGCCTAAGACCCTTAAACTTCAGCCCCTGTTTTAGTTATCAAATGGCCTATTTATAGGCCAAATGCACCATTACAGCTGAGCTGCCCTGCCTGCCAATTGGCAGAATGCCCATACTCTTTAAGCCCATGCTCAGCATGCTTGGTGTCAGCTCCCTTTATTCCCCACGCCTGGTTTTGTTTAATCCAGAATTATGGGCTCATTTGTTTATTCATTTTGAGCCCCCATACCCTTGTGTCTTGTTCCCCCATTGGTATTAGTTTAATCCTAAGTTAGTACCCTTTTTGTCAGCTCACTTAAACTAATTACTTCTGTTCTTTTTAAACACCCCAGAATACCCCCGTTAACCTTGATTATTACTGCCCCTGCCTATTGCAGCATTAGGGCATTTTTGCACTGATGAAAACTCGAACTCAGGACTGCCTAGACTGAACCCTTTTAGTCATTTTTATAATGCCAACAGACCATTTCAAACATTACTAGGTCATCCAGCCAGTGTCCGAGTTTAATTAGTTATGTGAAACTCCTAGCTCCTTCGATCCATTAGTTATAGAAAACTAATCGACGACATTTATCGAGTCGACTATACTAATTATAGCAGGTAATAATCAGTCGCTCATATAAACAACACGTTCGGGGACCTAAAGGGTATCAGACAACTTTTATTAAATTACTGGGCCTATATGAATTAGTTCCTTTGACGATTAATCTAACTGACGATCATGTTTATCACAGAGTGTATTCAGAACAAACAGAAGACAATCGACCAAATAAAGGGTCTTTAACAGAGATGAAAGAAATCTGGAAGAAGTAACAAAATAACAAACAAACACAAAGAGATATGCTGACAACTTATTTGGAAATAAAACAAAAGAACGGAAAACTTACCAAAATGTTTAAACCAAACAGACCCAAATCAAACTCGACTTCGAACCTTTGAGGCCGAACAAACCTTAATCAGGGTGTTCTCACATGAGAACACCTTGGTTAAGGTCTATTAGACCTCAAACCTATGTCAAAACTGGCCGGGTTCCCCAGGTGCATGTGCTTCAGAAGTCTGGATTTCCAGATCTGGATTTTTGGGAGTTGTGGGTGGATTCGGACCAAACCAAGCTTGGTTTGGTCACGAGGAAGGTCAGGAGAGTGTCTAGCATGAAGATGGGGTGGTTTGGCATAGGTCCAGGTTCGACTCAAATCTTCAAACGAAGATTCGAGACGAACGGAAGTGATTCGAGGCTTGTGGTTAGTGGATTCGTGTTCAGGATGGTCGGGTGCATCGGGGGTGTTATTTTGGTGGTCATCGGAACTGTGGTTGCCAGGCTTATGGTGGGAAACCTAGGCTGCTAGGGTTTGAGAGGAAAGGGAGCCTGGGGAAGATGGTGAATAGTGGCCGAGGGGGGGGTGTGGCTTGGGGCGTGGGGTAAGGGGGTTAGGTTTATATATGTATTGAGGGTTTAGATCCTGGCCATTGGATCAATTGAGATCAAGGGCCAGGATCTAACCATTGAGGAGGGACGACGTCGTTCGGGAGATGATAGTGGGTTATGACCGGGTAGGGGATTGGATCGGGTCATGTTGACGGGTTTAGAGGAAGGCCTGGATCCGTTGGATCAATGGGAATGAACGGCCCAGATTAACTTGCCTGAAACGACGTCGTTTCGACTTAGCAGGGGCTGTATTGGACCGTTTGATTGCCATGAATCAACGGCTCAGATTGAGGCGCTGATACGACGTCGTTTGGGACGTGTCCGGGCAGCCTGTGTTTGGACTGGATCTGTGTCCTGGTCTTGGGCCTATTTTGTTTCATTTCTTGGCCCAAACCGATTTTCCCTACTCTTTTGCTTTTGTTTTCTTTCTTATTATTTTTTCTTTTCTTTTAAACAAAATAAAAATAACAAATAATAAGGTAACGGAATTAAACAACAATGCAACATTTTAACACAATTATCACAAAAATATTTACGTAGGTTAGCTAAGAGCCTAGGGCGAACGGTGCACATATATATTTTTTGAATTTTCTTTTACTGACCGAATTATGGTTTAACCATCCTAATACATATATTTTGTATTTTGTTTGTTAATGATTAAATGCAAAAAAAAAGAATGGACAGATCCACAAGTGACTAACAACACATGAAAACTCGAACAATTGTACAACGAAGCCATTTGTCACTATTTTTATTTTCTTTTGGAGCGAATGTCCGTAAAGCAAAAATCACGTGCTTACAAACGCGGTCCACAACAAGAGAATCTTCCACATGAGTAGAAATATAAACAGGGGAACTCAAAGAATCCCGAGTTACACCCAAATGCGGAGCAAAATAAAAAGACATATAAGAGTAAGTGGAGCATGGATCGAATAGAACCGACGCATCTCTGTGACAAACCAATATAATACCTGTGATGATAGAATCGGAGGCAAAAACCTCGGTACGGGCAAGAAGGGCATAGTATCTGGCATGGCCTCCCCCTCTAGGGCGACCTCTACCTCCCCGACCTCCACCTCTAGCTGGTTGAATAGGTGGGATAGCAACTGGAGCTGTAACCATAGCCTGAGAACTCTGTGGGGCACGCTGTGGCTGAGAAGTCTGTGGAGGTGCACCCCTCCTAAGCCTGGGGCAATCCCTCACCATATGGCGTGTGTGACCACACTCAAAATAAGCTCTGGGAGGACGTGGTGTTTGTGACTGGCTCGGGCTAGGTCTGCTGGACTGACCTATAAAAGCACCCCGTGTAGGAGGCACACTAGAAACCGATGGTGCATAATAAGGCTCCTAGGGCCTAGGAGGAGCTGGAATACCACTGGCTGCTGGAAGAGCTGAATGAACGGGGCGACTCATATTACCCCTACCATGATAACCTGTTGCTGGGGCACGGGCACCAGAATAATGGTCCGACTCTCGAGACCTCTTGGCCTCCCTCTCCTCTCTCTCCCTAACATGCATTTTCTAAATCCTCCTAGTAATGCTCCCCACCTGCTAATAAGAAATATCCATCTCCAACTCACGAGCCATGCTAGACCTGATGCTGGGAATAAGCCCCTCAATAAACTAGCGAACTCTCTCGCGAAAAGTAGAAACCAAGGCCGGGGCATGTCTACCCAAACTAGTGTAACAGACTGCATACTCTAAGATAGTCATAGTACCCTGGCGCAAATGCTCAAACGCTGCGCGCCACGTATCCCTGAGGCTTTGAGGAACATACTCTCTCAGGAACAGATTTGAAAACTGAACCCAAGTTAGTGAAGCAACCTCATCCGGACTGTCTAACTCATAGGTGTGCCACCACTCATAGGCGGCTCCTCGAAGCTGGAAGGTAGTGAAGGAAACCCCGCTCGTCCTGATATACCCATGGTACAGAAAATGCGGTAACACTCATCTAGAAATCCTAGAGCATCCTCCGATGCTAGACCACTGAATACAGGAGGCTTGTACCTCTCAAGCCTCAGCTGCTCCTCCTTGGAAGCCGTTGCCCTGCCCTCGGGCTGAACTGGCACTGCATGCGGTACATGAATAATCTCAGGGACCTACTCAACATGCACTCGCTACTCAGGAGTGCAGGCGGCGGGAGTCTGTGCTCCTCCCCCGGCCTGAGACGTAGCTGCAGCAAGGGGAAGTAACCGTGCCTGAGCCAAAATGGTGTATATGCTCATGAACTGTGCTAGAGTCTCCTGAAGAGCTGAAGTAGTAGTAGTAGTAGGCGTATCAGGTGCCTGGGCTCCGGCTGGATCTACTGGTGGTACCTCGGCGGTAGCTCGCGCAGGTGCTCTGACTGCACCACGTGCACGTCCTCGGCTGTAGTAAGGGGCGCAAGTGCCTGATCATCTCGGGTAACACATGTCCTCACCATCTGTGAGAGAATAGAAGACAAAGGTTTAGAATTGTGATGTCAAAATATCGCACGACATGGAAATCAAAGGAAGTGGAAATTTTCCTAACAGTTACATAGCCTCTCGTAGACAAGTACAGACGTCTCCGTACCGATCAGCGAGACTCTAATAAACAGCTTGTGATATATGACTCCTACGAACCTAGAGCTTTGATACCAACTTGTCACGACCTCGGTTCGCCCTCCGTGAACCATCGTGACGACACCTAATCTCTACGACTAGGTAAGCCTAAAACGCGGAAGATAAACCAATTTACGAAACAATACAATTCAAAACAGAAATAATGTAATAAAATAGCATTTTAAAAGTGTCACTCGGCATACAAAATATAACTCCCAAATCCAATATATATATCTTTCCCAAAACCCGAAAACCCATGAATCACAAGCTAAGGATATTACATAGTGCTCTAACTCCAGGATAGTCTAAAACAAGTAAATACAGAAGAGCTGTAACTACAAGAGAGAATAGAGAGAGAGACTCCTCGGTCTGCAGATGCGGCAGATATACCTCGAAGTCTCCGAAGGGTCACCTCGCCTCAAGGATGGTAAGCCTGAGTCAAGGTACTTGGATCTGCACATGAAAAACATGCGCAGAAAAGGTATGAGTACACCACATCAATACCAGTAAGTGCCAAGCCTAACCTCGGTTGGGTAGTGACGAGGAAGGTCACGGCCCTACTGAGGTTAAATAAAATATAAAGTTCAACAGTATAGAACATAACAGTATAAATAAGTGCATCAAGAAAAGTATCACAAGATATAAAGGGCAATAACAACTATTACAGAGACAAGATAAACACAGAAACGAAATAAGGTCCAACACCAAATAACAATCGGGGATCTCCCAGGGTACCGTCCTGTAGTCCCAAATATACATATCCAATGGATCTCCCGGGATCCCGTCCCGTAGTCCAACTCATAGTGCGTGGGGATCTACTGGAATCCCGTTCCGTAGTCCCAAATGTAAATACCCAGTACTGGGAGAATCTATCGGGTGCATTCCTGTAGTTCCATATAACTATGCAGGGGGATCTACCGGAATCCCACATACGTAGTCCCAAATGTAAATAGACAAGGGGGAGCTACCGGAATCCCACATGTATAGTCCCAATGTAAAGACACAGCAGCAACAGGAAAATACTCAGAAATGTCAAATTCTATGTTAAGGCAAACAAGTAAGTCTATCCTAGCATGCTGCACAAAATTCAGGTAAAGCAGTTTGACAAATAAGTAATTAAATCACTTAGACATACTTTCTTAATCTAACAATAGGCTTGAGAGTGCAAGTAATAAGAACAGGAAAGAAAACATACAAGTAATTACTTAATGAAAACCGGATTTTCAACAATTAGCACATGTACGCACTCGTCACCTCACGTACAAGGCATTTCAATTAACAATAATACCAAATCCTAAGGGGAAAGTCCCCCCACAAGGTTAGACAATTCAATTTGATAATGTAAATAACACTTCAAGTAACTGATTTTAAAAAGAAATTCTAAGCTAATACACGAAATTAGGTAAAATAACCAAAACGCCCCTCGGTCCCACGTCTCGGAATCGGATAAAATTTATATTTTCAGAATCCTTATACTCCCACGAGTTCATGCATACTAAAATTTTCCAAATCTAAGGTCAAATTTCCAATCAAAAGTCGAATTTTAGGTCTAAGAACTTTTTTCCAACTATTCCCTAATTTTCATCTCCAATTCGAATTTAAATGATGAAACTAACTATAGATTGATGGAATATGACTAGAAAGGGTTAAAGAATTATTACCCACTGATCTCCTCTTCAATTTCCTCCCAAAATCGCCCTCTCCCGAACTCCAAATCGAATTTCCAACTTTTGAAACTAAACCCTCAAAATTGCATATTTCTGCCCAGCTGTTTCCGCATTTGCGGCCCTGGGACCGCTTTTGCGAAACACTTGTCGCATCTGCGACATCTGCACTCCCCTTCCGCAGATGCGGTACCGCTCCTGCGGAAACTCTACCGCTTCTGCGGTCTCTACTGAACTCCCCCAATTCCACTTCTGCGGCTCCGCACCTGCGGTCCCACACTCGCAGGTGCGGTTATGACAGAAAAACAGCTGAAACTGCAACTCCAATTCCAAAAATTTTTCCGTCAACCATTCGAAATCTTCCCGAGGTCCCCGGGACCTCAACCAAACCTACCAGCATATCCCATAACTTCATTAAGACTTGTTCCAACCTTCGGAATGCTAAAAACAACTTCAAAACACCTATTTTTCATCGGATTCAAGCCTAAGAATTCCAAAACTCTAAAAATACTCTTTCAATCGAAAAGTCTATCAAACCTCGTCCGAATGACCTGAAATTTTGCACACACATCACATTCAACACTACGGAGCGACTCCAACTTCCGAAATTTCATTCCGACCCTCGGATCAAAATGTCACTATCGAACCAGAAACTTTAAAAATTCAACTTCGGCATTTCAAGACTAAATTAGCTACGGACCTCCAAAACACAATCCGAACATGCCCCTAATCCCGAAATCACCAAACAGAGCTAACGGAACCATCAGATTTCCATTCCAAGCTCATTTTCACATTGTTCCGACTACGACCAACTTTCCAACACTTAAGCTCTCATTTAGGGACTAAGTGTCCCAAAACTCTCCGAAACTCAAAAGCGAACATCCCGGCAAATCAAAATAGCAGAAATAAACTCGGGGAAAGCAGTTAATAGGGGATCGAGGCGTAAATTCTTAAGACGACCGGCTAGGTCGTCACACCGAGATGATATGATGGGATGCCCTCAGAGGCTTGATGATGTTATGAACACATGTACCTATGAACGTCATGACATTCATACGCATATGCATGAAACTATAAGTATTTCATGATTTACAGAATTATCCAAACTTACATGTTGAGTCATTTACTCTATATTTCTTCTATGTCTGTTATGACTTATTTATGTGGCTTACATACTCGGTACTTTATTCGTACTAACGTCTCTTTTGCCTGGGGATGCTGCGTTTCATGCCCGCAGGTCCCGATAGACAGGTCGAGAGCCCTCCAAGTAAGCTATCAGCATAGCGGAAGATGTTGGTGCGCTTCAAAAAATTTGCAACAAATCGAGAAAATCCTAGAGTTGTAGTCCAAACCTAGGTGTAAATTTAATGTGTATAGTCAAATATGTTGGCTTGTTCGATTGACGTTGTTATGACTCTCAAATCTCAAGTGCTCACTCAATACCTCTCGATTAAGAGTGATTATTCCCAATTTAGCTTCCCCAAGTCTGAATAGGCAGATATAAGTGCATTTGATTATAAGCCCAAGTAGGAATATCGCTATCTCTAGTCCAAATCAGTTAATTAAGCCAATCAGTCCCTTAACTAGTTTAATTTCTTGTTAGCCAAGTTTTCCTAGACTTAGTTCTTCTTTCTCATGTAAGAACAAGGTCAAAAAGGCATAAATCAATATTTGCAACCACTAATTTCAATTTCAAAGCATAAACATGGCTAAATAAAACTTAACCGAATCATAACAAGCATAACATTAATAACCCATAAGATTCACATACTAGAGTTAGATTACAACCCTAGATAAAAATCTAGCTACTCATATAATAGACATATAAAGATAAAAACAAGATAAAATTAAAGACATAAAACTAGAAATAAAAGAAAGAGTAAAAGATCTTCTCCAGTTGTCACTCAAACTTGCTCAAAATAGCTAAAAGTAACTAATTCTTAACTCCTTACAGTGAAAAGATGCCCTAAAAAGCTATAAAGTTCCATTTATTGGACTCATGAAATTTCTATCAAAAATGCCCTTCAGGAGGGTTTGCAACTGCTAACTGAGTTTTGCAGTCCAGACTATGCTAGGTTGACTTTGCTTGTGCTGTCAGCGAGTGGAGTTCCGCCGTCGCACTTCAGGAATTGCGGCCGCACATAAGGTTTTCTGGCAGTATTTTTAGTTATGTGGAGCACATTTGAGGAGGGTTCAGAATTAGCTAACTGCTCATTCTCTAATAATTTATTTCATCGGTGCGAACCATTTTGTTGATCGGAGTGCAATCACACATTTTCTTCTGCAGACTGCACTTTTGCTAAAAGTTCTTGAATGCACTTTCCACTGTCCTTCTCCTCTTCACTTAAATGCTTAGGATTTCCTTCTTTCTGTGTCATTCTTCCTCCAATGCCTTGATTCCTTTTCAGCACACCTACATTCAACTATTAGAATTGGGAATAAAATTAGTATTTTCGGATGAAAAATTATAGCAAGAAGATACTAACAAGTGATTAAATTTCACACTTATCAGTGCTCCAAGCACATAGCAAACTATCGCAGTACTCCAATAATCTCTCTCTTAGCTGATATCATCCACCTCAATAGCACAAACACTCGTTTCTCCGTGTACTTCCGATTGAAAATACTCCAATTTAAACTCGGCGTTGGAAATTTTGGTAACATTGAAATTACCCCAAATCGATGGTCATTTCACCGGTACTTCTGCTGCCTCCACCTCTTCTGCCTATGAGAGTTTGCGACACTCATCGGAGATTGCACAATTCGAGCCCATTCCGTCGATACTGGAAAATTGGGGATTTCCTTTTCTTCTTCAATTACATCCTTAAATTGGCTAACCTCATATTCAATTATGCTAATCCTTCTCAATTACAGCCGTTTGCATCATCAACACCTTCTGAGATGGAATCCGAGCCTTATTACCCATGGTGTGCGCACGTTAGTAATCATGCGCCCAGAGAGCTTCGTATTCCTAATTTTTTTCTATCTTTATTTTTTTTTTATTAATATATATTTTAATGTATCGGATCACTGCATGTCCAAAGAAGTATTGAGCCGTGTAAAATAAATCTCAAAAAATTGGAATTGAAGTTTCGTGCGGTGATAAAGTATAAATTTTTTACACTTACAATAACACTCGGTGATTAGCTAGCTGAGTCATGCTAAGATATAGTAATTCAAAAATATTATACTTGATGATCAATAAAGTTGGTTAGTTAAATTAAAAAAAAACGTGCAATAACAAGTAATTCTTCTAAACAAAGAGCAATAATCAGTTATATCCCATTAGATTATAGTAACAATGTAAGCGTAGGTACTAGTTTTAGAATATGCGCGTTGCACGTGTATTTTAGTTTCAATGAATAAATTATTTTTAAAATTTTCATAAGGAAAAATCTTAATTGATTTTAGAGTATTAAGTATTAGGACTTCCTACGTAGTTCAAATAATAAAAAAATTATGACTAAAATTTTAGTTAATTGCAAAATCTTAAAATTTTAATAAAAATAATTTAATACAGTTTTGTCCAATATAAGAACTATTAAAAGTTGCTAAAAACTGAGAAAAATGTCCAATAAGAGCACGAAAAAATAGTAGAAGAAATAATTTGACAAAAAGCTAAAGCATACAGTCTAATACAAAAAGGATACTATTCAACCAAGTTTTTTTTTTCTTTTTTGTTACAATCAAGAACATCAAAATAAGATGTATTGCTTAAATACGTGCATGCAAAATTCAACTACTAATACAAATACATGAATGCAAAATTCAACTGCTAATAAAAAAAATTGCTCAAAGAAAGAGAACCCGAAACCCTTAATTTTGTAGTTGTTACTCGAAGAAGGCAAATTTATGATGATGAAAAAGTGAAATTCTAACTTCTTCTATAGAATTACATGCGTATATAAAATTGTGTAAAACTTTTATTAGAGAAAAGACTCTAATAAGTTCTCAAAGAGCTCGTCTTCATCTAATATAGTTATAAAAATTTCGGTGCCAAAAATTTATATCAAAACTTTCCTAGCGTGTGCATGAATTAGTCAAAATTTAAGAACTTTCCAAGTGTGAAATTTTACTCCTAAATTTAAATATAGTTGAAAGTATCAAAAATTTCCTAGTATGTGAATTAGTTAAAATTTTATTAACTGAAGAAAACCTAAAACCTTGCTATTGTGTGTAAATTAAACAAATTTTTATTAACTAAAAAAGATCTTCCTAAATTAGAAAGAAAAATTTAATAATACTACTAAATATGGAGTTGGACGAAAACTTAATTAAATGACTATTAAATATTAGGGAAATAATCAAATAACTATTTTGTCTAATGCGAACTTTATTTTAAAAAAGGTAAAAAAAGCGAACGACATTTCGTTAAGGGCTTTCGTGCTTTTAATATAGTAAATATAAGTATAAGTATAGATAATTTAAATAAAAAATATTTAATAGAATAAAAATAATGTAACTTTCAATAAAGGAATTTTTACATTATAGAAGTTCCTTCGTAATTACATACCATATCTATATTCGTAATTTGAATATAAATTCATAACAGAAGAGGATCCCTTAATTATAGGCATTTAATGTGTAACCCACGCGTTCTAAACCTCTCCCCCTCCCGCTCTAATCTAACCCTTTTCCCTCTATGAAATTTTAAATATTCCCCTTCAAAATTCCATTTTCCCTCTAAAATCATAATAAAAAATACTACTGAGTTCTGAATCTTCAGTTGTCACGCAATAATACAATTATTTTAAATATTTTAATGAATTACCAGATTGATGAGCTTATGTATTTGTAATCATATATATACACATTAATTAATTGAAGATGCTACCGTGTTTTGCAATCATCTGCTATTTGTTTAATAATAATTAAAAAATAATGAAAAAGCTGCAAAATTGATTGACAACCATTAAAAAATTTCGAAGCTTTGAATTCGAAATTCAAACTTTACGAAATTGTGATTTATTTAGATTGAGTGTTCTTGCAAACAATTGAGAATATCCTTTAGAGTTTATATCTCAATTTTGAAGGAGACTGGTTAACATTAGAGTTGATTTCGAGTAAAATTTCAGATTGAAACTAAAGGTGTCAAAGGGGTGGTCCAGACCGGTTCGGATTGATTAAAAAAGTGACTGGCCGGTTACCAATCCGGGCCGGTTATCGGTTTCTTCCAAACCGGGTTTAACGGGTCATGGCCCATCCGGTGAAATATTGAACCAGAACGATTCCGGGCCTAAGAGGTCGGGCCGGGTTTATTATTATTTTTTTATATTTTGTATAATTATCGTAATTTATTAATATAAAGTAAAAATATAAAACAAAAAAATAATCTTATAAAAAAAGTGTTTGAATAAAGGATGCAAAGGCTTTAAAATCCTTATATTTGAATATTTCATTAAGAATTTAAGATAATAGAATAAAATGAAGATGGAAAAAAAATTGCACTTATAATTTGCAAGTTCTTTTTTTATTTCAATCTTGCAAATTAAAGTTTACATTTAACGACAACTAAATTAACGAAAAGAGTAAATTCAAAGTTTAATTATTAAATATATAATTATAAATCCAGAACTTCAAAGGTTTTGTATTGTCTTAGTAAGTTCTTCATAATCAATATGAACTTCTTGGCCATTTTTTGGAGTGTTAAATTCAAAGGCTTTCATAGTTTCATTTTAAATTTTCATTGCATAATAATACTTCAAATTAATCTAACAAACTAAAACATTAAGCATAAATACGTCTAATAATTTTAAAATAACACAAATTGTCTCAAATCAACTTAAATATGAATTTTTAGAGGACGCTCAAGACAACTCTTCATATGCCTCCTTAAACAGCATGTGCCCTCCCACTTTCGACGAAGATTTAAGACTCGACCACAGTTCGTGCACTTTACTTTGTGAACTTCTTTATTTTCTTCTACCACCTCAAAGTGTTTCCTATTCGCAATCTGGAAGCACGGGGCATGTTTTAACTTAAATTGAAAATTTGAATTTGAGAAATGAGAGATGAATGAAGAAATGAATAAGAGGAGGGAGTGTATTTATAATTTTTTAAAAGGCTAAATTAGTAATTACTAAAAGTATTTTTTTAAAAAAAATTGCCCAAAAAAGTGCTATTCTTGCTAAATATCCGTTGGGCAACGGTCAAATTGGAATGTTGCCAAAGGTCAAATGAATTTAAAAAAAAAAAATCAGAAAATAGCTGTTGAATCGGTCTAGACCGGTCTCGTTAACCAGTTCAACAGTTATTTTCCTTGACCGGTTTTGACCAGTCCGGTTAACCAGTAAGGAAAATATATACTGACCAACCCCCAAACCCAGCCGTACCTGGCCCCTACCACCGGTCCAGGTTAATACCGCTCTGGGTTGGTCTAAAACCGGCTCAACCCGGCCCGTTAACATCCATAATTGAAACTCGAAGAGAAAGAAGAACGTACGCTATACAAAATATATACAAATGACATACAATATATATATATACAGCAGTATACTTGTATGAAATATAAAAGTTGTATCACGTGTATGAGGCATGATAGGCAAACTATAATTGACCACACATTTGAATATGTATTAAAGTTATAGTATTTAATATATTATAATTTTGGGCTGGGCCACTGCCTTTTCGCTGGGCTAGTTGAAGCTAACTTTCAATATTGATATTTACCTGATTCATTTGAACTATTTTTCTTGTTTAATTTGAATCAATAATTGATAATTAAAAGGCTTATTATGGCACATAAACCATTTTTAAGAGCTAACTTGTTCTGCTTCTCTGATTTAATTTAGAATGATAATGATCATTAATTTATAGAACCAAAGGACAGTTTAAATTCTTTAATTTAAACCAAAGTGGTCCTTATATCAAAACTGGACGAATATTCAAATCCCAAAAAAGAGAACTGATTGTAAGAAGAATTTGGTGTAAGGAAAGGTGAAATAATATATCGTTCATTGCTTGCTGCCTTGGTGGTGCTGACCATTAACTTGAGCTGCCATGCAAATAGTCCTGATCAATGCTGATTTTTCTAAAGGTAAAAAAACTTAATTGACTTAAATTAATCACGCTCTCATCAAATGGCCATGCCTCATCAACCAGACTTGGTTTTCTGTCTCCTTAGAACTCAAGGATACAGTGGTACGAGCCTATAGCTTGTCTTTAAAAAGAGTTCTCTGTTGTGATGTTTGGTCGATGTGTAACTGGACAGTGTTGTTTCTTTTAATATTCTTTTACATGGGTTAGACCCGTGAATAACTTTCAATTTCTGTGGGCTCATTGGAACAACTTTGAGAAATGCTCCACGAGAGGGGAACAAAGACAATGTTACAACCTAGTTGTTTGATAAAATATCTGGAAAGAACGATGATATTTTCTCAAGTTGGAAGTTTAGCTTTCGTGACAAACATAAGAGATAAGTATCTAGATTTTTAAATTATCAACATACTTGTAAATTTGATCGCGTTTTGCGCAATTATAAAGACATTAATAGTTTAGAAATAATATTTTTATATTTTCAGTCACAATAAAAAAATTATTATTTATCACGTGTATATAAATAATTCATATATAGTTAAAATCACAAACACAATTTTCTCTTAAAATATAAGCTTAGACTAAACCTCATTTTATCAAATTTTCTTTAAAAAAGGGAAAAGAGTTCGTAAGGAAACTTTTCACACAAACAGACACACATTAATTATATGTTTTGTTTGTATGCGTGATTCTTTTAGTCAGATATATATTAGATACATACTTATATGTACCTGAACTTTTATTTATTAATGTAAAACTTTTTAAATAATAGAATTTTCTTTTAGCCAAATAAATAAAACATGAAATAAAAAAAAATTAGAAAAGAAAATTAGAAAGTGAAGAAACTACAGATAGAAAGAGAGAGAAAAAACAAATAAATGGCAACGCAAGTTGCTCTATCTGTCCATTATCGGTTCTTATTTCTTTTCTATCAAGCAGTATTATTTTTTCTTTAATAATCTTTTTCATTATTCTTCTGTTCTTTCCTTCAATTCTTCGTGCCTTAAAGTAGCTCAAATTTTGATGTTTTGCCGCTTCATCTTTTAGAAAGATTTTGATGTCTTTCTGCTTCTTTCGTTGTTATATGTAATATTTTTATTACAATGTTTCATCTACTTTGTAACTGTCGTTTCTTTCCATTTCCCCTATTGCAAGCACAAACCAATAATACGATTGTGCCAAGTTGTTATGTTGAAAAGTTTTAATTCCGAGTTTCTTATATTTGGATAAATTAGCTTATCTTGGAGCATGAGAAATCTCGACAGTTTCAAGCTCGTGTTAGTTCCTTGAAATGCTTCTTTCATCTTCCAACACCTAAAATTATTTGGTAATTATGTGACCTCAAAATTAATGGGCTAAAAAATAATAGCAAAATATTATCGCAATTTAAGCAATCGTACCTTGATTAACACTTGATGGTCTTGATATTCTCTTATTCTATAAGAGAGAGTTAAGCAGGTCTCCGTCAACATGCCTGCTTGTGCTATGTGGGTATCTTGGTCATTTCTTCTTAATCTATAATAGAGAGTTATTTCTAGCCTTCCTTGTGGATTTCAAATAACGAAAAAAATCGAAAATATTCAGCTCTTAAGTACGTAACCTTTTGGAATTCCGTTTCATCCCTAAAGATCAGGTTTACCAAATTGCTTCTACTTGGTCTGCTGACTCACACTCCTGAGAGAACACCATCTGCTGTTTTTGCTTTTGGGTAAATGGTGGGCAATATCGGATATTACTTTTCTTCCCCTACAATTTTCAATCAGTTTACACTCTGTTGTTTAGTTTCGCTCTATTCTTTGGCTTTGTTGCTTCTACTCTTTTGATCACTTCCAGGTGAGATCAATTTACCCTTTACTATTTCCATTATCTTCGTGCTCTTCTCTTTCTATGTGGTAGCTTCTCCGTTTCTGTTTTAGCCTGAGAAAATTACTCAACGAATTAGACTTTTTTCTTGCAGCGGGGTGTACTGATCAAATTTGAGGCGAAGCATTTAGACATTCTTTAAATTTTTGAACTAAAAATTAGCAAGAAATTACGTTGAACTACTAAAAATAAAAATCTTGGAGGAGAAAAAATGAAGATAAAAAATATGGAGAAAGACTAAAATTGCAAAAGAAAAATGATAAAATCATTTGTAGGAGCCTTTGATTAGGTGATACAATGTATTTGGACTGTTGTTCCAACTTACCTGTGCAGCAAATGAGTTTGCTTTTCAAATTTTCATAATTATTTAAATTTTACTACTTTATATTGGTCTATTTTCATCTTTCTGTAATTTGTTTTGCTTCTTCAAATTTGCCCACAAGTTTAGTTGGTACAAATCCTTGACAAGTCTCACTTACCTTAGATCATCCGAAGTTTTGTCCTCTCTTGAATCTTCTTACTTTTTCTTTAAGTTGTTCCTGAAAGAAATTTAAAGAAAGGAATTTCAGAAGACATGATATTATAGTTGGTGATAATTTAGAAGTATACAATAAAGGAAAACGGAGCAAAAATTTAGCACTAAATACCCGTTGGAACCTTTTTAACTACTTTATATTGGAGAAATTCATTTACATGGTGATTTCCACCAAACTCATCTTAAATTATTGAAATGAGTAATTTTTATAGTTCAGATGATCATTGGCTTTTAGCTCTGAGTGGAGTGACATTAACTTGATGGATTTTATGAATTTTCGGACAATGGATTTTCAGCGAAAAATGTGGTTTGCCTATTTTGTTTTAATGATCGATGTACACTGTTTGCAGGTTTCTGGAATTAACGTCTAATTACTCTGGCTAACTATTCTGGCTTTACTAGGTAAGCTGTAGACATGTGATTTTTGACCCTCCCCGAAATTTCACCCACTTTAGCATGCAAATATTTTATGTAGGCTTAATATAGTTATTTCAACTAGTTTTGACTCTATTTGCTTTATTTTATCACAAAAAAATAAAAATTACAAAAAATATTTTCTCTTATTTAGCTAGTTAATATTTTTATCTAGTTACTTTTAATTTGTCTACTAAATTCAAAAATACAAAAGCAATTCTAAGAATGTTATCTTAATGATTTTTCTATTTTTTTTTATATTTATCTTTTATCTTTTAGTATGATATTTTGAAAATACTAAAAATAGTTTTGTTTTAACGGTCAGTCTTATTTTAACAGTTATTTTACTTAAGTAGGACTAATTAATAAATGAGGTCGTATTTTAATCTCGTTCGCGGGGAAAGAATAAAACTTGGGCTCGAACAACCCATTTTTAGGCCTAATTTTCGGACCTAGCCCATAATAACCCAAGCCCAATACCCCTAAAATCCTAGACTTAGACTATAAAAGGACCCTAGACCTAACGCCTAAAAGGCGGGGGACATAGAGAAAAACAAGAAAAGAAGAAAAAAAAAACAGTGGGCAGCAGCATCATAAAAAGAAAAACGCAGCTGCCGATCTTCTTCCTCCCAAACAAACCCCTTCTTCTTCACAAAATTCTCAGTTGCTCACCACCTCCAAACCACCACTAAACTCCATTTTTAGCCAAGAAAGTAACCTGAAAACTCCATGAACATTAGCTAAAATCTCCAGCAAAAACAACATGTAGAGCACCATTGTTAGCTGCCTCTTTAAAGTAAAAAACCAATAGCTTTTTAGCTGCAAAAATCACAAAAAATAGCCTCCAAAACAGCAAAAAACGCAGCTAAAATCTGCCAAAAAATGCAGCAAAACTAGTTGTAAAGCTGGTGAAAAAAAGCCCCAAAATGGTAGCTGAAAATCTGCTCAAATCAGTTGAAGATAGCCCTTCGAAATCAGCAAATCAGCTGCGAAAATGATTAAAAAACACAACCATAAAACTCCTCAAAATCCCACCTGAAACCAACGATTTTTTCTCCACGAAGCCTTGCAGATCTTAACCAAAAATGGAGTAGATCAAGTGAAATCTTCTGAAGGTCCGTTCGAGTCCGGCTAAGGTCCTGTTCGCGTTTTCGTTTCTGGCCGTTTGTCGGGTTGTCGATTTCCTCCTTATTTTGTACATTGCCGAAGGTTTGAGTCAATTCTGGAAAGGAAATTATCAAAGGTACATTTCAATTATATAATGCTTATTAAATCCACTGAGTACCATATGTTGCGCTGTGATTTTTTGTCTAGGTAATGGATAACTTCTACTTGTTTAAGCTTTCAAATGCATATTTGGATGAATCAACAAGATGCTCATGGAATTTTACTTCAACTGTTATTATTAATCTTTTATTGGCTTTAATGATGGATATTGGGCTCTTTTTCTTACTTTGGTAATTTGAATTGACCGGAAAATTTGACAATCAATTAATTTAGCATTAACATGCCCTTTGAAAGATAGTAAGATAATTAAATTGGGCCATTATGGCTAATAACCAATGATGGGTTATCTTGCTGTGTGCTTGGTTTTCATTTATTAGCTACATAGTTTTTTTTTTCCTTATTGGATTCTTGTTTAATTAGAGTACTTGTGAATTTACATGTTAAATAATATTAGTCTAAGCTTGCTATACAATCTGTGGAGTTGGGTTTTAGTTAGACTTAAAAATGAAGCTTTGGTAGATGTGTTTTGTAATTTTTTTTTTTTTTAAAAAAAACATCAAAGTGGGTTTGAGATTTTTTTTTTTTCCAGTTTTTGACTCAATTAAGCTTGAACCATATCAGGCCCAATTAATAAAAGCTATAAGTAGCCCAATCTTAATAAGAACATCTAGCTGGCCTGTTTTCTTTTATTGATAGAATGCCAAGCTTTTCAGAAGTAGCCGAGTCTTTCTTTTTAGCAAGAATTTCATCCAGAAGTTGGTGTAAGCAATTTGCAAATCACGCTCCTCCAATATTGTACTCCATAATCGATGACCTCCCAATAATCTCAAAGTTTACGAAGAATAATGGACACCATTAGAATGCTTTAGGCACGACTTAATCTATCATCGTGATTACGTATACGTTCGCGTAACATAATTATGATTTTTTCTAAAAATAAATCGGGGTATGCGTCCGCGCACTTAAACAAAACTTTCTTAATATCAATAAAGCGTGATTATGATTCTTGACGCGCCAAACAAAATGGGTACACGTACGCGTGACTCCTTTTAATATAAAACAATCCCATTTCGAATAATGTCACTTAAATTGAAAAAAACTCCCCTTATACCCCTTACGGGGTATAGGTAAAAAGGAGATGTGACAGTTCTGACAACTCTGCTGGGGATAAGAACCCAGAACTTCTGGTTCAGGGTTTAAGAATTCGAGCTTATTAATGCGATTTTTATTTGGCTTTATTGTTGATATTACTGTATTTTGTGGACTTAATGTGCTAATTGTCATTTACCGCTTTGATATTACTTGAACTGTATTTAATGTCTTCTTACGCCACCCCTCTGAGTCTTCTGAAAATGGTGCACACGTTCGCGTGACCCGCTTTTTCTGTAGAAATTATACCAAATAGATCGAGGCTGGACCAGCAACAAGGCCGGGTAGACTTTAGTGCTCCCAGTACTTTGCCCCCTCTTCGGCCCCAATTGTCCGCTCGGGTAAGCCAGGTCTAGAACAATACACCCAGGTTTTAAACCTAGAATAACGCAGCCTCATGCCGGATCCCTAGTAGGAACGCTTGTTTGTATCACGTGCATTTGACTTTGGGAACTCAACACAGGGGTTGGGTCTGTCTAGGACAGGTTTACCCAAATTAAAAGACCATCCTGATGCATCTTACGTGCTACTTGCGCATCTGTTTGTTTCGGCTTGCATGTTGACCAGCTTCTAGAATAGGGAAAGAAAATCAAAAAAGAAAAAAAAAGAGAAAAAAAATAGAAAATCAAAGAGTGAGAGGTAGGTATTGAGAAAATTCTGAAAATCTGCCAAAATTCTGCAAAAAAGGTCATTTCAATATGAGCCAAAATTTTCAAGTGTCATGTTTTCCTGTTTCGTCAAAACAGGGGCAGAACTACGCGGGTTTGATTCTCACCGGATGTGAGATACGTAGGCAAACCTCATCGGTTCCGGCCCCAATTTTCAAAAATCCAAAAAACAAATCTTTAATTCCTTCTTTAGAAGTCTTTCTTTAGAAAATCCCGAATAAAATTTTTTAAAATCAAAATATTTTCTACCTTATTTTTAGAAGTTTTTTCCCCAAAGATTCAAAAAAAAAAAATCAAAAATCCAAAAAAATAAATATTTTTCTTTCTTCTTTAGAAGTTTTTCTTTCAAAAATTTTAAAAATAAAAAAATCCAAAAATATTTTCATTCTCCTTTCGAAAATTTAAAAGAAAATTCGAAATTCACAAATATTTTCTTTTTTCTTTAGAAGTATTTCTTTCATAAATTCAAAATAAAAGTCCAAAAATTCAAAAATATTTTCTTTCTTCTTTAGAAGTTTTTCTTTCGAAATTCGAAAAAAAAACAACAAATCGAAATCCAAAAAATATTTTCTTTCTTCTTTATAAGTCTTTCTTCGAAAATAAAAAAAAAGTTAGTCTATTTACTTTATTCTTAATCTTCCCGAACTACACAAGATCTGATTCATGTTCCCACATGATACGTAGGTAGCCCACATCAGGTTCGATCAACCATAGAAAAGAAAAAGAAGAAAAAAAATGAAAAATAAAATTAAAAATATTGATAATAATAAGGACGATTGAGTCCATTCTAACATGTTTTGTTTTGAATTGTGAAAAAATTTGAGGTGGTCGGTTTGTGGTAAGCTGGAAATACAAGATTCAAAGAAAAATGATAACTAACATCGAAGCTGTTACAAGTGCTCAAGAGACTCAGAGTCAAAGGGTTCAACAAGAGTCTATTGTGTTTGAGAAAAATAGAATACTGAAACAGCAAATGACCGAAATGTGTCAAGCATGGGCCAGTGGCCAAGGACAGCCTTGTCATGAGTCACAATTTTCTACACAACAAGAGTAGTACCACTCTCCTGAGTACCACTCGTACTCGTTTGATCTTCCTGCAAATATTGAGAAGCCTGCCCGAAAGATGGTGCAGGAAGAAATGACCCAAAGAGTGAAAAGCTTAGAACAACGGTTGAAAAACATGCAAGGGTTGGCAGGTCAAAAGAGTGTTGCCTTCAAAGATCTATGCATATTCCCCGATGTCCACTTGCTGCCTGGTTTCAAGACTCCCAAATTTGAAAAGTATGATAGACATGGAGACCCCATAGCCCACCTGAAAAGGTATTGCAATCAACTGAGAGGTGCGGGAGGAAACGAAGAATTGCTGATGGCCTATTTTGGGGAAAGCCTTACGGGAGTAGCATCCGAATGATTTTTGGATGAAGACACATCTCGCTGGTACGTTTGGAATGACATGGCACAAGCCTTTGTCAATCAGTTCCAATACAACATCGACATTGCCCCAGACCGCATTTCCCTTTCAAACCTAAAGAAGAAACCAAGTGAAAGTTTCAGGGAATATGCCATTAAATGGAGAGAGCAAGCAGCTCGAGTTAAGCCACCCATGGATGACCACGAGCTAATCACTGTCTTCCTTCAAGCGCAAGAGCCAGATTACTTTTAAAACATGATGTCCGCAGTTGGCAAATCCTTCTCGAAAGCAATCGAAATGGGAGAAATGGTCTTAAGACAGGCAAAATTATAAGTCAAGCAGTTTTTAAAGCCGCAACTCAGGATGTCCGGGTTGAATCTGATAATTTTAGCGACACAAATGAGAAGGTTGAAGAAATCATGATGACATTAGGGCCGAGAAGAGGTCCTAGGAGAACATCTCGAAGGTATGAGTAGCCTCATCAAGTTTTCCATGACTCCCCTGAGCAGTATTATCCTCCTCAGAACCCTCAATACTCTGTCGCTCCACCTCAGTATGTTGTCTAGCCACCAAAACACCCCAGAAGGCGAGCACGAGCATCACGAAATCTCCAACAGCCTCCACAAAACTTTCAGGTGCCCTATAACCCACATCCAAGCCAAAGGTATAAAGAGGAACAAAGGTTGAAAGATAATTTTATACCAATAGGAGAGTCCTATGCAAGCTTATTTGAGAAGTTAAAGCATTATAACATGATTGCACCTATTCCTCCAAATCATGTGGACCCACGTGCGAGAAGCTTTGACCCTTCTAAAAGGTGTGAATACCATTCCAATGCCCAGGGGCACAATATTGAAAGCTGTCGGGATTTGAAAAGAGAAATAGAAAGGATGATCCAGGAAAATCTGATTGTGATCCAAGACAGTGACACCCAGAATATCGCGCAGAATCCTTTACCTGCACATTATGATGCACGCTTTGTGGGGATGATGCCTGGTGACATGGAGTTTGAGAATTCTCTCAGGAGCTTGCTAACTGAAGTTAATGATGTTGAAATTGGAGAAGGCTTTGCTGATTCTGATGAGCAAATTTGTGGCTAAATGTCAAGCCTAGTAATTGAAAAGTCATTCCCTCTTCACTAGGAAGGAATCTTGGTAGCTTGTTTTGATGTTTTTTCTATTATCTGGGTTATTTCAGGGTTGTGATCCAGATTTTATTTGTTTTATTGAGTCAAACCCTTCTATCCCTCCATTTTGTCTGTGTGAGTCTTGTCCGTTTGTTCTGTTGCTATTTTCATTATTCGGGTTATTTTAGGGTTGTAACTCGGATCTTGGGTTGTTTGTCTTGTTGTCAAATCCTTTCATCATTTACTCAATAAAACACAGTTTGTCCTTTTGTGTCATTTTGTTCCTAGTTCTTTTTTCGCTAGTTCTAATGACATGACATGCATGCGGAAATTTTGTCAAGATCTTAGAAACTGATTTAATATGGAATTGGATAATTGAAAAAAAAATACTTTTGAGAATGAATAAAGAGTTGAGATACTTTGGAATTGAGGTCGAGTAAAATTCACCTTCAAATCATGGTGAAGATCGGGCTTGAGGATGTTTAATCAATTGAAGTTTGTTGGTAAGTTTGCCATTAAGGGATGGAAAGTGTCTTGTGACCACGACACACCAAGAAGACAGACATGTTCGTCAATGCTGTGATTGCGAAAAGATACTATAATTGGTGTTCTCAAGGTTGGGAGGCCCTTTTTCTGCTATCCAAACACTTTATACCCTTTGTTACCCCTTTTGAACATGTGTTATTTTCTTTGACCACCCTCTTTTGGAATCAAGTTTAGAGTCAAGAGTCAAAAAAAATGAAAAAAAGAAAAAGCAAAGAAAAGTCCATGCCCCAAGAGTACAAACTGGGGCAGCTTTTAGAAAGTTCAAGTGAAAAAAAAGAAGAAAAGAATTGTCAAAGGTCCATGCCCTCAAAAATAGAAGCTGTGGCAAACAAAAAAAAAGAAGAAAAAGAAAAGGAAAAAAAAGAGAAAAGAAAAGAAAAGAAAAGAAAAAAAAACAGAAAGAGAGATGAAAACTAATTTAGGTCAGATGTTTGAACTACGTTCGACCCGATTCCTTAAAAAATAAGGATACATAGGCAGCCTCACGGTTCGGTCCAACCAAATAAGAATTCAAAAAAAAAAAATCCAAAAAATCCCCAATAGCTGAAACTGGGGCAGAGAGTTTATTTCACTTTTGAAAAAGTCGATTCCAAGAGTTGTAAGTCCACAACCCCTCATTTTGAGTCCATTTTGAGCCTTCATGCCGACCCTTCTTTCCAACCCTATCCAAAATTCTTTCAAATAAAGACCTCCCAATATGCCTTTAAGAATGCCAAGAGAAGCATGCAATGAGCAATGGTTGTCACACGACATAGAACACTGTCAAGTTGCTCAAAAAAGTAAGAAAAAGAAAAAGAAAAAGAAAAAGAAAAATGAGAGAGTCTTACTAGTGAAAACCCTCACGGGCACAATAAGGCGACGGTAAGTAGAGATGAATAAATGAGAGAGACTTGTTGGTGAAAACCCCTCGGGGCATCGCTAGTCAGTAGTGAGTTGTGAAGCTGATGCAAAAATTGACACGACAAGCCCAACTTCAAAGGTCGTAAGAATGGTAAAATGGAAGATTGAATTAGTTTGATAGATCGGCCATTAAGTTCAAAATGCATGTCATGATCATTAAGGCTAGTTATTGAAAAAAAAGAAAAAAAAAGAAAAAAAACCCTTCCTTCTATCCTTCCCGACAGAGACATTTCTTGTTAACATTAGTTCTTTGCATCACTTGTGTCCTCCACTCTGAGTCAGTCCTTGTCAAAACAAGCAAGAAAAAATTTCAAAATCTGCTACCAGCTTTTCAGTTGCACAAAGTAAATTTGGCCAACACACTCAGTTGTTACTGTCAATGAGCCTTGAGGATTCATACAAAGGTTCCCCCAAAAAAGACTCTTGTCAGCCTACTTGACGTAAGCAAAGATGACTGGTAATTCTCTCTGACACACAAATTGCTCAAAAAGCAAGAAGTCATTCAAGATATCAGAAAAGGTCACCTAAGCAAAAATCTCCAGTTGGGATAGGGCTGATTGAGCCACAAGTACAAATGATACTAGGTGTGAAACAATTAGGGTTGATGCAGAGCAAAAGTCTCTTGAAGCCGACTCAAGCTGATTAAGTAGAAGCCAAGCTGCCCAAGACTCAGGGCCACAAACCGACTACCATTTTCAAAACTGACAAATTTTTCTTTGTTTGAAACAGGAACAAAGCGGTGCAAGGAAAGTAATTCAAAAAGAGAAAAAAATGAAAAAAGAAAAAAAACAACAAAAAAAAAAAAGAAAGAAGAAAAAGAAAAGACGAGAAGAGCCAACAAAGGAAAGTTTCTCAAATATTTGCCTTTATTTGTCTTGCTATTGTGCATAAAATCTTGCCATTGATCTGTACATTTTTCCTCCTAGGATAAAAAGTCCTAGTCTGATGGATTTTCCTCCCAATCGAAATCTTAGTCGGATGAATTTTGTCCTAAGGTAAGACCTAGTCTGATGAACTTTCTCCTAGGATCAAAATCTTAGTCTGATGAATTTTTCTCCTAAGATAGAAGACCTAGTCTGATGAACTTTCTCCTAGGATAAAAATCTTAGTCTGATAAATCCTTCTCCTAAGATAGAAGACCTAGTCTGATGAACTTTCTCCTAGGATAAAAATCTTAGTCCGATGAATCTTTCTCCTAAGATAGAAGACCTAGTATGATGAACTTTCTCCTAGGATCAAAATCTTAGTCTGATGAATCTTTCTCCTAAGATACCAAAAAAAGTGACCTAGTCTGATGAATTTTCTCCTAGGATCAAAATCTTAGTCTGATGAATCTTTCTCCTAAGATACCAAAAAGAGACCTAATCTGATGAACTTTTCTTCTAGGATCAAAATCTTAGTCTGATGAATTTTTCTCCTAAGATAGAAAACCTAGTCCGATGAATTTTATCCTAGGATAATAATTAAAAAAAAGGAAGACTGAATTCGAAAAAAAAGGGAAGTCTGGATTTGAAAAAAAGGGTCAATTTTTAGTTTTCTTGAAATCAAGGGTCCCGCCTGGAGAATAGAGTCAGTCTTTACTTTAGTCAAGCTTAGTTTATAGTTTTCCGCAAGTTCAATCACGCATAGGAGACACACGTCCTAGTCGAGTCATTAATTTTACTCTCATCATTGCATCCTCCATCAGCAGCGTAGGTGATTTATAGTTTTGTTAACAACTCACAAATCTTCCTAGTGTAAACTGGGGCAGAAAAATTTCTTTTGTTTTGTCTGTTTTGTTGTAGAATCAGGTGCCCACCTGGAGAACAAGAAAAAACAGTTCAAGTTTTGAGGAAACCAGTGTAAGTTTCAAAGGAAGACAGTTCAAGTTTCAGCAATCAGGCGCCCACCTGGAGAACAAGGGAAAACAATTTGAGTTTCAAGGGAAAGCAGTTCAAGTTTCAAAGGAAAACAGTTCAAGTTAGAATTAGCAGAAGCTTGAGGCAAGAAGGCGAGTCAACAGACGAGATGATCAATGGAAGTAACCTCAGTCCCGAATTAAAAAAAAAACAAAACAAAAAAAAATAATAAAAGAAAAAGGGAAAAAGGGAGTGAATCCAAAAATGCAGAAGCTGAAACAAGAGGCGGATTGCTCAAGACATGACTGAGGTCACAAGCACTGCATGTCCGATCTTGATCCAAAAAACTAAAGAAGAACGAGCTAGCACCTGCAACTAACAAGCGCCAAGGTTCAAATCTAAAGTGTGCATGAAGAACCATTCAAGACTCCAGATCAAGCTTCAGAAGACTTATAGATAGGAATCTTATAACTCATAGTTGACAGACTTAGTTAGTTTTTTTTTTTTTTTGATTTTTGGTGTAATAACAGGACCACAGACAGGAACCTCAGCGGAACGACACCTTGATCGACTCTCCACCTCGGTACTCCATCACCTCATTTACTTATGAACTACACGTGATCTGATTCCTTTATAGCTAAGGATATGTAGGCAGCTCAGATACCAGGGCTCGGTCGCATTCTCTTCCTTTCTCTTAGTTTTGGTCTATCTAAATAAGGGTCGGGTCAAAACCTGTCTAGTCGTTCTTTGTCTGAAAATACTTCGTATTTCCAGTCAAAGAGGGGCAGCTGTAGACATGTGATTTTTGAACCTCCCTGAAATTTCACCCACTTTAGCATGCAAATTTTTTATTTAGGTTTAATATAGTTATTTCAACTAATTTTGACTCTATTTGCTTTATTTTATCACAAAAAAATAAAAATTACAAAAAATATTTTCTCTTATTTAGCTAGTTAATATTTTTATCTAATTACTTTTAATTTGTCTACTAAATTCAAAAATACAAAAGCAATTCTAGGAATGTTATCTTAATGATTTTTCTATTTTTTTTGTATTTATTTTTTATCTTTTAGTATGATATTTTGAAAATACTAAAAATAGTTTTGTTTTAACGGTCAGTCTTATTTTAATAGTTATTTTACTTAAGTAGGACTAATTAATAAATGAGGTCGTATTTTAATCTCGTTCGCGGGGAAAGAATAAAACTTGGGCTCGAACAACCCATTTTTAGGCCTAATTTTCGGACCTAGCCCATAATAACCCAAGCCCAATACCCCTAAAATCCTAGACTTAGACTATAAAAGGACCCTAGACCTAACGCCTAAAAGGCGGGGGACATAAAGAAAAACAAGAAAAGAAGAAAAAAAAACAGTGGGCAGCAGCATCATAAAAAGAAAAAACGCAGCTGCCTCATGCGAGCAGCTGCTGCTGATCTTCTTCCTCCCAAACAAACCCCTTCTTCTTCACAAAATTCTCAGTTGCTCACCACCTCCAAACCACCACTAAACTCCATTTTTAGCCAAGAAAGTAACCTGAAAACTCCATGAACATTAGTTAAAATCTCCAGCAAAAACAACATGTAGAGCACCATTGTTAGCTGCCTCTTTGAAGTAAAAAAACAATAGCTTTTTAGCTGCAAAAATCACAAAAAATAGCCTCCAAAACAGCAAAAAACGCAGCTAAAATCTGCCAAAAAATGCAGCAAAACTAGTTGTAAAGCTGGTGAAAAAAAGCCCCAAAATGGTAGCTGAAAATCTGCTCAAATCAGTTGAAGATAGCCCTTCGAAATCAGCAAATCAGCTGCGAAAATGATTAAAAAACACAACCATGAAACTCCTCAAAATCCCACCTGAAACCAACGACTTTTTCTCCACGAAGCCCTGCAGATCTTAACCAAAAATGGAGTAGATCAAGTGAAATCTTCTGAAGGTCCGTTCGAGTCCAGCTAAGGTCCTGTTCGCGTTTTCGTTTCTGGCCGTTTGTCGGGTTGTCAATTTCCTCCTCATTTTGTACATTGCCGAAGGTTTGAGTCAATTCTGGAAAGGAAATTATCAAAGGTACATTTCAATTACATAATGCTTATTAAATCCACTGAGTACCATATGTTGCGCTGTGATTTTTTGTCTAGTTAATGGATAGCTTCTACTTGTTTAAGCTTTCAAATGCATATTTGGATGAATCAACAAGATGCTCATGGAATTTTACTTCAACTGTTATTGTTAATCTTTTATTGGCTTTAATGATGGATATTGGGCTCTTTTTCTTACTTTGGTAATTTGAGTTGACTGGAAAATTTGACAATCAATTAATTTAGCATTAACATGCCCTTTGGAAGATAGTAAGATAATAATATTGGGCCATTATGGCTAATAACCAATGATGAGTTATCTTGATGTGTGCTTGGTTTTCATTTATTAGCTACATAGTTTTTTTTCCTTATTGGATTCTTGTTTAATTAGAGTACTTGTGAATTTACATGTTAAATAATATTGGTCTAAGCTTGCTATACAATCTGTGGAGTTGAGTTTTAGTTAGACTTAGAAAATGAAGCTTTGGCAGATGTGTTTTGTATTTTTTTTTTTAAAAATACATCAATGTGGGTTTGAGATTTGTTTTTCATTTTTTGACTCAATTAAGCTTGAACCATATCAGGCCAATTAATAAAAGCTATAGGTAGCCCAATCTTAATAAGAACATCTAGCTGGCCCGTTTTCTTTTATTGCTAGAATGCCAAGCTTTTCAGAAGTAGCCGAGTCTTTCTTTTTAGCAAGAATTTCATCCAGAAGTTGGTGTAAGCAATTTGCAAATCACGCTCCTCCAATATTGTACTCCATAATCGATGACCTCCCAATAATCTCAAAGTTTACGAAGAATAATGGACACCATTAGAATGCTTTAGGCACGACTTAATCTATCATCGTGATTATGTATACGTTCGCGTAACATAATTATGATTTTTTCTAAAAATAAATCGGGGTATGCGTTCGCACAACTTCAACAAAACTTTCTTAATGTCAATAAAGCGTGATTAATTATGGACACGTACGCGTGACATGATTCTTGACGCGCCAAACAAAATGGGTACACGTACGCGTGACTCCTTTTAAGATAACTTCCTAATTAAAAGCGGCTAATGCACATAGGTTCTAAAATCGAGTAATTAAACAATTTGATTAAGCCAAGTATGATCAAAGCGACCGTGCTAAAACCACGGAACCCGGGAATGCCTAACACCTTCTATCGGGTTAACAGAATTCCTTACCCGGATTTCTGTGTTCGCAGACCGTAAATAGAGTCTGCTTCCTCGATTCGGGATTTTAAACCGGTGACTTGGGACACCATAAATTATCCCAAGTGGCGACTCTGATTTAATATAAAACAATTCCATTTCGAATAATGTCACTTAAATTAGAAAAAACTCCCCTTATACCCCTTACGAGGTGTAGGTAAAAAGGAGGTGTGACAAAGCTAATAGAAAGCATCCGTTCCCAACCAAATTATTCAATTTTGCCTTTCACTTGATATCTTTTTGGAGAAAGGGTGTGGTTTATTTTTTTAATACTTCTTACATTGGATAAGTATAGGTATCGGGGGATAAAAAAGATGTGCCTATATCACGTTCAGGACAAAGGAACAAAAGTCCATGCTTGGTAGATAGAAGTGCTAAAATGAAATTCAATCACCGTAAAAAATATAAGGAAATCTCACCGGATAGAAAGGAAGCATTATTGTTAAACCGCTGTATGAAAGAAATCGATTCAAGAAAACGTCTTCTAGAAAGTCGTACTCTAGATGATTCAGTCAAATCAACATCTCTAAGTAATTCAACGCTTCAAAGGGAGAGTGCTCTCATAATAAGAGATTTTTCTCTTACTTCAAATCAAGGTTAGCAAATTAAACTTTCGCTCTTTCTGTTTAAATGCAGCCAGTTTAAACTAAATTTGTTTCACGTGTCTTTATTAGCTGCTAAATGTGAAGTTAGTACTTTACCTGCTGCTTCTACGAAAGGAAAAAGTTTAGTTGGTCGTTTTTCCATCTTCGAAATAGGCGAGTTTATGAAGCATATTATTTTAATAAAATTTCTATTGTCGTAAACCATTTACTTATGTAATTCATAATTATGTCTATATTAGGATCTATATCAGGTACATCTAATGACCGATGTGGTGTTGGTTCAGAGAATGTAGCAAATAGAGGTTCGTATCACTATCAGGTTAGAATAAGATTCGTTATCTTCCTTTGGAGTGAAAATTGACTCCCAGTTATTTCCGTAATATTTAGGAGTTAGACTACGTAGAAGAGCCCCCCTGCACGTTATTGGATCACAACCGAATATGTTGCTTTCAAAGTTGTCCCAAACTTTAAATTTTATGCTGCAAAAAGATTTCAATATGAACCCCCTGGATTCTGTTGCAATAAAAGTTCAATCAAGCTTACTTCACATGAAATGCCTATAGAGCTACGAGAATTATTTTTGGGTGCTACTGAAGAGTCTGACCATTTCCGAACATATGTTAGGACATACAATAACATGTTTGCATTTACTTCGCTCGGGGTAAAATATGACAAAGACTTAGCTAAGAGAAATCATGGTATCTATACATTTAGAGTTCAAGGAAAAATATATCACTTTATAGATGATTTATATCCTGCGAATGAGAAAGCAAGAAATTTACAGTTATACTTCTACGATAATGAAAATGAGGTAGCAAACAGAATTGCTTGTTCAACTAGAGTACATGAGTCAATGATCAGAAAATTGATGAATATACTACAAAATAATCCGTATAGTGTTTTCTTGAAATCTTTGGTAGATGTTCCGGAATTGTCGAACTTTTATATTGCGCTCAAATGTGACTCATGTTTAGATCAACGAGTATATAACTTACCTACTGCATCTGAAGTTGCAGCAATAATGGTGGAAGAAGGCGTTCATATTTCCATACCTCACATTCAAATTTATACTCACAGCAATAAAAGCCAATTAGTAAACTATTACTATGGATGTTATGATCCCTTACAATACCCACTATTATTTTCATATGGTCAAGATGGGTGGCACTGTGGTATAAAGAAAATAGTACAACCATAGAATACTACTAGATGTCGTGTCTACTGTGAACAGGAAAATTTATCAAGTGTTGCAAACATGTGTTTAATTGACAATTTTCTTGATATGGAAGCTCAGGTACTAGAACAACAAAGGAAAAAAGAAATACTGTCTCTTGTCGTGAATATTATTGTTATAAATTTAAATAAGAGATGATGAGACTGATGAAATCTTACATATTGGAAGGATATTCCAACAATATGTCGTAGATGTATTCATAAAACTTGAAACACAACGACTAGACTTCTTCTCTTTCAATCTAGACTTGTTTAGAATTGAAGTTTTGCAAGGTATTCTTGATGTCTTAAGACAAGGTGAAAGAGATGCTTCTAGAATCGGAAAACAAACTTTCCTTCCTGTTACATTTACGGGGGACCAAGAGATATGCGCCAGCGATATATGGATGCTATTGCTTTGGTACAACATTTTGGAACACCTGACTTATTTCTAACGATGACATGCAACCCATTATGGCCAGAAATAAAAGAACATTTGTTATCTACCGATGAGGCACAAAATAGACCTGACTTAATTAGTCGAGTATTTAGAGCAAAATTGGAAGAGCTAAAAATGATATATTAAAAAGAAATATATTTGGAAAGGTTGCTGCTTTTATGTACACTGTAGAATTCCATAAACATGGTCTTCCACATGCACATTTCCTTATTATTCTTGCTAATGAATACAAATTGTTGACACCTGAGTCTTACGACACAGTTGTTTGTGCTGAATTACCTGATCGAGATAAAGAGCCTTACTTATACTCACTTATTGTACATCATATGACGCACGATCCTTGTGGTCATTTGAATCTTGCAAATTCATGCATGAAAAATGGATATTGTAAATTCAACTACCCTAAAGATTTTGCTGATCGAACATCAAAAGGAAAAAAAATCTTATCTAATTTACAAAAGACGATATACAGGTGAAGCAATAAAAATTAGAGAAAAATTCCTCGATAATTCATGGGTGGTATCATATAATCCTTTTTTACTTGACAAGTTTAACTGTCATATGAATATCGAGATATGCTTAGATATTAAAGTTGTCAAGTATCTTTACAAGTACATATATAAAAGGTCATGACAAAATTTATTTTTCTGTACATGACAATGATAAAGACAAAGAGATTGATGAAATAAAAGAATATCAACCTGCTAGATGGGTATTTCCACCCGAAGCTACATAGCATTTATTTGGTTTTTCTATTAGTGAGATGACACCAAGTGTTTATCATCTTCAATTACACCTTGAAGGACAACAATATGTTTCTTTGAAAAGCACTGAGAGTATAAATGCAATTTTAAAAAAACCTATAATTAGAAAAACAATGTTGACAGAAAATTTTGTCATGAACCAAACAGATGATTATGCTATAGAACTTAAGCTACTATATAAAGAGTTTCCAGAATACTTTGTCTGGTCAGTTACAGACAATACATGGACACGTCGAAAATAACGTACCGTTATTGGGCGCGTTGTGACATGTCATCCAACAGAAGGTGAGAGATATTATCTCAAACTATTATTACTGAATGTGAGAGGACCAACATCATATGAATATCTTCGTACTGTAAATGGAAAATGTTATATTACATTTAGAGAGGCTGCTGAAAAAAGAGGATTATTACATTCTGACAACAGTTTGGTTGACTGTATGATTGAAGCTGCAAGCTATCAATTGCCATATAGTTTAAGACGATTATTTGCTACGCTATTGGTATATTGTACTCCTACTAATCCAAAAGAGTTATGAGAACAATTTGAAGACTCAATGTCCGAAGACTTCAAACGCTTGCCAAATAATGGATTTAAAAATATTCATCATAGAGTCCTGAACCAGATCAATGATGAACTACACTCGATGGGACACGACATTAACGAGTACAAGCTTGTTGCAGAAAACATTAGAGCTTCTACAATTGTAAAAGAGGTAAAAGAAGTTCATTTTGAGAGAAGCCTAAGAGTTTCCTAAGAAGATTTGTTATTAGAAGTTCATTATACAGATCAACGAAGAGCATACAATATGATTGTTGATAGAATATTTTCCAACAAATCGGGAGCTTTTTTATTGACGGACTAGGAGGAACTGGTAAAACTTTCTTATGTCGAAGTTTGTTGGCTACGGTAAGATCTAAGGGATTTGTAGCACTAGCAACTGCAACTTCTGGTGTTGCAGCTTCTATTCTTCCTGGAGGGCGAACAACTCATTCGCGCTTTAAGATCCCTATTGATATTGATGAAAATATTGGTTGCAATATCAGTAAGCAAAGTTCACTTGCATGTTTAATTCGGGACGCAAAATTAATTGTATGAGATAAGGCATCAATGGCTAAACGGAAAATGATTGAAGCTTTTGATTTACTTTTGAAGGATCTAATGGATACTAAGATGCTCTTTGGTGGAAAAGTAGTTGTTTTTGGAGGTGATTTTAGACAAACTCTTCCAGTTGTTAGAAATGGGGAAAAAGAAGACTTCATTTCTGAAAGTTTACTATACTCTGAAATTTGGAATCAACTAGAAAAACTACAGCTATCAGAGAATATGCGTGCAAGAACATATCCTAGCTTTTGTGAATACTTGATGAGAATTAGAAATGGAAAAAAATACTTGATGCCTAGAAAAAAGTTCAAATTCCTAACTCTTTGATTATTCCTTTTACAATTGAAGAAGAATCTTTGAATGAGTTATTTGAGGTAACATATCACAATAAAGATTCATATTTAATGATTCTTCCTCCATAGCTTCTCGTGTGATCTTGACAACAAAAAATGATTTTGTTCATGAAATAAATGATATGCTCATATCTAGATTCCCAAAAGATGCTAGAACATATGTTGCAATTGATGAAACTATTGAACCGAATGACCAAAGTCAATTCGAAGATTATCTGTATACTTTAAATCCTGCTGGTTTGTGTCACGACCCAAAATCCCAACCCGGTCGTGATGGCGCCTCTCGTGAGGACAAGGCCAGCCAATCAACAAAACAGTACATCTCTTTATAATTACTTAGCAGGAATAAGTCTAAATCATGGGCAATATAATCTTAAATGCGAAATAAACGTGATAGAACAAGGAAAACCCTCCCAACTCAGCCCGAAATCGGGGTGTCACAAGTCATGAGCTACTACAGAGTTTACTAATATTTTACAAAGTCTGGAATTATCATAAATAACAAAGATAAGGGAGAAAACGGGGCTGCGGACGTCAACAGCTACCTCGTTACTCCTAGTCACCGCCTGGTCTGGAAAGAATCAGCGCTCAGGAGCGAACTCAGCTCTGCCTGTATCTGCACACATGGTGCAGGGAGTAATGTGAGTACTCCGACCCAGTGAGTAATAAAAATAAATAACGACTGAAAACATGAAATCTCATAACGGCACAATATAGCGCTATCCCAAGCAGTAAAATCAGTTATACAGTAAAATAGTGAGTATCAGATAATTCTTCTTTTAAAACAGTAAAGACAAATAATTTCCACAGTAAGGATAAATCAAAAGCTTGCCCCTCGGGCTCAATATGTAAATCTCAGTATAGTATCAGCCCCTCGGGCTCACTCCCAACTCACCAGCACACAACATCAGCCCCTCGGGCTCACTCCCAACTCACCACACACAAGCAACGGCCTCTCGGGCCCACTCCCAACTCACCTGGGTACCCTGCGCTCACTGGGGGTGTGTACAGACTCCGGAGGGGCTCCTACAGCCCAAGCGCAATATCAATAGGCCTGAAAGCCTTCACACATCACACACGAGGCCTGAAAGCCTCCTCATATAACACTCGAGGCCTGAAAGCCTCCTCACATCACTCAACATATCCTCACGTATGGCCCTCGGCCTCAATCAGTCCAGAAAATAATCATAAGCCTCTTGGGCATCAGTAAAACAATAGTGCTCAGCTCAACAACATTATAAATATCATTAAATCTCGAGTTGAGTATAAATGTAGCTGAGTTCACAAAATAATATAATTCAATTGGACTGAGTTCAAATAATATTTCAATTCGTGAGGAAAATAGTGATGTAAATTCACAAAAGATTTCAGATAATTGGCACGAAGCCCAAATATGGCAATAAGCCCAATCATAGTGAAAAACAATAAATCTTTATCAATTACGCGGTAAAAATATCAACTGGGATGGACCAAGTCACAATCCCCAATAGTAAATGACCCCGCGCTCGTCATACAACGCGTGTCTCATCTCAACATAGCAGTATGTTGTGCAATCCGGGGTTTCAAACCCTCAGTGCATCATTTAAAATCATTACTCACCTCAAGACGTCCAACGTCTACTCCGCTATGCCCTTGCCTCTCGAATTTACCTCTTCGCGCGTCGAATCTGGTCAAAACCACAATGAATACATTACAATAAGCTAAGGGAATATAACCCAATCGAAAAGACTCGAAAAATATCGAAATTCACGAAATTCGCAAAACCCGAGCCCCGGGCCCACTTCTCGAAAAATTACGAAAGTCACATCATCGGAGTCCGCGTCTCACCACAAGTCCGTACATATAAAATTTACCAAAATCGGAGTTCAAATGACCCCTCAAATCTTCAAATCTTATTTTCAAATCCCTAGGCCTAAATCTTCAATTTACTCCTTAAAAACATGTAATCTAGTCGGATTGTTCGATGATAATTCAATATTATGGAGTAGAAATAATCACAAGTGACTTACCTCAAGATTTCCCAAGATTTCTTGCTAAAAATTGCCCAAAATCCGAGCTTGGAAGTCAAAAAAAATAACCAAACTCGGACTGCTGGACATTAAATCTGTCCAGAAATTTTCGGTACTATTCACGCGGGGGCACTGTTCATGCGCGTGAGGTCACTGTTCACTGTTCACCCTCACGGTTACTATTCACGCGTGGGTACTGTTCACTGCTGCAGAAAATACAGCAACAACAACAACAACAAAACCTTCAGCAAAACCTTCTCGCCCTCCATAAATGACACATCTCGGACCTTCCGGTCCGCATAACTCTTCTGACGCGACTGAGCTGTGCGAAGTCTTTCCTGAATCACCTTCACCTTTTCTAAGGCATCCTGGACCAAATCTGTCCCCAACAACCTAGCCTCACCGGGCTCAAACCAACCCACTGGAGTTCTACACCGCCTCCCATATAAGGCCTCATACGGTGCCATCTGAATACTGGACTGATAGCTGTTGTTGTAGGCAAACTCTGCAAGTGATAAAAATTCAACCCAAGAACCTCCAAAATCAATCACGCAGGCACGCAACATATCCTCCAATATCTGAATAGTACGCTCGGACTGTCCGTCCGTCTGAGGATGAAATGCTGAACTCAACTCCACCTGAGTGCCCAACTCGTGCTGAAAAGTCCTCCAAAACTGAGAAGTGAACTGAGTACCTCTATCCGAAATAATAGTAACTGGAACACCATGCAACCGCACAATCTCCTGAATAAAGATCCTAGCCAGCCGCTCCGCAGAATATGTGGTACACACCGGAATGAAATGCGCTGACTTGGTCAGCCTATCCACAACGACCCAAATCGAATCAAAATTCTTCAAAGTCCGAGGAAGGCCACTCACGAAATCCATAGTAACTCTCTCCCATTTCCACTCAGGAATAATCATCTGCTGAAGCAAACCGCCTGGTCTCTGATGCTCATATTTCACCTGCTGATAGTTGAGACACCGAGCCACATATCCCACAATGTCTTTCCTCATTCTCCTCCACTAGTAATGCTGTCTCAAGTCCTGATACATCTTCGCAGCACCCGGATGGATGGAATACAACGAACTGTGGGCCTCCTCAAGAATCAAATCTCTAAGCCCATCAACATCGGGCACACAAATACGGCCTTGCATCCTCAATACGCCATCATCACCTATAGTCACATCTTTGGCATTATCATGCCGAACTCTGTCCTTAAGGACAAGCAAATGCAGATCATCATACTGGTGCTCTCTGACGCGATCATATAAGGAAGATCGAGAAACCACACTAGCCAATACCCGGCTAGGCTCAGAAATATCTAACCGCACCAACTGATTGGCCAAGGTATGAACATCAACTGCAAGAGGCCTCTCCCCAACTGGGATGTAAGCCAAACTCCCCATACTGACTGCCTTTCGGCTCAACGCATCAGCCACTACATTGGCCTTTCCCGGATGATATAGAATGGTAATATCATAGTCTTTAAGTAACTCAAGCCATCTCCGCTGCCTCAAATTAAGATCTTTTTGTTTAAATAAATGCTGAAGACTGCGATGATCAGTGAATACCTCACAAGATACGCCATATAAATAGTGCCTCCAAATTTTTAAGGCATGAACTATAGCAGCCAACTCCAAATCATGAACAGGGTAGTTCTTCTCATGGGGCTTCAACTGACGAGAAGCATAAGCAATAACTCTACCCTCCTGCATTAGCACACAACCAATCCCAACTCTGGAAGCATCACAATATACCGTGTATGAACCTATAGCTGATGGTAACACCAACACTAGAGTTGTGGTCAGAAGTGCCTTGAGCTTCTGAAAGCTCTCCTCACACTCGCCAAACCATACAAATGGGGCACCTTTCTTAGTCAACTTGGTCAAAGGCGATGCAATAAAAGAAAACCCCTGAACAAATCGGCGATAATAGCCTGCTAGCCCAAGAAAACTCCGAATCTCTATGACTGAGGACGGTCTAGACCAACTCTGCACTGCTTCTATCTTCCTTGGATCAACCTGTATACCTTCGCTGGACACTATGTGTCCCAAAAATGCCACAGAACTTAGCCAAAATTCACATTTGGAGAATTTTGCATAAAGCTTCTCCTCTCTCAATCTCTACAACACTACACGCAAATGCTGGGCATGCTCCTCCTGGCTACGCGAGTACACCAGGATATCATCAATGAATACAATAACAAATGCATCCAGATAAGGCTGAAATACACTGTTCATCAAATGCATGAACGCTGCTGGGGCATTGGTCAGCCCGAAAGACATAACCAAAAATTCATAGTGACCATATCTAGTCCTGAAGGCAGTCTTGGGAATATCCGACTCCCTGATTTTCAACTGGTGATAGCCCGAACGGAGATCAATCTTAGAAAATACCCTCGCTCCCTGAAGCTGATCAAATAAGTCATCAATGCGAGGCAAAGGATACTTGTTCTTCACTGTTACCTTATTCAACTGCCTATAATCAATGCACATTCTCATTGTGCCATCTTTCTTCTTCACAAATAAAACAGGTGCACCCCACGGGGACACGCTAGGCCGAATGAACCCCTTATCTAGGAGTTCCTGAAGCTGCTCCTTCAATTCTTTCAGCTCTGCTGGTGCCATACGATATGGCGGAATAGAAATGGGCTGAGTGCCCGACACTAAGTCAATGCCAAAATCAATATCCCTATCCGGCGGCATGCCCGACAGGTCTGCAGAAAATACATCAGGAAAGTCCCTCACAACTGGGACAGAATCAATACTAGGAGTCTCAGCTCCAACATCCCGCACAAAAGCAAGATATGATAGATAACCCTTCCCAACCATACGCTGAGCTTTCAAGAAAGAAATTACTCTGCTAGAGACATAATTAGTCATGCCACGCCACTCGATCCTTGGAACACCCGGAATAGCCAAAGTAACTGTCTTAGCATGACAGTCTAGAATAGCATGATATGGAGATAACCAATCCATGCCCAGAATAATATCAAAATCTACCATGCTCAATGGCAGTAGATCAACTCGGGTCTCCAGACCTCCAATAATCACAGCACATGACCGATGCACACGGTCCACAACAATAGTATCTCCCACCGGGGTAGACACATGAACAGGTAAAGTAAGAGACTCCCGAGGCATACTCAAATGACGGGCAAAATATGAAGACACATAAGAATAGGTGGATCCCGGATCAAATAAGACAGAGGCATCTGTGTGGCAGACTGAGATAATACCTGTGATAACAGCATCTGACATAAGAGCATCTTCCCGGTCTGAAATAGCATAAAACCGAGCCGGACCACCCCCCGCTCGACCTCCCCCTCTAGGGTGGCCTCTAGCTGTCTGACCCTCACCCCTAGCTGACTGGGTGGGTGCTGAAGTAGCTGGTGCAGAAGATGAGGACCGACCCCTCTACTGTGATGAACTGGCGGTACGACAAGGACACTGCTTCCACACATGTCCTAACTCTCCGCACTCATAACAACCCCTAGATGTTGGAGGATGGGACTGAAAAGAACCCCTCGCACCGGAGTGACTAGCTGGTGCACTCGGTGTAGAAGGACCCTGAACTGACGGGGCACGTGAAGAACTCTGAGCTGGAAGGGCACTGAGTGATGACTGACCCTACTGAAATCCCTGATGACCACGGCCTGAAGATGGCCCGCGGTACTCTAGACGAGCTGACTGATGAGGCTTGTAAGAACGACCTCTACTCTGCTGAAACTGGCCCCTAGACGGAGCACCACTGTGACTAGCTGATCCACGAGGCCTCTTAGCCTCCCACTCCTCTCTCTCTAGACGACGATCTGTCTCAATGTCGCGAGCAACATCTACTGCATCCTCAAAAGTATGGCTCAGAATCCTTTCTCGAGCCATCAGAATACGAATGGGATAATTAAGCCCATCCACGAACCTCCTATTCCTTTCCCGATCAGTCGGGACCATCCATGGAGCATAACGAGCCAGCTCCGAGAACCTCACCTCATACTGAGATACGGTCATATCTCCCTAACGAAGATACTCAAACTGCCTGCGCATCTCCTCTCTCTGAGATCGCGGTACCCACTTCTCCAGAAAGAGAGTGGAGAACTCCTGCCAGGACAAGGGCGCTGAACCTACCGGCCTACGCCGCTCATATGCCTCCCACCAAGTGAAAGCTGCACTTGAGAACTTAAAAGTAGTAAAGGATACACCGCTAGCCTCCAAGATCCCTGTTGTCCTCAGCATACGTCTACACTTGTCAAGAAAACCTTGCGCATCCTCGCCCTGAGCACCACTGAAAGTAGGAGGTGCAAGTCTGCTGAATCTCTCAAGACGACGCTGCTCATCGTCTGGCATAACTGGGACCATATTATCCTGAACCGGTGCAACCGACTGAACTGGAGCAACCTGCTGTACTGGTGGTGCCTCTGGTGTCTGTAGTCCCTGCACTACTGGCTCAGGTGTGCGAGCAACGGGGGTCTGATTGCCTCCCCCTGCCTGTGAAGTAGCTGCTGCAGTGGTGGCTGAAACTGCCTGAGCCAGGCCAGTGCAAACTGTCAGAATCTGAGCCAGGGCCTCCTGAAGACCCAAAATAACAATAGGCACATCTGTTGCCTGAGCAGGTGCTGCTAGAGTCTCTGCAGCTGGAGCCTGATCCTGAGCCGGGGCAACTGGTGGGTCTACAGATGCTGCCCTACGGCTCTACCTCGACCACGACCGCGTCCACGGCCTCTGGTGGCCTCAGTAGGTGGCAATGGTGGTCGTCCGTCCTGTCCATTAGCGCGTGTTCTCGCCATCTGCAAGAGAATAGAACAACAGAATTTAGTTTTCGGACCAACAAAGTCGCACGACAAGAATTTCCAAGAATATGAAATTTTCCTAAAGGTTCTGCAGCCTCTCGAGGATAAATACAGACGTCTCCGTACCGATCCACGAGACTCTACTAAACCAGCTCATGACTCGCGAGACCTAGTAACCTAGGCTCTAATACCAACTTGTCACGACCCAAAATCCCAAACTGATCGTGATGGCGCCTCTCGTGAGGACAAGGCCAGCCAATCAACAAAACAATACATCTCTTTACTAACTCAGCCCGAAATCGGGGTGTCACAAGTCATGAGCTACTACAGAGTTTACTAATATTTTACAAAGTCTGGAATTATCATAAATAACAAAGATAAGGGAGAAAACGGGGCTGCGGATGTCAACAGCTACCTCATTACTCCTAGTCACCGCCTGCTCTGGAAAGAATCAGCGCTCAGGAGCGAACTCAGCTCTGCATGTATCTGCACACATGGTGCAGAGAGTAATGTGAGTACTCCGACCTAGTGAGTAATAAAAATAAATAACGACTGAAAACATGAAATCTCATAACGGCACAATATAGCGCTATCCCAAGCAGTAAGATCAGTTATACAGTAAAATAGTGAGTATTAGATAATTCTTCTTTTAAAACAGTAAAGACAAATAATTTTCACAGTAAGGATAAATCAAAAGCTTGCCCCTCGGGCTCAATATGTAAATCTCAGTATAGTATCAGCCCCTCGGGCTCACTCCCAACTCACCAGCATACAACATCAGCCCCTCGGGCTCACTCCCAACTCACCACACACAAGCAACGGCCTCTCGGGCCCACTCCCAACTCACCTGGGTACCCTGCGCTCACTGGGGGTGTGTACAGACTCCGGAGGGGCTCCTACAGCCCAAGCGCAATATCAATAGGCCTGAAAGCCTTCACACATCACACACGAGGCCTGAAAGCCTCCTCATATAACACTCGAGGCCTGAAAGCCTCCTCACATCACTCAACATATCCTCACGTATGGCCCTCGGCCTCAATCAGTCCAGAAAAATAATCATAAGCCTCTTGGGCATCAGTAAAACAATAATGCTCAGCTCAACAGCATTATAAATATCATTAAATCTCGAGTTGAGTATAAATGTAGCTGAGTTCACAAAATAATATAATTCAATTGGACTGAGTTCAAATAATATTTCAATTTGTGAGGAAAATAGTGATGTAAATTCACAAAAGATTTCAGATAATTGGCACGAAGCCCAAATATGGCAATAAGCCCAATTATAGTGAAAAACAATAAATCTTTATCAATTACGCGGTAAAAATATCAACTGGGATGGACCAAGTCACAATCCCCAATAGTAAATGACCCCGCACTCGTCATACAACGCGTGTCTCATCTCAACATAGCAGTATGTTGTGCAATCCGGGGTTTCAAACCCTCAGTGCATCATTTAAAATCATTACTCACCTCAAGACGGTCCAACGTCTACTCCGCTATGCCCTTGCCTCTCGAATTTACCTCTTCGCGCGTCGAATCTGGTCAAAACCACAACGAATACATTACAATAGGCTAAGGGAATATAACCCAATCGAAAAGACTCGAAAAATATCGAAATTCACGAAATTCGCAAAACCCGAGCCCCGGGCCCACTTCTCGAAAAATTACGAAAGTCACATCACCGGATTCCTCGTCTCTCCACGAGTCCATACATATAAAATTTACCAAAATCGGAGTTCAAATGACCCCTCAAATCTTCAAATCTTATTTTCAAATCCCTAGGCCTAAATCTTCAATTTACTCCTCAAAAACATGTAATCTAGTCGGATTATTCGATGATAATTCAATATTATGGAGTAGAAATAATCACAAGTGACTTACCTCAAGATTTCCCAAGATTTCTTGCTAAAAATCGCCCAAAATCCGAGCTTGGAAGTAAAAAAAAATAACCAAACTCGGACTGCTGGACATTAAATCTGTCCAGAAATTTTCGGTACTGTTCACGCGGGGGCACTGTTCATGTGTGTGAGGTCACTGTTCACTGTTCACCCGCGCGGTTACTGTTCACCCGCGCGAGGTCACTGTTCACTGTTCACCCGCGCGGTTACTGTTCACGCACGAGTACTGTTCACTGCTGCAGAAAATACAGCAACAACAACAACAACAACAACAACAACCCAGTGTAATCCCACAAGTGGGGTCTGGGGAGGGGTAATATGTACGCAGACCTTACCTCTACCCCGAGGGGCAGAGAGGCTGTTTCCAGGAGACCCTCGGCTCAAGAAGGCAACAAGAGACACTATATTAGTACTATCAATAGACTCATAATAAAATAACATACAATACCATAAAATCCATAACATAACATAAATACCATAAAATAACAAAATAACAGCAATATAAGAGATATAGGAAATACGAGAAAGATGTAAGGTATACTAATAAACAGCAGATAAAACCTATCATCAGTAGCTGATCAATAGCATCCTAAGACTAATTCCTAACTGGCTAGTCTCACTCTAGTGCACTGTAAAAAGAAATCACAATTTCCCCTAACCTACAACCTTAATGCTCGATCTCCATAATTCCCTGTTAAGGGCCATGTCCTCAGTAACCCTAAGTCGCGCCATATCCTGCCTGATCACCTCTCCCCAATACTTCTTAGGTCTCCCTCTACCTCTCCTCGTACCCACCACAGCCAGTCGCTCACACCTTCTCACCGGTGCATCATTGTTCCTCCTCTGAATGTGCCCGAACCATCTGAGTCTTGCTTCCTAAAATGGCTCTAACTCCATCATACGAACTCGGAATTAGACAATTCTTGTTCCTATGAGTCAAAAATAATAATACGAACAGAACCCTTCAATCGAAACTCAATTCGGAGCTCGTTTGCCCAGTTCAATACCCATTTCGCTCGTTAAACAATTAACTCACATTTCACGTCAAAAACTCAATCGCGACTTGATGAAAATAAACCAAAATTTCCAGATCAGTCCTATAATTCATGATTTAAAATCTGGAAGTCTCGAAATCAAATTTAGATCTCTAGAACTAAAAATAAACCTTTAGATCATTACATTTATGCTCAAAACGGCAAAAATCTTCCAAAAATGACCCGTTGGGCATTCGAAACACACCCGAGGCCCCCGGGACCCCGACCAATAATACCAACCAGTCCCAAAATATATTACGGACTTGCTCGAGGCCTCAAATCACATCAAACAACGCTAAAATCATGAATCAACCTCCAATCCAAGTTTTATGAACTTTAGAATTTCCAACTTCTATTTCCGATGCCGAAACCTAACAAATCACGTCCGATTGACTTCAAATTTTGCACACAATCCAAAATGACATAATGAAGCTACAGAAATTCTCGGAATTCCATTCCGACCGTTGGATCAAAATTTCACCTATCAACCGGAAATCGCCAAAACACTAACTTCGCCAAAATGAGCTATTTTCTTCACCGGACCTCCAAAATTAATTCCGATTGTGCTCCTAGGCCTTAAATCATCCCCCGAAACTAACCGAATCATCGGAATTCAATTCCGAGCCCTCTAACTCACAAGTCAACGTCCGATTGATTGTTCCAAATTAATTCTTCCTTATAGAGACTAATTGTCCTATTTCATACCAAACTCGATCCGAATTGACTCAAATTCACCAAGTACACATATTGAAACATGAATAAGCATTTAACGGGGAATACATGACGAAAATATAGGAAACGACGGTTCGGGTCGTTACAGTTTGCCTCCTTACAGATTGACTGTAAAAGAAAATTGTCCAGTAATGTTACTACGAAATTTAAGTCCCTGTGAAGGTTTATGTAACGACACACTGTGATGACTTGGCCAGTTATCTCATGAGTTACCACTCCATTTTCCCCATTTTTGCTTCTTACTGCTTTGTCTATCGGTTCTATAAGTGATTGGGTTGGTTGGCTCAGGTTCGGAAAGGTTTCGAGAAGGTTTGAAACACTTAGTCTCTTTTGAGGAAGCTTAAGTTGGAAAAGTCAACCGGATGTTTACTTATGTATTAGAGGGCTTGGATGTAAGTTATAATGGTTTATTTAGCTTCGGGAGGTGATTTGGGACTTAGGAGCGTGATCGGAATGAGTTTTGGAGGTTCGGAGTAGATTTAGGCTTGAATTGGCGAAAGTGAATTTTTGGCGATTTCCGGTTGATAGGTGATATTTTGATATAGGGGTCGGAATAAAATTCTGAGAGTTGCAGTAGTTTCGTTGTGTCATTTAGGATGTGTGTGTAATATTTCAGGTCATTCAGATGTGGTTTGGTTGGGTTTTTGATCAAAAGCGGAATTCGAAAGATTTTGGAAACTTAGGCTTGAATCCGACGTGTTTTGGTTGATGTGATGTTGTTTCAGGTGTTTTGAAGATTGGTATAAGTTTGAATAAGGTTTTGGGATATGTTGGTACTTTTGGTTGAGGTCTCGGGGGCCTCTAGGTGATTTCGGATGGTTGACGGAGGAGTTTGAGACTTGGTGAATTGCAGATTTTTGCTGCTTCTGGTATTTCCGCACCTGCGGATTAGGGACCGCAGGTGCGACACCGCATATGCAGGAAAGCGGTCGTTGAAGTGGAAGCTGGGAAGATGGCAGGAACCGCAGAAGCGATTATAGGGACCGCACCTGCGATGCCGCAGATGTGGGAATGGCATCGCAGATGCGGAAAGTGGTAAGTTAAGTGACTTCCGCAGAAGAGGATAAAGAACCGTAAATGCGGTACCGCAAAAGCGGTACATAGGACTGCAACTGCAAAAATGCCTGGGTAGAAGGTATAAATTGTGTCCTTCACGATTTTTAACTATTTTCACCATTTCTATCTCGACTTTGGAGCTTTTTGGACGATTTGAAAGACGGATTTCAAGGGAACTTCATTGAGGTAAGGAATTTGGACCTAAAACTCGTTCCTATGATTATTTCATGGATTAGAGCTATAATTAATGGAATTTAAGGGCTAAAATTGGGGAAAACTAGGGCTTGGAAACTTAGACTTTTGCTTGAGGAGTTGAAGGACCATTTGAGGTCGGATTTCAGAAATTTTGATATGTAAGAACTCGTGGGGAGATAAGGAATCTATTGATATAAAAATTATCGAATTCCAAGACATGGGCCCGAGGGTCGGGTTTTGGTAATTTTTTGGATTTATGTTGTAAATTGATTATTTTCGCTTGGGTTTTGTTCCCTAGAATATTTTGACGTCCTCGTTATGATTTTGGATATATTCGATGCGAGTGGAGGCCGCTTCGAGGGGAAAAGGCATCGCGAGCTAGAAATTTGACCGGTTCGAGGTGAGTAATGATTGTAAATGATATTCTGAGGGTATGAAACCCCAGACTTGCACATCGTTGTGCTATATTGAGGTGACGTACACGCTTGATGACATGCGTGGGGTCGTGCACTGTTGGGGATTGTGATTTAGTCCGTCCCAATTGACTATTTTACCGTGTATTTGACTGAAATCTATTTGCTACCATCATGATTTGGGCTGAATGCCATATTTGGGCCTTGTGCCAACTATTTGAACCCTTCGGGGATTTTTACTGGTATTTACTCACTATTTTGACTTTATACTTGAACTCAGTCATGTTATATTTCACTGTTTTCATACCCAACCATGTTTACTCTGTTTTAAATACTTAAATGATATTTTAAATGATAATTGTGATGAGAATCACTGTTTTACTGTTGTCTGAGGGGCTTGTGAGGATTTTGACCGAGTAAAGCCGAGGGCCTATGTTGTAAGGAAACATTTAATACTGATTATGAGGCTGAGGGCCTAAGATATGTACTCCACGAGGTGGCTTGATTGATATGAGACCGAGGACCTAGTGATGATGCCACGAGGTGGCTTGATATTGTGCTTGGACCGTAAGGGGACCCTAAAGGAGTCTGTACACCCCAGTGAGCGCGAATACCCATTGTGATGTGAGATTGAGCCCGAGGGGCTAGTATTGTTCTGAGATGTTGCCCGAAGGACTGGTACTATTTTAGGATATTGCCTAAGGGGCGGATTTGTTGATACTGTGCCTGAGGGATAAACCTTTATGTGTTTATTTGTCATAATTGACTGTCAATTACCTGCTTAATTGTTGAAAAAGGCTTTTTAGGAAGTTAAATTTGAGTTAAAGGACTTTACCTATCTTTCACTAGTTTACTATTTTTAAAAAAGGATTTTTTTTACTGCTTCGTTATAGCATGTTTTTGTGCCTTACGTTTATTTCTTGCTTTCAGTCTTTATTTATGATTATTACTCACTGAGTTGGAGTACTCACTTTACTCCCTGCACCTTGTGTGCAAATTCAGGCGTATCTGGTCCCACTTCCGAGTGCTGATCATTCCGGCTCAGGCGGATCCGAGGAGTCTCTAGGTAGCTGTTGGCGTTCGCAGCCCGGAGCTCTTCCCTATCTTATTCCTTTCTATTCTTAGTTTCTATATTAAACTCTGTAGTTATATACATTTGGAGTATTCCGTTCTGTTAGATGCTCATGACTAGTGCATCCCGGTATCGGGCTGTGTTGGGTTATTTTACTATTATCTGCTACTTTGAGATGTTATTATTACGCTTCAGACTTATTTCTTGTCGTTTATCTATTAATAATTGAAACGGAAAGTGTCGGCTGACCTTGTCTTTATGAGAGGCACCATCACGATCGGGTTTGGGTTTAGGGTCATGTTAAGTTGGTATTAGAGCCTAGGTTACATAGGTCTCATGAGTCATGAGCAGGTTTAGTAGAGTCTCGCGGATCGGTACGGAGACGTCTGTATTTATCCTCGAGAGGCTGCAGAACCTTTAGGAAAAACTTCATATTCTTGAAATTTTTGTCGTGCGAATTTGTTGATCCGAGTACTAAACTTCTGTTGTTTTATTCTCTCACAGATGGTGAGGACATGCGCTACCAGTTAGGATGGACGACCACCAGTACCACCAGGTGTGGCCACCAGAGGCCGAGGACGCGGCCGTAGTCGTGGTAGGGGCAGAGCAGCTAGGGCAGCACCTGCAGATCTACCATCTGCCCCAGTTCAGGATCAGATCCCAGTTATGGACGCTCCAGCAGCACCAGCTTAGGCACCAACTGTGCCCATTATGATTCCGGGTCTTCAGGAGGCCTTGGCTCAGATCTTATTATTTTGCACTGGCCTAGCTCAGGTGGTTTCAGCCACTACAGCCGTAGCTACTTCTCAGGAAGGGGGAGGCAATCAGACTCCCGCCGCTCGTACACCTGAGCAGGTCGTGCATGGACTTTAAACGCTGGGGGCACATCTAGCCCAGCTGGTTGTAGCTGCTCAGGATTATGTAGTTCCTGCTATGCCGAAGGATGAGCAGTGTAGGTTGGAGAGGTTTGGTAGACTGCAGCCTCCGACCTTCAGTGGTGCAAAGGGTGAGGATGCCCAAGGTTTCTTAGATAAGTGCCAGAGGATGCTTTGTACAATGGGTATTCTGGAGACCAGTGGGGTCGCTTTCACTACTTATCAATTTTCTGGAGTTGCCTTCACTTGGTAGGAGGCTTTTGAGAGGCGTAGGCCTATTGGTGCAGCACCCCTTACCTGGTAGTAGTTCTCCGTTCTCTTTCTAGAGAAATATGTGCCGCAGTCCCGCAGAGCAAAGCTGCATAGGGAGTTTGAGTGGTTGCGTCAGGGAGAGATGACTATGATATAATACGAGATAAGGTTCTCCGAGTTAGCTCATCATGCTATTTGGATGGTTCCGACAGATAGAGAGAGGATTAGGAGGTTTGTTGATGGCCTTACTTATCAGCTTTGTATTCTTATGACCAGGGAGAGGGTGATTGGTGCTACTTTCAAGGAGGTTGTGGTTATTTCCCGTGAGATTGAGTCTGTTCGTCGCTAGGAGCAAGAGGAGAGGGAGGCCAAGAGGCCTCGAGGATCTGGTAGTTATAGTGGTACTCCTTCGAGGGGTCAGTTTCAGCACGATAGAGGCTGTCCATTCAGGCATGCTCAGCCAACTCGCCCAGGTTATCGTGGGGTGTCATTAGGTCATGGTTCTCACAGTTCTCATCAGGGTCAGTCATTACTTAGTGCCTTCCAGCTCAGAGTTCGTCCCGTGCTCCATCAATTCAGGGCTCTTCTATGCCGAGTGCATCTGCTAGTCACTCCAGTGCGAGGGGTTCCTTTCAGTCCCCTTCTCCAGCACCTGAGAGTTGTTATGAGAGTAGTGAATATATGGAGGCAGTGCCCTCGTCATCTTGCAAGTTTGTCTTAGCAGAGGGGTCAGTCATCAGCTTCAGCGCCAGTTATTTCACCACCACCCGCCCAGCCAGCTAGGGGTGGAGGTCAATCAGCTAGGGGCCGCCTCAAAGGGGGAGGTCGATCAGGTGGCGGTCAGGCCTATTTCTATGCACTTCCAGGCAGACCCGATGCTATTGCTTCAGAGGCTGTTATTACAGGTATTGTTTTAGTCTGCCACAGAGATGCCTCTGTATTATTTGATCCCGGTTTCACCTTTTCTTATGTGTCATCATACTTTGCTCGTTATTTAGGTATGCCCCGTGAGTTTCTTGCTTCACCTGTTCATGTATCTACCCCAGTGGGCGATACTGTTATTGTAGACTGTGTGTATCGTCGTGTGTGGTGACTATTGGGGGTCTGGAGACCCGTGTGGATCTTTTATTATTGTGTATGGTGGATTTTGATGTCATTTTAGGCATGGATTGGCTATCTCCATATCGTGCTATTCTGGACTATCATGCTAAGACAGTCACAATGGCTATACCGGGTGTGCCACGGATCGAGTGGCGAGGTGTGACTGATTATGTTCCTAGTAGAGTGATCTTATTCTTGAAAGCCCAACGTATGGTTCGGAAGGCTTGTCTTTCGTATCTAGCCTTTGTGAGGGATGTCGGTGCTGAGACTCCCGGTATTAATTCTGTTCTAGTTGTGAGGAATTTTCCTGATATGTTTCCTATAGACCTTCCGGGCATGCCATCGGATAGGGATATTGATTTTGGTGTTGACCTGGTGCCGGGCACTCAGCCCATTTCTATTCCGCTGTATTGTATGGCACCAGCGGAGTTGAAGGAATTAAAAGAGCAGCTTTAGGAACTCCTTGATAAAGGGTTCATTCGGCGTAGTGTGTCACCTTGGGGTGCGCCGGCTCTATTCGTGAAGAAGAAGGATGGCACTATGAGAATGTGCATAGATTATAGGCAATTGAACAAGGTAACAATTAAGAACAAGTATCCTTTGGCTCACATTGATGATTTATTCGACCAACTTCAGGGAGCGAGAGTGTTCTCCAAGATTGATCTCCGTTCAGGTTATCACCAGTTGAAGATCAGAGACTCGGATATTCTTAAGACAACTTTTAGGACCCAATATGGTCATTATGAGTTCTTGGTGATGTCTTTTAGGCTGACCAATGCTCCAGCAGCGTTCATGCATTTGATGAACAGTGTGTTCCGGCCTTATCTTGACTTTTTTGTCATATTATTCATTGATGATATTCTGGTATATTCGTGTAGTTAGGAGGAGCACGCGGAGCATTTGAGAGTTGTGTTGCAGAGATTGAGAGAGGAGAAGCTTTATGCAAAATTCTCCAAGTGTGAGTTTTGGCTCAGTTCAGTGGCTTTCTTGGGTCACGTGGTGTCCAACAATGGTATTCAGGTTGATTCGAAGAAGATAGAGGTAGTTCAGAGTTGGCCCAAACCGTCCTCAGCCATAAAGATTCGCAGATTTCTTGGTTTGGCAGGCTATTATTGTTGGTTTGTTTAGGGAATTCATCTATCGCATTGCCCTTGACCAAGTTGACTCAGAAGGGTGCTTCATTTGTATGGTCGGGCGAGTGTGAGGAGAGCTTTCAGAAGCTCAAGACACCTTTGACCACAACTCTAGTGTTAGTTTTGCCATCAACTTCAGGTTTATATACCGTGTATTGTGATGCTTCGAGAGGTTGCATTGGTTGTGTATTGATGCAGGAGGGTAGAGTTATTTCTTATGATTCTCGTCAGTTGAAGCCCCATGAGAAGAACTACCCCATTCATGATTTGGAGTTGGCTGCCATAGTTCATGCGTTGAAGATTTGGAGGCATTACTTGTATGATGTGTCTTGTGAGGTGTTTACTGATCATCGTAGCCTCCGGCACTTGTTCAAATAGAAGGATCTCAATTTGAGGCAGCAAAGATGGTTGGAGTTTCTTAAGGATTATGATATCACCATATTGTACTATCCGGGGAAGGCCAATGTAGTGGCCGATGCCTTGAGCCGAAAGGTGGTGAGTATGGGAAGTTTGGCATATATTCCAGTTGGGGAGAGACCTCTTGCAGTTGATGTTCAGGCCTTGGCCAATCGGTTCGTGAGGTTAGATATTTCGGAGCCCAATCGGGTATTGGCTTGTGTGGTTTCTCGGTCTTCCTTATATGATCGCATCAGAGAGCGCCAGTATGATGATCCGCATTTGCTTGTCCTTAAGGATAGAGTTCAACATGATGATGCCAGAGATATGATCATTGGTGATAATGGGGTGTTGAGGATGCAGGGCCAGATTTGTGTGCCCAATGTGGATGGGATTCGGGAGTTGATTCTGGAGGAGGCCCATAGCTCGTGGTATTCCATTCATTCGGGTGCCGCGAAGATGTATCAAGATTTGAGGCAGCACTATTTGTGGAGAAGAATGAAGAAAGACATTGTGGGATTTTTAGCTCGGTGTCTCAATTGTCAGTAGGTAAAATATGAGTATCAGAGACTGGGTGACTTGCTTCAGTGGATAGATATTCCAGAATGGAAGTGGGAGAGGATCACTATGGTCTTTGTAGTTGGACTTCTACAGACTTTGAGGAAGTTCAATGCTATTTGGGTGATTGTGGATCGGCTGACCAAGTCTGCGCACTTCATTCCTGTGTGTACTACTTATTCTTCAGAGTAGTTGGCAGAGATCTATATCCGGGAGATTATTCGGTTGCATGGTGTCCCAGTTTCCATCATTTCAGATAGGGGCACTCAGTTTACTTCGCAGTTTTGGAGGTCGGTGCAGCGAGAATTTGGTACTTAGGTTGAGTTGAGCACAACTTTTCACCCTCAGACGGACGGGCAGTCGAGCACACTATTCATATATTGGAGGATATGTTGCGTGCTTGTGTCATTGATTTCGGAGGGTCATGGGATCAGTTTCTACCGCTTACAAGTTTGCTTATAACAACAGCTACTAGTCGAGTATTCGGATGGCTCCATATAAGGCTTTGTATGGGAGGCGATGTAGATCTCTAGTTGGTTGGTTTGAGCCCGGTGAGGCTAGGCTATTGGGGGCAGACTTGGTGCAGGATGCCTTAGAAAAGGTAAAGGTGATTCAGGAGAGGCTTCGTACCGCGCAGTCGAGGCAAAAGCGTTATGCTGACAGGAAGGTTGGGGATGTGCCCTACATGGTTGGTGAAACAGTTCTGTTGAAGGTTTCACCCATGAAGGGTGTTATGAGATTTGGGAAGAAAGGGAAATTGAGTCCGCGGTTCATTGGGCCTTTTGAGGTGCTTCGGAGGATTGGGGAAGTGGCTTATGAGCTTGCTTTGCCACCCAGCTTATCGAGTGTGCCTCCGGTATTTCATGTTTCTATGCTCCGGAAGTATATTGGGGATCTGTCTCATGTTCTGGATTTTAGCACGGTTCAATTGGATGATGATTTGACCTATGATGTGGGGCCAATAGCTATTTTGGGTCGTCAGGTTCGTAAGTTAAGGTCAAAAGATATAGCTTCAGTGAAAGTGCAGTGGAGAGGTCAGCCCGTAGAGGAGGCTACCTGGGAGATCGAGCGGGAGATGCGGAGAAGATATCCTCACATGTTTGAGGCTTCAGGTATGTTTCTTGACTCGTTCGAAGATGAACATTTATTTAAGTTGGGGAGAATATGACGACCCAGCCAGTCGTCTCATGAGTTACCCTTTGTTTTCCCCATTTCTGCTTCTTACTCTTTGTCTATCGGTTATATAAGTGATCGAGTTGGTTGGCTCGGGATCGAAAAGATTTCGAGAAGGTTTGAGACACTTAGTCTCTTTTGAGGAAGCTTAAGTTGAAAACGTCAACCAGATGTTGACTTATATGTTAGAGGGCTCGGATGTGAGTTCCGATGGTTCGATTAGCTTCAGAAGGTGATTTGGGACTTAGGAGCGTGATCAGAATGAGTTTTGGAGGTCCGGAGTAGATTTAGGCTTGAATTGGCGAAAGTGGATTTATTGGCGATTTCCGGTTGATAGGTGAGATTTTGATATAGGGGTCGGAATGGAATTCCAAGAGTCGCAGTTGTTTTGTTGTGTCATTTAGGATGTGTGTGCAAAATTTCAGGTCATTCGGACGTAGTTTGGTTGGGTTTTTGATCAAAAGCGGAATTCAGAAGATTTTGGAAACTTAGGCTTGAATCCGATGTGTTTTGGTTGATGTGATGTTGTTTTAGGTGTTTTGAAGATTGGTACAAGTTTGAAAAAGGTTTTGGGATATGCTAGTGCTTTTGGTTGAGGTCCCGGGGGCCTCGGGGTGATTTCGGATGGTTGACGGAGGAGTTTGAGACTTGGTGAATTGTAGATTTTTGCTGCTTCTGGTATTTCCGCACCTGCGAATTGGGGACCGCAGGTGCGTCGCCGCATATGCGGGAAAGCGGTTGCAGAAGCGGAAGCTGGGAAGATGGCAAGAATCGCAGAAGCGGTTATAGGGACCGCACATGCGATGCCGCAGATGCGGGAATGGCATCGCAGATGCGAAAAGTGGTGAGTTAAGTGACTTCCGCAGAAGAGGATAAAGAACCGCAAATGCGGTACCGCAGAAGCGGTACATAGGGCCGCAGATGCGGAAATGCCTGGACAGAAGGTATAAATTGTGTCCTTCGCGATTTTTAGATATATTCACCATTTCTATCTCGGCTTTGGAGCTTTTTGGACGATTTGAAAGAGGAATTTCAAGGGAACTTCATTGAGGTAAGGAATTTGGACCTAAAACTCTTTCCTATGTTATTATTTCACGAATTAGAGCTATAATTAATGAAATTTAAGGGCTAAAATTGAGGAAAACTATGGCTTGAAAACTTAGACCTTTGCTTGAGGATTTGAAGGACCATTTGAGGTCGGATTTCAGAACTTTTGATATGTATGAACTCGTGGGGAGGTAAGGAATCTATTGATGTAAAAATTATCGAATTCCGAGACGGGGGCCCGGGGTCGGGTTTTGGTAATTTCGGCATTTATGTTGTAAATTGATTATTTTTTCTTGGGCTTCGCTCCCTTAGCATATTTTGACGTCCTCGTTCTGATTTTGGATAGATTTGATGCGAATGGAGGCCGATTCGAGGGGCAAAGGCATCACGAACTAGAGATTTGACCGGTTCGAGGTGAGTAATGATTGTAAATGATGTTCTGAGGGTATGAAACCCCGGACTTGCACATCATTGTGCTATATTGAGGTGACACACACGTTTGATGACGTGCGTGGGGTCGTACACTGTTGGGGATTGTGACTTAGTCCGTCCCGATTGACTATTTTACCGCGTATTTGACTGAAATCTATTTGCTATTATCATGATTTGGGCTGAATGCCATATTTGGGCCTTGTGCCAACTATATGAACCCTTCAGGGATTTTTACTGGTATTTTCTCACTATTTTGACTTTATACTTGAACTCAGTCATGTTATATTTCACTGTATTCGTACTCAGCCATGTTTACTCTGTTTTAAATACTTAAATGATCTTTTAAATGATAATTGGGCTGAGAATCACTGTTTTACTGTTGTCCGAGTTGCTTGTGAGGATTTTGACTGAGTAAGGCCGAGGGCCTATGTTGTGAGGAAACATTTGATACTGATTATGAGGCTGAGGGCCTGAGATATGTACGCCACGCGGTGGCTTGATTGATATGAGGTCGAGGACGGTGGCTTGATATTGCGCTTGGGCCGTAAGGGCCCCCTCTAGGAGTTTGTACACCCCTAGTGAGCGCGAGAGCCATTGTGATGTGAGATATTGCCCGAGGGGCTGGTATTGTTTTGAGATATTGCCCGAGGGGCTGGTACTATTTTGGGATATTGTCCGAGGGCGGATTTGTTGATACTATGCCCGAGGGGCGAACCTTTATGTGTTTATTTGTCATAATTGATTATCAATTACCTGTTTAATTGTTGAAAAAGGCTTTTCAGGAAGTTAAATTTGAGTTAAAGTATTTTACCTATCTTTCACTGGTTTACTGTTTTTAAAAAGAGGTTTTTTACTGCTTCTTATAGCATGTTTTTGTGCCTTACATGATTTCCTGCTTTCAATCTTTATTTATGATTATTACTCACTGAGTTGGAGTACTCACTTTATTCCCTGCACCTTGTGTGCAGATTCAGGCATATCTGGTCCCGCTCCCGAGTGCTGATCATTCCGGCACAGGCGGATCCGAGGAGCCTCTAGGTAGCTGTTGGCGTTTGCAGCCCGGATCTCTTCCCTATCTTATTCCTTTCCGTTCTTAGTTTCTATATTAAACTCTATAGTTATATACATTTGGAGTATTCCGTTCTGTTAGATGCTCATGACTAGTGGCACCCCGGTATCGGGCTGTGTTGGGTTATTTTCCGCACACTTTACTATTATCTGCTACTTTGAGATGTTATTATTACGCTTCGGACTTATTTCTTGTCGTTTATCTGTTAATAATTGAAATGGGAAGTGTCGGCTGGCCTTGTCTTCACGAGAGGCTCTATTACGACCGGGTTTGGGTTTAAGGTCGTGACACACACGGTTGACATGTTATAGTTTTAAAACACATGTTATAAGTGCCAAAATTGCTAACGATGATTTTCAAAATAGGCATGTTTTTATTCCAAGAATACAACTATTAGCATCACAAGATGAAAAATTCCATTTGCTTTTAATAGAACATAATTTCCAGTACGATTGTGCTTTGCTGACTTTAAATAAAGCTCAAAATCAAACTTTGGATTTTGTTGGAATTTGTTTACGTGAACCAGTTTTTTCCTATTGTCAACTTTATGTTGCTTTATCAAGAGCTAAAAGTTCAAAAGGTATGAAACTATTAATTCGACCGCTGACATCAGACACCGAGGATGATCACTCAACCTATAACATAGTTTATGATGAAGTTATTCAAAAAGCATTCAATTAACTGATGCCAGGTAATAATTTTTATGCTTCACATGCCACAAAAATATATGTGATGTTCACTTTATACAACTCTGTTAAATTCTAAAGTCATTTGTACCTATTTGGCACTTGCTGTTTTAATAATTGTTACTGTTGACGGTTTAGGTGTATTATTTGATGGAAAACATATGATATTTGTAGCAAAAATACTCAAGTAAGAATCTAAGGGGCAACAGCTAAAAGAATAATAATTTTGGTCATTTCGCTGATATTCTCTGTGGATAACTACTTGGTTCTTTTAAAAAAAATTAAAGGTTTGATTCTTTGTCAGTAAAGAATATAGTTTTTTAACTTAATTTTGGTGAAATAAGAAAGTTTGTGAAAAAAATGAATAATGTTTTCTCTAATGTCTAGAGTTACCATTTAGCATTGCCCTGCTATTATCTGTTTTAGTACTCTTATTACTTGTAGCGGGATTTTCTTATTTATGTTTCTTCTGATGTATTGCTCCAATGCCATCCACACCATTGTTCATTTTTTCTATGTTTACCCCTCCTTTCAGTACCTAGCAATGCCATCCTGACCTATTCAATTTTGTAATGCTTCATCATTTGGAGTCGAGATATCCATCAGTTCAGCAAGACAAACATGAAGGTGAGTTTCCTTATTAGAAGTTGAATTATATACTCATGCTTTCTAGCTTTTGATATAATTTCTTCCTACACAAGGAATGTTTCTCTGTTATTCCCTTGGACAAACGATTTTAATAACAAAGTCTTGCTTTAGACCATATAACCATCAACAAATAATATATTTGAAAAACGTATGAGAGGAAAACAAAGAAATTAGAACAACATGGTTCATGCTTTGATGTATGCTTTAGATCTCTAATTTATAGATAAATTTGTCTTTTACTAGTCTTTTATTTGGTGATGTGCTATATAATGAATTTTATCTCATTACTGTTGATCGCTATATGCTACTGAGATTATTTTAATTTAGATGGATCTATGTTATAAGATTATGGTTATCTACTGAGAATATATTGTATATCTGGATTTTTCTAAAATTGTTCTTGATAAATAAAAAAGCTTATTAGTAGATATTTATTTGATGAGTAGTGCAAAACGAATCAACCATGAAAAACTGATAGCTGTTGCAACCTGCAGGTGAGTTTAAAAATGAACACAATAACAAGTAATTTGTTTGATGGAGTTCAAGAGAAGAACTATACAGATAAATTTGTTCTTGTCAATAGCTACAATTAACTATGTATACCTCAAATTTGACAGCAATATTAGCAAGAATCTCAGTCTCCTCTATTTATAGTAAATAACTATGACATCAGCTGTGAAATCTTCACAATTATATGATGTTCTAACTACTACATTATCACCATATGAATATTTTTTTAGTCGATGTGTTTCGCGAGGATCGACCACTCCTGTAAGTTAATATGTTTTAAATATTATTATTTGTTTTGTTTTGTTTGTTTACTCTTTTAACAACTATATGTATTTTGCATCAGTTCATTTTGTTAGTTGTATCTTAACTTTTTGAGGATGGTATGATCTATAACGTTTATTATGCTCAAATCAGTTTCCAAAGCCTATATGAGTTCTGTTATATGGATTTGCAAGAAAAATTTCATGCTTTGAATGTTCTCACTCTTGAACATATACTAACATTTCTGTCTTTATCTGACGCTTGTATCTAAATCTACTTCACTCGCTCCACCCCCAAAGAAAGGGATGCGTCTTTTTTGTACTTATTACTCATTTTATTCAACAAATTTCGTTCCTATTATTAAGCTAACTTGATTTTATAATGTTTATATTAGCTGTTCTGTTCAATGAAGCTCTCTGATGTACTCTCTCGACATATTTATCTTACGCAATAATGGTGCTCAAAAGTTGTTGGATATCGTGGTTGTTATTGGTGAGGCACTTACTTATGTTCTGTCAGGGATGTATGGCATTGTTAGCCAATTGGGTGTTGGAAATGCTATCCTAATTATCCTTCAACTCTTCTTTGCTGCTATCATCCTTATGTGCTTAGATGAACTTCTTCAGGAAGATATGCTTTTGGCTTCTGGAATTTCCTTGTTCATACCTACCAATATCTGGTAAGTTTCTTACAGGCCACCATAAAGATTTTCTTGGGTTCCTCAATACAATCTTGGAGCTTTTGATTTCTCGTTTATTATATTTTGCTGTGAAAGCATTATCTAGAAAGCCTTTAGTCCCACAACCATCAATGGCAGGCGTGATGCTAAATTTGAAGGTGCTATTATTCCTTTATTCCATCATACTATTACTAGATCATATAAGATCAGTGCCATTCGAGACGCGTCCTATCAGCAAAGTCTTCCCAATCTGACAAATTTGCTTGCAAGTATGCTGATCTTCCTTCGTGATGCTAATGAAAAAATTATGCTTACATTGTGATACAACTCAACCCACGTAATGTACACTTAACTATCAAGTTAGTCTCATTTGAGCTTTCAAAGCTATTGTACTTGCAATTTACGATTCAGCTGTTCAGCAAATAATGTTCGGATTCTGAAAAAAAAGAAAATAGAACATTAAAGTGATAAATTATGAGTAAGATACCGCCATATTGTTATCTCCTTCTACTCCAAGAGAGAAGATGAAACCGTAGATAAACAGTAAGTAATGGAATGATCAGAACAATAGATTACTTTTTGACCTGTGAATCTTTTGTGTTTGCATATCTTTCCATACAAAGTCGTCATTAGAGATTTCTTTGCTATTTTGTATAATAGTAATTTCAACTTTGTGGGATTACACTGGATTTGTTATGAAAGAACTCTTAAGGACTCATGACCTTATGTTGTGATGTAAGCTTTCAAATTCATAGTTCTGGAGGAAACAAATTATACTACATTCAGAATTGGTTAGTTGGGGATGAGGTGAAGTTATTCAAATGGGAAAGATAAACAATAAATACATATAATATCTTGACTTTCACATAGATGCCGGGATAGAACTTAGTTATAGGTTTGAATGCGAGGATATGACTCTCTGATTGTGCATAAACTGAACATGTCGGTACATGCTACTCACCTTAATTTCAATTTTTTATACAGGACAAACACAAGGAGTACATCAAGTGCTACTCAGTTCACATGTAAGAGTATATTCTCATGATTTCTCACAAGATGATATAGTGTTTGACTAGGTGTTTGTTCTTTTCACCATAATTTAGATCTACTAAGAGGGTATCTATGAATTAAATAATCAAGTGAAAGATATAAGAGTCTTCTGCGGAGAAGGTTCCCAAAAGAGAACGGACTTGAGTCCGATAAGTGACTGCAGTGATCAATCCAACACTAGGTTTGGTTGATAAAAAGGCATAAAAGAATGCAAACAAGTTCACCTAAGGTTCGTATCTGCTGATCTTGTGAGATTATACACTTGTTTACCGTGAAAATGGTAACAATAATTAAATTTGTAAATGAGATTCTAAAAATTCGTGATCTATTTTTATGCTAGTCGTTAGAGTAGATGATGCTAGGAATATGAAGTTTAACAATGAAATGCGAGCTAAAACGAGGCAGTAATCAAATCGAGGGGCTTACTGCCCTGGATTCGGACTGGTCGATGGAGGACCTTGAGGTCGATATCTAGGCTCGATTTCGAGCTATCGGGGGTAATAGGGAATGGGGCAACAATTAGAATATGATCAAGCAAGGCTCTATATGGCCAATACCAAGTAATAAATGAAGAACAAGTGAAAGATTGATAAATGCTAAAGTGGCTTCGAGATAGTGAGAGCGAGCGAGCTAGAGAGAAAAGAGAGAGAGAGAGATATTATTGATCTTTGTGGAGAAATAGTTGGAGAAATATCAGCCCCTTACAAAGTAGCAAGGGTTCCCTTTATATAGAAGGGGAACCTGGCTATAGTACAATATGCATTAATTGTAAAGTATGGAGATGGGACAGCTAGACACGACGCTTCGGCATAGGCGTTGGATAGGCCGGCTCTGTCAGACTTAGCCGTGTACCTTGAGAGCTTCCCCTTCTGTTCTGGCCTCGACCTCCGTCTTATTTGAGTCGGGCCTCAACGAGCCCCGAGGGAGGGGACTCGGTCGTGGCTCCATATCCTCAAGGTCTCGAGACATTCTTCCGAAATGACTTGATAGCGAGAAATTAAGTCCTCTAATTTTGCCGCATACAGATAGTCTCCGTGTTTCCTAGAACGAAGCGATGGGAGATGATTCTGACACCTGACTCCTCGAGCTTCTTACGATGATGTCACACCAATGATGCAACCTGTGGCACGAGCTTTTGTGGCAACCAGGGTGTCCCATGGACTTTTGCATTTTGACATCATTCAAAGCACTGGCGATTCCCGTTCAAGGTGAATGTACCACCGTCGATTCGGTTTCTCAAGAACGCAGTAGTTGCGCCTGTTGGTCAATCTTCCAAAGCCTCGATGACCATGTCGTTACTCGCTATAAATGGGAGTGCCTTGGCGTTGTTTTTCCTATCCCAGTATCTTCGTTGGTTCAGTTGCCCATTTATTCTTATCATCTCCTTCTATTTTTGAACATTATGCTTGGGGCTCATGGCCTCAAGGCCGTTTGGCAGAGCTCCCGTAGGTTGTGCTATGGCTTCTTTCCAAGGCTTCCATTTGTCGCATGACCGTGCTGTCCCGTTGTTGTGTTCGCCGTTGCTATTGTTGTTGGGCCGAGACGATGACGGACGGGGAGTCGGTTCTCCCTTTCTATAAACAGTCATTCGGACTATGCACCGATGCTCACTCTTCTACTTAGGCCTGGTGTGGCACTTCATCCCTTGGGTTTTTCCTTTCCCAAAGGATAAAATGGCACTATTGGTCGTTGAGGCTGGGACCCGCCGAATCTTCAACCTTTGGCTTTGGTGGGTCATGTCTCTTTTCTCTGCCTCCTCTGCATCCCCTGCTTTTCCTCTTTTTCATCTTTTCCCTCGGAGGGGACCCCCGGGGGGATTGAGCTAGGAACCTAGAGGAGGCGGCGGTCGAAGGAGTCGCCCTCGAGGATGTGTACTCGAGGGGGCGACGCTCGGGGATGCTGATACCGGAGATGGACCTTCGAGGATGGACCGGGCTCTCGGGTTTTATCACATGTACATCCTTCCATTCCTACGCTACTGTGTAGAGATCCTTTGTAGGCTTTTGTAATTGTATGTAAGGACCCCTCGAGGGCTATTATACATGGAAATATATGAATACGAAGAAACTTTCTTGATTTCTGTTTTCAACCTTCGCCCTATTGTTGTATGCTTTCGTGCCCTTCAAGGCTTTTGAATGTTTTCCTTTGTTGTTGACCGCTGATATCTAATTCGGACGTGAGCGTTCTTTCCGATCCTCCGCCGATTGATATGGCTCTTATTCGAGCCCATTGTTATACCTCGGACCAAGCCTGAATTGATCTGATAGGCTCGGGCTGTCGGGACCTTCAAGTTGGGGGCCTGCTTTGAATCTGATGCAGATAGCTTTTTAAAGCATAGTGGATAGACTTCTGTTGAGGGGCTGCCTTATGCTCAGGCGATGCCTCGAGCTCTCCTAGAGCTTTCACAATCGGAGCTTCGCGCGCTTATTTTTCTTTTTGAGAAAGGGAAATCATGAGATCAGGTACCACCTCGAGTTAAATGATGGCGTTGAAGGCTTCTCAAAGCCTTACTTCTCTTTCGGCGGAGATCCTCAAGGTCGGGCACTACCTCGAGACTAGAGACAATGCAGTTGACTCTTTGAGGCCTAACTTCTTGTCGATGGATGCCTCTGGGGTTGGGTACCACTCTGGGATCTGCATCAAGGCCGTTAGCCTCCAGGGCTTACTTTGGACAGGAAAATCGTCGTTGTTTCCTACATATATATGGGGTGGCCTTTGTTTCTTTGAGAGATATCATTATTCTGGATAGCTATCCCTCTGCCTTGGCATTGGGTTCTTCGTCTCTTCAAGTGCAAAAAACATTGGAGCACGTCTTTGCCTTAGTCTGTCGATTCTACAATGGCCATGGCAACTACTACGGGGCCGGCCCGGCAAGGAGGGGAGAGTTCCACGCACAACATTCAGGATCCGTGGGAGTTCACTATGAAGTCTGTGTCTTTGATTAGAGAGGAACATCTGGAGATGGTGAGGAAATACTGCAGATGGAGCGAGGGGGTGATGATGTGGGCGCTTTCCCCAGGTGAGAGCATTACGGACTCTGCTGATGGATTCTTGAGCGTATACCTATATCCCTTTGCATTTGGCCCCCTCGACAGGGTTGTGCGTGATTTCTGCTTGAAGTATTAGGTTACTTTAGCGCAGATACATCCATCATTTTGGCGAGTGGTGCTGATGATGAGGTTCTTTGCGGAGAAGGCTGGGCTTGAATTCATGCTCAGCCACCTTGTCAGGTTGTACCGACCCTTTCACCACTGAGGCCTGTTAACCTTGCGGTGTCATTCGGCAATGCCTTTTGTTGTCGATGATGAAGAAAGTGAGGACCAAAAGTGGGCCAGTCGATTCGTTCGGGTCCGGACGGCTGACATTATCCCCGTAGAGCTTATGCCGTTTACCGAGGGTTGGAATTACGCTCGTGAGCGGAATGTCTGGCGCTTTCTCAGATTTTGCTTATAGCGAAAGTCAGTTGAGTAATCATGTTTTCCCCCTTTGTAGCAACTTCATGGATGTCGGGCGAAGTTCTTGATCTGCCCGGCTGGGTCCAGAGGTTGGTGACCCATTTGACCTGTGACGAGCATAGGTGGCAAGCTGTGTCCTGTAGCAGATGGGAAGAGAAACACCGAGGTATACGCGTACGATGCCTTTACCTTGGTCTTCGTACATTTGAGATGACACTTTCCTTTTTCCTTTGCACTGGCTTTGCCGTTGCAGGTATCGGGCGGTTCCTAAGGGTGAGGATGTGTTCTTTCGGAAAGGGGAAGGAATCGTCGGCCTCCGATCTGAGGGGTGATGGAGACAAATGGGATCCGTATCAGCAGTGCGATGGAGCTTTTAGTGGAGCTAAACGGGCTTGTGTCTTCAAGGAGAGGACATCATTCGAGCCTATTGTTCTCAGGGCGTTTGATTCCCGGACGGTGGTTCCTCTGAGTGAATATGCTTTGCCCGAGGTCGGTTCTCCTAAGACCGAAGAGGCAGGATCAACAGGAGTGTGCTCTACCTTCGAGGAAGTCTGTCGGCTTCACTTCATGGTGAGTTTTGGCACAGTTCTTCTGTATTTCGCATCCTCCTTTCTTTATTGAGTTTTCCTTTTGCAGACCTTTGATAGGCTCAGGTCTGAGTTGCTCTGTCAAGTGGCCAGGATTCGGAAAGCTCTGGATGAGGGTGAGTCCCTCAGGCTCCTTAGCGAGGAGAAGGAGGTTGAGTTGTTGCATTGGCGATATGAGGCGTACCGGAGCTCGAATTACGAGAGCTTTTTGACGAAGCAGGTAACCTTTTATAGTATGCGCTTCGCTCTTTTCAACCCTTAAGGTTACCCCTTTTTTCCTATCTTAGCTGCAGAAAAAGATGGAGGCCTTGGAGTACTTTAAGGGAGACACTGACCGCGTCAAGAATGCTTACGGTGAACTAAGGGCTCAGGTGCAGGTTCAAGCTTTGGAGGAGAAAGGTGCCTTGGCCAAGGTTCCTGCCTTCGAGGCGTAACTCCACTTGGCTCGTGACACCGCTATAGTTCAAGTGGATATGATTGGGAATATCGAGTCCGATCTCTCGAAGATCAAGGCTGAGATAATTGATGCCCAGGCTGAAGCAGCATTAAGCTGAACCAAGGCTGATCAGGAGATGGCTATTCGTGTGAAGGACACTGCTGATGCCCAAGTCGAGTTGAAGCAGGCCCTCGACCGTGAGAAGAGGATCGAGGAATATGTTCGTTGCAGATCCTGAAGAGAGGCACTCGAGGAGATCAGCGCTAGGGACTTCGTTCTCTCGGAGGAGTTGGCTCGAGTAAGGGCGGACGAGCGCGACGCTTGGTCCCTTCTTGCCGACGTCATGGAGAGCAAATCTGGGGATGGTAGGCCATAGCCTTTTGGAGCGTAGATTTTGCCACTTTTCCATATTGTACTTGATATTTGCAGAGCATGTTTGTAGATGGAGAGAGCACCTTTTGCGTATGTAAAATATGAGAAAACTTGAAGTGTTATCCTTTTTGTATCTCTTTCTTCATTGCTTTCGACCAGGCAAGCTGGTTTTTATGTTTGGTGGGAGCCTTGTGGATCCAGAGCTTACTAGATAGTCTTGGAGGCTTTTAAGTGAGACTTTTGATGTGAGTAGGCGTTGGGGTCTCCGCGTTTTGCCCAGCTGTTTAGGCTTAGTCTCCGAGTCAGGCCTTGACTCGAGCTTGCTTGACTTTTAATCTTCTGTGCCTGTGTGGGCGGATAGTAATTGTTCTTATTTCTTGCCCTTGGGCATTTTCTGTCTCAACTATTTTGGGTTCATTCTACGAGTCGCGTTGCGACTCGAGCTTTCATTGACCCTCAAGTTCTTTCGCGCCCGCATGGGCGGATGGCAATAACTTTTGTGCTTCGGGTCGAAGTGACCTTTCAAGTGTGGCCCGGAGGCTTGTTTGGTTGGAAACAATGGCATTTATGCCGCGCCCTTAGGCATATTGTAGTTAACTATTTTGGATCCGGTCTCCGTATTGGGTTATGACTCGAGCTCATTTTAATCCTCAAGTTTTCAATTTTTCGAGTTGGCGAGCTCTTACACTGTTTGTTCATTGAGACCTTTTAGTGTGCGGCCCGGAGGCTCATTTGGCTGGCGACAATGGCTCTTATGTTTTTGCCCGTGGTCTTTTTGTAGGCTTTGTTTTCCTCTCGTTAAGTTTTTTTTTTAAATAATTTTGCCTAACCCGTCGTCGGTTCTAGAAGAACCTCAATTTCAAGTCGTTAGCGGCGATATTCGAGCACCTCATAAGGTTCTTATCTCGTAAGCCGAGTAGCTCGAAGCCTTGTGATTTGGAGCTGACATGGTCGAAGCTTGTTTGCCAGTTGAGGGAAGCCTATTTTAACCGGTTCTTTTCGAAGTATATTCGAAGTAATGGCCTGCAATTTTGTTAGCGACAGTCGGGCGTCCTCGAGTCACGTTAATTTGGCTGGAGTAGCCATTTTAACCATAGTCATATGTGTTTGGCCAGAGCCATTTTTGATCCCGAATGATAGTTTAGGCGTCTATACCGAGGGTATGCCCTTTCAGGATTCTTACAAATGCGACGTATAACCTAAACTTCCAGATTTTGAGTTTTATGCCTGTTGAAAGGTTTTGCCAAATTTTCATGCTTGTTGAGGTCTTACAGTTTGTCATGTCTGTTGAGGTCTTACAGTTTGTCATGCCTGTTGAGGTCTTACAGTTTCCCATGCCTGCTGAGGTCTTACAGTTTGTGTTGCCATATAGAATAGATCTGGGTACACCGAGTCTGCCCGCTCGGGGTCTTACAGCTTCAGGTTTCCCAGTGTTCGGCGATTAGAGATAGTCTCTGAGTCATCGAGTTTGCTTCGACTCGAAGGCCGTTACTCGTGAGCTCGGAGTTACCTTGACGAGGCTTTATGAGCCTGGAGTTCCGACCCTGAGGTCGTGCGAGTGCCAAATTATTGACACTAAGTATCCAAGTATTTCGAGACGCATTTGGCGGGGAGGTCCCTGCCGATAGTATACTGAAATTTCCTTCTTTGGAGTATGAGATGCTGAAAGATATCCTTTTATTGCTTGGCGTAAATACATACCGTTTCGTTGTTGTGAGCTCAGCCCATGCGAGCGCAGCTTTCGGAACCATTTGGTCCGGTACATGATTCCTTATTGACGCTCAGTCAGCCGTTCCTCGGTCCTTCTGAGCAGATGGCGCCTCCAGAAAGGGGGGGGGTGCCCTTCATCGTTTGATTGCAAAAGAAGGCCTGTGATCATGTTGGATCCTCCCTAGGGGTACGTTGCTCTGCTAAGTGCCTTACTGGCGAAACCCTCTTTGGGGCGGAAGTCCAGCTGAGGGGAAAGAGTGCGGTGGCTCCTGTTAGGGCCTCGAGGGCTCTGGGTAGAGTTAGATCCTCCGAACGCCCTAACCCGGTGTCTGCATACATGTTAGTGAAAAATAACGAAGAAGGGAGGTAGTTTTCCTTTACCGCGGGATGTGTAGGTGATGTTTCGAGGTTTGGTATATTCCCGCTGTTTTGGGGAGTGGATTCTAGTACAGCCCTCCGATGTGTTTAATCGGGCTTGGCCGATAATGTGGTTCGCTTACCTTCTCACTCTTTCGAGGGTGGAGATGTTGATACCAGCGATGCGTCATGTGACGCGGGATTTCCCCTTGTCGCATATTGCTTCCTGCTGACGGTTTTAATTCTATCCATTGTGTAGGATTTTGTCCTTTTGGCGAAGTGGGGGCGGACCCGTCCTTAGGTGATGCGCCCGCGATCATCTGGATAAGGCGTTCGTGCCTTGCGCCTATTTCGACGATATGGAACTCGGTGTTCTGGCCTAGGCCAGTCATGCCGTACTGAGAAAACGGTCTTTCTCCTCGCCGTAGCGATCGCCGTTTGGAATTTGTCAAAGATTTAGGAGGTGGTTGTGTTTTGACCCGGTGGTCCGAGTCATACCGTCATCCTTGGCCCGCCAATGCTGATCTTGCCACCTGTACTCATGTGCACATGTTTTATTTAAAATGGACCGAGTGAGGAAGGAGGTTACCAATACGTCATTGCGAGGTCGAGACGAGGTCTCGGTACCCTCTTTGCTGAATGTAAGGGCATCCTCGGGGTATATCCCCAGATCTGCCTTTCTCTGGTGGCGAGAAATTTTGCTCTCCTTTTTACAAGTTCTTGGAAAAGGTCATCAGTCCTCCATCATTGCGGTGATGCGCTGTGGCACGCTTGCTTCGTTACTCTTGGCTGCATTCCGTACTAGGGACTGAACTTGAATTCGGTCGCTCGTCAGTTCTTGGCGGTAATTTTTGCTGAGCGGCTTGGCGTCTTTCCTTCGGAGATGGTGGCTACCTTCGACCCCGCCGCCACACTTGATATGTATTTCTCGTGCTAGGCTGCGACGCCTTTGCGAGGAATTCCACCGAATTGGTCAGAGCCATTTGACGTCACCGGCTTCGCCTACGGCAAGCATGATGCTTGGTATAGCGATGTGGAAATTGTACTCTGGTGGACGAGATGCTCTTGCCGGCCATGTGCCCTCATCGAATTTGGTTTTGGTAACTATCCCTCGAGGATTTAGCCCTCGGGCCATTCTTCGATCGGTGAGAGGTAGATTGCATCTCGAGACGTTCCTCCTGTTTGCGGCGCACGGGCGGTACCTCGCTCTGTTTGGCATTGGTTTCTTTGCCAGGAGCCTTTTAGGTAAGTTGATCCTGAGGGGGCTCCCGGGCGGTCATCCATAACTCTGGTTTGCGACTGATACCGGGTATGGGTATCCGACCAGGTGTTGAATGGGTACCTGATCAAGCTTTGTTTGTACTGCCCTGAAATCGTTGGGCTCGGTTTGTTTAGGCTTCGAGTGAAGGCCTGTATTGCCCAGTCATCCGAGACCGGGGGTAATCCTGTTCGTTCCATTGGGAATTGAGGTGCGAATTCCCGTAGCATTTTATTCTCCCTTTGCTCGGCCCTAGATGCGTCGGGCTTTCTCGTCGTCATTTCGATGGCGCCGTCGTATGCCTTTATGAAGGAGTTTGCCAGTACGGTAGGTGAGTTTATGAAGTCGGGCGCTAGGTTATGACGCCATATCACAGTCCCTTTCGAGAATGTTTCCCCGAACTTCTTCAATAATATGGGATTGAACTCGTCATCCCGTTTGCCTTTTCACGTGCACGTGTAGGCGGCGATGTGTTTGTTCGGATCTGAGGTTTCGTTGTACTCAGGGAGCTCTAGCATTCCGGACTTCTTTGAAATGGGTTTCGGGGCCACTTCCTCGAGGAACGGCCATCACACGAACTTCCACAAACCTGATTCAATCCTTTTGGAGAGATCCCCAAGTACCTTTGCAATGGTAGGGTCTATAGGGATACCGACCCGTTACTGCTTGATTCCTCGGGTTCTTGCTCGGCGGGGGAGCTGTTTCTGGTACTGCCGTGCTGGGAGTCTTCGGATGGCTTTGTAACTAAGCGATGGCCAACTGTTGTGCCTGCAATATTTCAAAAATAACATGAAGACTAACTTCCTGTTCTTCTCGGGCTGAGGTTCTTTAGGCTTCCTGTCGGTCGATGTGCCGTACGCTCCCGTCGGTGTGTGAGGTTTCGTCGACTGGTCATACGTCTTGTGAGTCCTTGTCTGCTGGAATTGGTCCGAGCGTGTCATTGGGATTTTGTGGTTGCATTCTGGTAGCTGGAACAACCACGCCGTTTTCCCCATAGTTTTCGAGGTTGTCGTTCTCGATTCGGTTCACTGAGCCAAACATTTTGACCTGAAATCAAGAGATCTTGGATAATAAAAAGTGTGAAATATAACTTGCGTTTTTGTGATGGAACCAGCAAGAAAATAATCACTATTATTTTTAGCCCCACGGTGGGTGCCAAAGTGTTTACAGTGAAAATGGTAACAACAATTAAATTTGTAAATGAGATTCTAAAAATACGTGATCTATTTTTATGCTAGTTGTTAGAGCAGATGATGCCAGGAATATGAAGTTTAACGATGAAATGCGAGCTAAAATGAGGCAGTAATCAAACCGAGGGGCTTACTGCCCTGGCTTCGGACTGGTCGATGGAGGACCTCGAGGTCGATATCTGGGCTCGATTTTGAGCTATCAGGGGTAATCGAGAATGGTACAACAATTAGAATATGATCAAGCAAGGCTCTATACAGCCAATACCAAGCAATAAATGAAGAACAAGTGAAAGATTGATAAATGCTAAAGTAGCTTCAATCTAGTGAGAGCAAGCGAGTTAGAGAGAAGAGAGAGAGAGAGAGAGAGAGATAATTGATCTTTGTGGAGAAATAGTTGGAGTAACATCAGCCCCTTACAAAGTAGCAAGGGTTCCCTTTATATAGGAGGGGAACCCGACTATAGTACAACATGCATTAATTGCAAAGTATGGAGATGGGACGGCTAGACGCGATGCTTCGGCATAGGCGCTGGATAGGCCGGCTCTGTCAAACTTAGCCGTGTAACTTGGGAGCTTCCCCTTCTGTTCTGGCCTCGACCTCCGTCTTCTACGAGTCGGGCCTCGACGAGCCCCGAGAGAGGGGACTCGGTCGTAGTTCCACGTCCTCGGAGTCTCGAGGCATTCTTCCGAAATGACTTGATAGCGTGAAATTAAGTCCTCTGATTTCATTGCATACAACACTACATCAAAGTTTCTGATTAAAAAATCTATGACTTAAAGCCATGAAAGCTGATGTGAAATGTGATCTAATCGAAAAAACAGAAAGAAAAATAAATATTATGGTCCTTTGTTCAACTTTGTCACATTAATATTTTTAATAGTTAGAACAATAATGTTATTAATCTAGATAGTCATATACTTTTTCTGCAGCATCTTTGTTGATCAGGTTTGTCAAATTGCTCCTACTCGGTCTGCTGACTCACACTCCCTATAAAGGCCATCTGGTATTTTCGCTTTTGGGTAAATGGTGGGCAATATCCGATTTCACTTCTCTTTCCCGTACGATTATTCAGGTCACACTCTATTTATCTTTCTGTTTAGTTTCACTCTGTTCTTCGAGTTTCTTGTTACAACAAATTTGTGTTTGATCAGCTTCGGGGTGACATCAGTTTATATTGTAATATTTCCATTGCCTCCTTGCTCTTCTCCTTCTGTGTGTGTAGCTTCTGTGTTTCTGTTTTAGCCTCTACCCTTAGGTGTCTGACAAAATTATTCAATGAATTAAGCTTTTTCCCTGCAGTGGGGTACAAGTACAATAATCAAATTTGAGGTGAAGCATTTAGACATTCCTTAAATTTTTTAACTAAAAATTAGCAAGAAATTACATTGACCTACTATATATTAAAATCTTGGAGGAGAAAAAATAAAAATAAAAAATATGAAGAAAGATAAAAATTGCAGAAGGGAAATGGTAAAATAATTTATAGGAACCTTTGATTAGGTGATACAGTGCATTTGAATTGATGTTCCAACTTATGTGATGATGAAAGTGTATAAATTGTTCGAAATATATATGCTTACGGATAAAAAATCCCACAACACCAACTTGATGACATTAGCAAATAAGATTGTTATAATGTAATCTAAATGAAATCTGTCAATATCTCCATTCTTTCTAAAAGTCGCATATTTTTTTGCTTTTGCTCTTATGTTGGTAGGGACTGTGTAAACACCGTGCTCTTCAACTGAAGTTTCTGTGTGGAATTGGCTACTGTCATGTTGGTGCCCTCTCATTGGTGATAAACAACTTCAATAAAATGTGTCATGTTACTCATTTCAAGACTTCTCAAAATCTCTTCGGAAATAGAACAACACATCCTTATCTTATTCAGACCATTGTGTACAATAATGGCAGTGATGAATGTAAGATGAGGCATCTTCTCTGGTTTGACCCTACTCTGGACTTCCATTGTGTACTATAATTTCAAAAAAGTTTCAAGTTGAACAAATTTATGTAAGCACAACATATTTTAGATTAAGATATAGTTAATGACGATCAATACTCTTTTGAATGCAAATTTTTTGTGAATAAGGTTCCGATAAGGGTATACAAGAACGCGAATCAGATAAACAATTTCTTTTCCAGTTGAGAGGACAATGTAAGAACTTTCTTGCACATAGAATGCAGATAACTGGGCGACTATAAGAGGCTTGGACAAGATAAACTGCACAAGTGCACCATTTTGTAGCATGTTATACGAATTTTAGTTTAGATGCTTGTCAATGAAAACCTCCTTTCTCTTGCTCATGTTTCCACCACTATCCACTGTTGGGATCAGTATACTGCTTGTTGCTTTCTGTCATAATCAAGGGCCAAACCAGTTTTGGACTTACAGTTATACTTTTGCAACAAATAAAGTAGCAAACATAATTGCTCAGAAAATTAATACTTCAGCTGTAAACTACTCCATGCAGCTTCTTGAATCAACTGCTTCAAATAATCATAGAGGAGATGCAAAAACTTTACAGAGGTGCTTATCACGTACAAGGTAGAAAACTCTCGAATTTCAAGTGTTTGATAGATGTTCCGAAACTCTAGAGTTCATCTAAAGTTCTTTCGTAAATGATATTTGCTCACTATCCTGTTTTCTCATTTTTGTGCTACAATGTATTTCTCTCTTTTATGACATTCATCTACTAACAATAAATCCATTGTTCCTAGAAGTTGAAATAGGTACTTCTGAAATACAGTTAATATATCAGAATGTTGCCTGGTGGTTCTACTTTTTCCATTCTGCTAATTTGTATTACACACATGTGCTAAGATATTTTTTACTTGTGTATTTTTCAGATTAGCTTGTTGTCTCTGCCATAAGGCAAAAACATTCTACTTCCTAAGAACACAAGTATTAGGGAACTGGTAGAATTGTAGCACTTTGTACTCTTGGTTTTGAAACATTTTGAATCAAATTGTATAGATTTCTTCCAGCTTTGTTTCATGATTTGTAAACAAAAGTTTTTTTTTATGTTAAATAAAAGGCGAAATGGCTTCCTGGCCACTTAAACTTATAGGGCTTTTGAAAGCCGATACACAAACTTTAGTTTTTCCCATTTAAACACTTAAACTTGTGAAACCTATAACTAATAAATACCTTTGACCATTGACTATGCTTATGCGGCGGTAGCTTATCTGACGTGGACATAGTGCATATAAGTCATATTCAAATGGCGTGTGTATCTGTTACTATTCATTAAAAAGATTGTAAAATCAAAAAAATAAACAAAAACTATAAGGAAAACCAAAAAAGAAGAAGAAATCCCATCTGCCGATTTCCATAATAGAAACACCCCCTAGATCCCGTCTTCTACACACCACCCTTGTATCTTCGCACTATCCCCAACGACTAGAAATAAGGCTTCACCCATAACCCACAGCAATGACCAAACGAACCCAACCAATCCTTTCTCCCCTTCTACGCCTAACAGCGCTCCCCCCTCTTCGGATTTTGAGCTTTTCTTGTTCTCAATCTAAAAGCTAGCTGCCTACCACTAGAAACGGCTGCAAGATAAACACACATACACTCAAGGGACAGAGAAACAGATCTGGGGGGTGAGAATGAGAGAAAAGGAGATGGGGAAGTGAGCAAAAAAACAAAGGGACAAAGATATTTTTGTGGTTGTTCGGTTTGAGTGTTGAGGACGTTCGAGATCGCCAGCGAGTTGTTTTTTTTCCGGTTCGTGGTACAATTTCCAGATTTCTGTTGATCATATATTATTCATATTTTTACTCATTTTCTTTAATTCACTTGAACAATTCTAAGTATCCGTTGTTGTTCGTTTGTGTTTGATTTTTTCTGTTGTAGTACCGTGTAAATTATTTGTGGCCCTCTTCTTGGTTAATTTGGTTTGCTGGGTAATTTTGGTACCTTGAGTTAGGTAAAAGTTGCATAGCTATGGTGAAGAAGAAAATAAGGGAAATAGGAGAAAAATTAGAAATTAATAAATTTATTCCAGCACATCTATTGGGTTTGTTTTCGCGCCCTTGACGTGTAACAATCCCATTGGTCATTTGCTGACTGGATGGACACGTCTGTGAATGTGTAATACACACGCGTAGGGTCAAGGGTCAAATGTGTTTATTAGTTAAGGGTTTCACGAGTTTGAGTGTTCAAATGGGAAAGTCCTAAGTTTGTGTATCGGCTTTCAAAAGCCTTACAAGTTTATGTGGCCAGGAAGCTATTACGCCTAAATAAAATTAATAAGGTTCTTAGGCCCGGGCACAGCCCGGGCTACCTCCAACAAGTATTGTAAAAAGTCCGGCAATTTTTTGTTGGAGCATGAGCTTTTGTTGAAATTAATCTTTGCATAAGACAACCAACTATATGCCTCACTATTCAAACTCAATGCATTAATTTAAGCACAAGAAGTTTCTGCCAAAATAAGATTAAATGAAATAATTGTTTATGTTGAGTACATCAGATCAAAGATATAAGAAAAAAGTAAAAGAAAGAAAAATTTCAGAAATAGGCCATGACTTTTTGATCGAAATCTTCTCCTCCCATGTGAATTTATTCATTTGTAATTATCAGAACCTCAAAAACACCTTAATATAAAACACCTAAAATATATTGTTCTTCTTGTTGGACTTGATTAGATCATTGAACGAAAGTAAAATAGTTGGGGCTGTCGATCATTGGAGATCAAAATGTGATTGACTCAAACAGGACAACATTGCTACAAAATTATACATTTTTACTGTTGCTACTTTTCATATTATTCGATAAGGAATAATGCAATTTAGTGCCTGCAAAATAAATATTTGGTGGTTACGTAATTGAAAAGTCACCACCTTAATGAAGAGAGTTTTATGTACGCCTCCTAAAATTAGAAAATTAATTTTCACATTCCTAATTAATTGCAGCGGTTGAATTGCATTGAATAGATTGGAACAATTACATTGAGTTGAACGGAAAGTGTGACTTTTGGATTTCTAAACGTAAACATTAATTTAATAAAATGGAAAAATGAGAGAAAAGCCAAAAAAAGGAGAAAAAAGATAAGTGAGTTTCTTGGACAAAGAGAGGTGTCACCTCATTTTTCTATTGCCCTCTTTTATAATATATAATTGAAGATTACTCGGCTCATATATTGTGTTTATATATATTTGTCGACAATTGGTTTTCGATTGATTGGTTATGTAAATTCCCAAAATCCTATATAAAGATATAATAAAGAATGGGTATACTTATGTTCTATATATTGATGGAGTAAAAAATATTTATATAATCAAATTGCTTAAAAGGTAATAACATTAACTTAGAAAAAATAGCCTGTAGCATATTATAATATGTTAATCGTATAGTGTAAAATATTATTAAATTATTAGTATATAGTATGACTTATGTTAGGAACATGTCCAAAAGTTCAACTGAGTTCGATTTGATGAAAAGTTGTATATACTCAAATAACTCTATTTATACTATACTCTAATAAGTACTTTATCCGTCCCTTCTTAATCATTATGTTTCTCTTTTTGAGAGTCAATTTGATTAATTTTTAAAATTGAATTAAATTAGATCAACTCAATATTTTATAATTAATGCGTAGATATTTTAAAACTATAAATTTAATTTTTCACTAATATTAAAATATTAATTAAAGTCCACATAATTTTGATCTCAAACATGAAAAGCAGCCGATATTATGGAAGGGAGGAAGTAGGCAAAATATACTGTCATTCTGGAAGCTTGAGTAGGACAAGGAAAATAATGCAGGAATTTAGGCACGTTGCTGAAAAGTGATGGAAAAAACTGCCTTTTCTAGAACTTCTTTGTCCAAATAAGAAGCCATAATCCGTGAGCTCCTTTCACACTTGTCTTTCAAAGAAAGTGTACAAATGGAAAAAGTGAAAGGTTGTGATTGGTGAAATAAAGAGAGAGAGAGAGAAGCCACATTATAGTAAGACAAAGAAACAGCAAACGTGAGGATGTGATGCAGTACTCATCATAAATAGAGATCGAATTAATAGAAAGACGAGGAATTAATAACTTAAAAGAAAAAAGGGGCCTGTACTGTTGTTTGAGGTAGAGTTCAATCTGAAAGTTCAGCTGGTTGAATTATAGAAGCTTCCAGTACGTCCAAGTACACTGAATCAGTATTTGGACACCCTTAATAATTATCCAGTGGAAAACAAACAACAATTGGTCCTCGTAATTACACTTTCCTACGTTAGGCTAGGCACAAATTAAAGGAAAAGTTGTGTAGTAAGTGCTCTCTAATCTCTTGTGAAAATTAAGCTCTAATCTATTTTCTCTCTCCCACGCACACTTTCTCTCTTACTTGGCATGTATACTAAAAATAAATGTTCGATTTTTGTTGGGCACTTTACGCATATCAAGAGAAGACAACAAATTTCTTTCTGTTTTACCCATAATATTTATTACTCATTTCAAATCATTTTCTCAAATCCAATAAAAATGCATCAATTAATATGAGTATCATGGTAAATTATACGCTTCATTTATTATTTCTTAAGGGGCGTGAAAAGTCAAAAGGTGCTGAGTAAAAGTGACCGGAAGGAGTATTAAACAATGATATCGTTTGTCTCAATATGTTTTTGACTGTTATACTAAATACTATTATAGATTTCAATATAATATGAAAAAGCAGTCCAAAAAATAACTTATTCATTGTAATAAGATAATTGTTATAAAGAATAATTATTATAAAGAGGCTTAACTATATTGTTTACCCGTAAAATAATACAGTTTAATTTGTAACATGGTTTATAGACAAGCGAATCAATTTGATCCCAAAACGAGAGTTAAATTAAATAAAATACAAGACATAACATATTGAAATTGAGACAGGACAACAAATAGCTTGGTTCCGGGAGCAGAGCTTCCGAAGGCGGTAATACAAATATTAGTAGACAAGAAATAAACTATTATTGAGCTTTTGAGTAGTATATAGCATAAGTTTTTCAGAAAATTCGTGTCCCCTACAATGACGGTTGAAGTCACTATTTATACCTCTACCTAGGAACAAGGTCCTAGGATCAAGCCCCTCTTAAATTAACAATTATGAAGGCCATTGATGAATGTGTAACGGCATGCTATGAATGCCAATTTTTTTATAACGGTTTATGTATTTAATACTGCAGAATATTCTTCATTGAATGTTATCGGATGGCAGACATTCGTTTGTCTTCATTAGCAATATTCCCTTTGGGATCTTCACGGTGCCAATTGAAGTTGCTGCCCCCGATCTTGGTTTCTACTTTCTCACTTTCCGTCTTTCTCCGGTTCCATGTATTTCTTATTAAAATTATTTAATACGAAGCGATTTTACCCAATACAGATAGTCCCCATGCTTCTAGCAGCACATCTTTGTGTCGTCCGGAAGTTGGTGAAGATACCTTTCTTGGCGGGAAATTTTTTAATCCCCTATGAAAAGTTTTTGACGCTTGATTAGACACACGTCTCTCCGCATTTAATATTCTGAACACATGTCACTCTACGATTTATCAATACTTTTGCCGGTTCTCGAGGTAATCATGGCCACGATTTTAGTCGCATATTCCTCTAATTATATGCCTTATTGTTCTTCTTTTACACTTTACCGTTTTTCGAACTCTCTCAACTTCTTTGCACTCAACTCCTTCTTGCTTTACTTACCAGCATGGATGATGACAACAACCATGGATGGATGGAGCGGTGCATTGTAGTTGCCACAGGGGACATCATCCCGGCCACAACTCCATCTTTCCCTGAGTCATAGACTCATACACGTAAGTTCAACATCTATCTTTTCTCGGATTAAAAGTTCAAAAGAGGAAACGATGACCTTTATTAGCTCAACAGAATGCTCAATCTAAAGAGCTAATAACACCAACTGAAGACGACATCCAAGCGCTCTGGGGAGAGTGCGATATAATGGAGGATGCCAATTCTCGCTTCCGAGTCCCGATCGTTGCTTTCGGTACTATAAGGCTAGGTACTAGGCTTCTTCCTTCTTCGGTTGATGAGCAACCAATAACTAGCACTGCTTTTGCTGCAACTGTTTCTCTACCCCTAATGCCATCAGCTTCATCTCCTTCTACGCCAGACATACCTTCATCACCAGCAACATCTACATTACCCCAAAGGTCTCAGACACTCGAGAAGAGGATGTCACTCATCCCAAGTTCCCAGACTATGGGAATTTGGGGCACAACTATTCACCCCCTTCTGCAGATCCCCAAAGGAGGAAGAGAGTCTCTCTTCGATTTCCACTGAGTGCCATTTGTCGTCCCGGCCTAGGAAATTCACCAATTACTTGAAGTCATTGGCTTCGGAGAAAGATAAGAAGAAAATACACTCTCTTGTGGGGGAGTGTATGCTAAACAATGGCATACACAACGCAGCAGTAGTACGATATTTGTTCCTTTTACTATTTCTTCTTGTCTTGTTATGACATGATTTTTATTTAAATTTTTGCTTTGTAGGATAACTTCCTTGCTTCCGAGTGACTTAAGAAGTTGATCCTCGATATAGAAAAACTTACATCCGAGCGGGATCAACTGTTGGCCGAGCGGGATCAAATTGCTGCTCGTCTCCCAGCACTAGAAGCACAAGCAACTGAAGCCAGTGAGTTGGGAGCTCGGTTGCAGCAGAGCAAGCAGGAGGTGATGGCCTTTAGTAAAGAGGCTGCCCTGTTAAATGTATAATTTCAAGAGGCCAAAGCTAAATGGTCTGAGGTCCAAAATGATGTTCTTGCTGCCGCCGAGCGCGAGGCTGCCTCTACTGAGAGATTGAATAATTTGGAGGCAGCTTTGAACTCTAAAACTAAAGAGGCTACTACTGCTGAGGAGAAGCGTACCTAGATGGAAGAGAAGTATAAGAGGGTCATGGAGCACAATAAGGTCCATAGCTCCACTACCGGTGACCTTGATCTCAGCCTTTAAGACACAAGATCCGAGTAGACTAACCTTTCGATCGAGGTTTACAGCTTAAGTCAGAACTCCAACACCGAGCAAATTTCCTCATTGTTGAAAAAACACATTTTATGTATAACATGAGGATAAAAAACTTGGAAAAGGCTAAAGCGGGTGTCATTAACTTTGATGCCAATATCGCCAAGGCCGGTGATCTAGAGTCAACTACCCGAAGGGGCCTCTCAGTTCAATCTGATGCAACTGACTCTTCTGGTTCCGGTTCTGCATTCTTGGGAACCGAGGAAGAACTTGAAGGGGACAATGATGAAGGCCAAGGTCCCGAGCCGGCGGTAGATCCCCTACTTATCCTAGGGTGCCGGAGTTTATTTTTGTTTCTTCCGAGCCAGCGGCAGATCCCCTACTTATCCTAGGGCACCAGAGTTTATTTTTTTTTTCTTTATTTTCCCTTTATTTTTCTTTTCATACTTTTGTACTTGTGCTGCTTTGAACGTTTGTTATATAAAAGTACTTTTTCGTTTATGAATTGCATAAATTTTACTTTTTTGCGTCGAGTTATGTAAGTCTTCGGGTGCATTTTTACCCAATGGCATGTTGATTCCGGCCATAAATTCGTCCGAAACTAACCTTTACTGTGAGGGTCTCATAAGAGAAGGCCTTCTTATGTTTATGATGCTCTTGAAGAGAACTTCTCTTGTTCATTCCCGCACTAGCATTTGAAGTACTTGATTAACTTTCAAATGATAAAATTAATTCATCGTTTGGACAAGAAACAAGATAAAAATAAAAGGACTTTTCTTATTCCTCCCATTTTAAAAAGTACATAAGCATTCATTGTGCTGAAAGGAAATTGCCATTACTTGTGGCTAATATGTACAACTTGTTTCTACGGGGCTGGCTACGTAGTCTTTGGTCCCGATGATACATCTTTGTTCCCGAATTTTGTAGTCCCGATTCTTGTGGTAGTCAGGCCGCCATATTCTCATATCATTCCTCCCAGTGTTCGAATGCGAAGAATGCAAATTTGAGCATCGAAAGTCTTATTCCTTTAATGATTCCATTAGCGAACGGTTGGATAATCTTTGGTCTGATAACAAGCTTCATTTCCCGTTAGGAACTTTGCTATTGAGAAAAATATTATCTAACCCCCCCCAAGTGGCTTGTAGTGAGGGGCACTCGTGAACGGTCAGATAGCTTTTGGTCCGATAGCAAGCTTTGTTTCCCGTTAGAAACTTTGCAATCAAGACAAAGACTATTTAACCACTCCGTAGTGGCTTGTTGTTTAAAATCTTATTGTTGTTGATAGCGTTTCCTTCGTAGTATGCTTTCTATTGCTGCCTCATTAAAAACCTTGCCAGAAAAACCAAGTTGGGACAAAAACTGGATGAAGGAAAAAAGAGTGCAGCATATACTTTCAGTATAAGCGGTCCCCATCAGCAATAGTACCTTTTGAGATGTGCCACATTCCAATTGTTCGGAAATTTTACTCCGTTTACGCTCAAGTGGTATGGTGAAGATGTGATTCTTTTGATTTTCAAGTCTTATGGAATTTTATGACCTTTGCGCCTATAAATTGTGGCCCGTTGTCACAAGATATTTCCTTTGGTATCCTGAACCTGCAAATTATATTCTCCCACAGGAAATCGACCACTTCATGCTCGACGATTTTCTGGTAAGGACCTGCTTCAACCCACTTAGAAAAAGTCAGTTAAAATCAAAATAAATCTTTCCTTACTGGGAGCTGGCAGTGGCGGACCGACTATGTCCATCCCCCATTTCATGAATGGCCAAGGCGATAATACCGAATGTAATGGTTCTGCTGATTGATGCACCAATGGAGCATGGTGTTGACACTTGTCGTATTTCTGAACAAATACATTAACGTCTTGTTCCTTCGGGGGCTAGTAGTATCCTTCCCTAATTAGCTTTAATCCTATCCTTTGTGAACTTCTCTCATGACGTAATTAGACTCGGAGGCTCCTAAACATCAAGCCAATGGGCCTTGGAAAGACTTCCTATACAACTGTCCTCCCCTGAAGCAGTAACAAGCCGCTTTAGTGCAGAGTGGTCGTGATGCCTCGGGATCTTTGGGTAGTTTGCCATGATTAAGATAGTCGATGATCTCATTTCTCTAGTCCCAGACCAAACCGGTCGCATTTACTTCATAATAGCAGTCCATATCCAATACCAAATGCATGAGTTGTACAACCGTACCGGAATTAGATCCCTTTATTTCTGTGGACGAGCCCAAATTATCCAGTACATCTACTTCTGCATTTTCTTCCCTCAGGATGTGTGTGATTGACTATTCCCTGAACCGTGCAAGCAGATTCTGGACTTTTACTACGTATTGCTGCATGGGTTCCACTTTGGTATTGAAGATCCCGTATACCTTATTTACTATTAGCTGGGAATCACATTTGATTTCAATGACCTCGGAGTTTAGTCCTCGGTCTAGTTCAAGTCATGCAATCAAAGCCTCATACTCGGCCTTATCGTTAGTCAAGGGAACAGTTCTTATGGCCCCGCCTAAGGGTTTCTCCCGATGGTATAATTAGTACTACCCTGATCCTAGACCCTTTCATGTTGGAAGATCCATCTGTGAACAAGGTCTAGACTCCTGATGTCGTTTCCGACACTATCACTGCTTCTTTGGTGGCCAAAAACATTAGTCCGAGATTGAAATAGGCCACGAAGTCGGCTAAAACTTGTGATTTGATCACAGTCCTGAGTTTATTCTATGTCAAATTCACTCATTTCAACTGCCTATTTGGCAAGTCGACCTGAAGGTTTAGGCTTTTGAAGTATATTCCGCAGGGGAAAGGATGTCACCTTGGCTATCGGGTGGCATTGAAAATAAGTCCTAACATTTCGAGTGGCAACTAACGAGAGCTAAGGCCAATTTTTCGAGGTATGGGTAGCGAGTTTCCGCTCCCATTAAAATTTTACTAACATAATTGATAGGAGATTGCGTACCTTCGTCTTCACAGACTAAAACGGCAGTTATCACTACCCTCGAGACTGCTAAGTAAATCAGCAGTTGTTCGCTTTCCTCTGATTTCAGTAGTGACGGAGGGCTCGATAAATACATTTTTAAATCTTTCAAGGCCTACTGGCATTCTGGAGTCCATTCGAAGTTGTTCTTGTTTTTTAGGAGTGAGAAGAAGTGATGAAATTTTTCTGAAGACCGGGAAATGAACCTGCTTAAAGTGGCCAGTCTTTCCATTAACCTATGAACCTCTTTCACATTTGACAACTAGTCAGAAATGTCCTCGATGGCTTTAATTTTATCGGGATTGACTTCGATCCCCCTTTATGACACCAGGAAACATAAGAACATTTCGGAGCTGACTCCGAATGCACACTTTTCGAGGTTAAGCTTCATGTTGTGCTTCCTTAGGATGTCAAAGATTTATTGGAGTTATTTAAGATGATCACCTGCATTCAAAGACTTCACCGACATATCATCTATGTAAACTTCCATTGTTTTCCCTATTTGTTTTTCTATCATTTTATTCACAAGCCTCTAATTAGTGGCTCTGATGTTCTTATGCCCGAAAGACATCACGTTATCGCAATATGTGCCAAAGTTCGTTATGAACGAAGTTTTTTCCTGATCCTCCCGGTTCATTTTGATTTGGTTGTACCCAAAATAGGCATAAAGGAAACTCATCAACTCGTGCCCGGTCATCGCATCAATCATTTGATCAATGGGAACGAGTCTTTTAGGAACGACTTATTCAGATCCTTATAATCTATGCACATGTAGAATTTATTATTCTTCTTTGGAACTACTACTAATTAGCTAGCCATTCAGGATACTTTACCTTATGGATTGAACCGATATTAAGCAATCGAGTTACCTTTTCTTTGAAAAACATGTTTATAAACTTGACAATAGGGCGTTCCTTCTGCCTTACCGGAGGAATGTTGGGATCAAGGCTTAACTTGTGAACGACCACCTCTAGTTGGATACCTGTCATATCCGCATGCGACAATGCTAAACAATCAACATTAAATTTAAGAAATTCTATAAATCCTGACCTAATCTCGGGTTTAGTCCTATCCCCAAGTGGAATTTTCTCTCCAAGAACTTCTCGAACAATACAACTTGTTCGAGTTCTTGCATTGTGGATTTGGGTGTGTCTGTTTCTTCTGGTACCTGGAAATACCTTAGTACATGATAGGATTCCGACAACTCCCCCCCCCCCTTTCGACTTTGTTTGGATCGGGAGCAGGCGTCGGTTCCTATTATTGCCATGCTGCATGTTCCTTCCCTTTGCTACTAAAAATCGAGATTGCGTTCATCTCCTTTACCATTGGATAATCTCTTCTTATTTGTTTAATTCCTTTTGGAGTTGGGAATTTCAGAAGTTAATGGTATGTTGACGGCACAACCTTCATCTCGTGTACCATGGCCTTCCAAGAATAATGTTGTAGCCCATGTCACCATCTACTACTTCAAACAGGTTCGTCTTCATTACCCCTTCGGCATTCGTGGGGCAGTAGAATCTCTCCTCAGGTTGTCACACTTGCTAAGTTGAACCTAGCAAGGAGCTTTGTGGCTGGAATGATGCTTCCGGTTAGCTTGGCTTGTTCCAGCACTCTCCATTGGTTAATATTGGTTGAACTACTTGGGTCCATCAAAATATGTTTAATTTTAAAATATAAAACATTAAGAGAAATTACCAGGGCATCATTGTGCGGTAGTATGAGTCCATCGGCGTCCTCTCCCGTGAAGGTGATATGTCCCCGGCTACTTCCTAGAGCCATTTGCCATGGGTCACCGATACCTTTGTCTTTTTTTGCGACTGGAAAGGTTACACCATTAATATTGTTCCCTCCGAAAATCATGCTGATCGTTAGACGAGGAGGATATTCTACCGTCTTCGAGGGTTCCGCATTATTCCAGTTGCGACCATAGTTATTTTTAGCCTGGTCGCTTAAGAACTCTCTAAGATAGCTATTTTTCAGCAATGTTGCCACCTCTTCGTGCCAATGTCGACAGTCCCCAGTTCGGTGGCTGTTAGTCTTGTGATATTCATACTATAGGTTAGAATCCCTCTGACTGGGGCCAGTCGAATCTCATCGACCTCGGGAACTATGCTACCTTAATGTTCCTTATCACCAATACCAGTTCCACTACGCCGACATTGAAGTTGTACTCGGACAATCGGGGGTAGGTGGAATCCTGGGAGCCCAATACCTTTTTGTCCTCCAATGATCTGTTATTCCAACCATGGTCAACTCTCCTATCGATTGTGAATCTGTCTGCCGACCAGTAACCACAGTTGCGTCATTCAGCGCTTTTGTAGGGCAAAAAATGACCTTCAGAAGATTGTCGATCCACGTCAAAATCATCCTTTAACTTTTCCTTATTCTTTTCTTGGTCCTGACCCTTGGTTGATGCCGGGAAACTGAGCTGGTCATCCTCTATTCTTATCTTTCATTCTTAGTGGTTGTGGACATCTGCCCATGTTGTTACCTGGAACTCGAGAAGACTTTCTTTCAGTTTCTGAGAAGTGTTAGAGCTCCATGGGTTCAACCCCTTAGTAAATGCCTCAGCTGCCTATTCATCTAGCATGGTCGGTAGTAGCATCCTTTCATTCTGAAATCTGGTCATGAACTCTCACAACAGTTCAGACTCTTCTTGCACAACTCTGAATATGTCAGCCTTTTTGGCGTGCACATTCCTGTCCCCGGCATGGCCTTGATAAAAGAATTCGCGAGCATCTTAAAAAATCTATTAAATGCTCGAGTAAAAGCGAATACCATGTCAGGTCCCCGTTCGCGAGGGTCTCCCTAAATTTCTTCAGGAAGACTGACTCAATCTCGTGCAAAGCTAAGTTGTTTCCTTTTACCTCCATTGTGTAGGTGGTGATGTGCTTCTGAGGATCCGAAGTCCCATCATATTTTGGCATGTCTGAACTTTTGAACCACTTCAGGATTAACTCCGATGCAGCTTGGTTTGAACGGCAACTAAGTGTATTTTTTTGAGTCCTGTCCTTTCAACACTGGCAGTGCGCCCGAAATTTTGTCCATTCGGGTGTTTATTTCCCTCATAAACTGCATGAGTTCAGTTTTAAAGGGACCATTTCCGTTATTGTTACTAGATCTGCTACCGTTCCCCCCAGCCCCGTCGAAGCCGACCTCACCCCTTGGGGTGTTGTTATCAACCCTTTTGTGCTATTTGGTTTGCGGGAGCATCGGGAGGAACTAAACCTCTTCCATTCCCGTTGTTGGAAGTACCCGATAATGCTTGCCTCAACTCTGTCATGACTTGATATTGACACGAGATATGACCCATAATAGCCTTTTGTTATTCCCTCATGATTCTCACTATTTCTGCAACGTGCTCGTCTTCAGCATCATCGGGAATTGGCTCCTACACGTGTCATGGATATTTCCCGCCATGGACCGACGTGGTTACATCCTCCTCATTGCGGGTACCATTAATCGAATCCTCATGTTGAGGCTGATTTTCTTGGGCATCAAAGTTGTACGTGATGTTGACATCATTATCTGCCATTTTTATGACTTTTTGCCAAGAAACAAAGAAGTAAACATGTTTGTAATCAATGCAAGGATCAACTCAATTACGCAACTATCTAATCCCCACTGTGGGCTCTAAACTGTTTACCCGTAAAACAGTACAATTGAATTCGTAACGTGGTTAATAAACAGGAGAATCAATTTGATCCCAAAGTGATACATAAATTAAATAAAATGCAAGACTCAGCGTTGAAATTGAGATAAGACAACAAATAGCTTGTTCATGGAGCAAAGCTTCCGAAGGGGTAATACGAATATCAGTAAACAAGAAATAAAGTATTATTGAGCTTTTGAATAGCATATAGCATAAGTTTGTCAGAAAATTCGTGTCCCCTACAATGACTGTTGAAGTCACTATTTATATCCCTACCTAGGGAACAAAGTCCTACGATCAAGCCCCTCTTAAATAACAATTATGACGGCCATTGATGAATATATAATGGATTGTGTATTTAATACTGCAGAATATTCTTTATTGAATGTTATCGGGTGGCAGATATTGGTTTGTCTTCATTAGTAATATTCCCTTCAAGGTCTTCCAGTGACAACCGAAACTGCTGCCTTGGTCTGGTTTCTCCTTATTTCGCTTTTCATCTGTCTCCGGTTCCACCTGTCGTTCTATTATACAAGTATTTAATATGAACCCCTTTATATATACTACTAAATAAATATGAATAAATTTTCCATCAATTTGCAGGATTTAGTAGGAAGAGTTGATGAGCATACCAGCTGGTAGGAGAAGGAAATATCATGATGATATAACTGCAATTGTAATAATCCTTGGAATGAACAAACGCACCTCAAAAGAATCTACATGCATATGAGTTTGTCGATTTGAAGAAATATTTTTGCCTTTTTATTTTTCCTATATCTTTTTGGTCCCTAATGTGACGGAAAAATAGAAGGGGAGTGGATTATTTTACTTGTAGTAATAGTGTTTATGTTTTTTCATTAATTTTTGGATTTGTTAAACTTGTTCTGTGGAAGACCTTCTTCCTGACCTTAGTTATGTACAGAATGTTTCTCATTTTCATGAATGCATGAACATGATGGATTTTCCTTGATTAGAGAAGCAGAACCAAGGAAAATCAAAAAGAAAAGTGATACAGAGAAAAAAAAAGAAGGTAAAAACCGCGAAAGACTCGAAATCTTTTAATAAAGTGTCTCTTTCCTGATATAAAAGCAAAACTGGTTGTGAACCGGTCAAATCAGTCTAGTGGCATATTTCAACTTAAGCTAGTGCATATTTTTATACTACGTCAACAAATTAAGGAAATAGTACTTATATTATGCAGAAAATCCTTAGTACAATTTTGTAAAAGCTGTAAATCTTGTGCCAATCGGAGGTAGGTCTATGATTTGATTGATTTCTAATATCAAGAAATTTGAGAGAAAATGAAAACAACATAAATTTACGTCCAACGAAAATATTAGCACACCTAAATTAATACCGGAAATAAATAAGTTCCATGAAATTAAATAAATATGTAGAAGCAGACAAATTCAGCCATCGAAATCTACACGGACATTAAATATCAGTTTAAGGTTTGTTTCCTATTGTTGACTGGTCAATTTTGGAAAATTACTAAGTACTACGTACATAAATATAGCACTAATCTTTACTGTGCTAAATTAATGACCATCAATCATACCTTGTTTGGAAAAGATGTTCGTCCTACACACAAATAAATTATTGTTTAATCTATTTATCCAGAAGCGCTTACACTAAAATATGACGCAAATAAATTTAGGGCATCTCCAACCTTTACTCCATTTTTGGTTCCCAAAATGAGGATTTCCCCATTTTGGAGATAACTTACTCCAATCATTTCCCCATTTTTTCCCCAAACTTTTTTATATTCTTCTCTCTCTTATATATTATATTACTATCTTTCATTCCAATTTTATTTTTTAATTTTCATTAAACAAATTTCATCTTTTATTTTTATTAATTTGTAATTTCCATAATTAAAACAATTCCATAAAATTTTAAATAATATAATTTTTAAGCAATTATTATAGATTAACTAATAATTCAAATAAAAGTGAAATCATTGCGATACAAGATTAATTAAATACATATTACATAACGATAAAATTCATTCGAAATACTAGATAAATATTCAACTTCAACCTCTAGTATTCTCCCATAAATGATCTATTAATGCATTACGAAGTGCAAAATGAGTATCTTTGTCCTTAATTCTTCTATGTTGAAATAAAAATTCTTGAAATCGTTGATTTTTATCTACTGCCATTTCTACATAAAAATAATAAATGCACGAAAATTAATTTATCAAAATTATACACCAAAGTTAAGATAAAATATTAATTTTATAAAGACATTACATAAACATAATTAGGTATATATAAAGAGATAAATTGAAAAATTAAATAATAAAAAAATGATGAATAGTAATCGGGGAGATGAATAGTGTACCCATATTTAAGGAAACACTATTCATCCCCCATTTTGGGGACAAAAATAGGGAGGGTTGGAGCTAAATTCTCCCAAATATTTCCCCCATTATGGGGGATGGGGGCAAGGTTGGAGATGGCCTTAGGGAAAACATAATTAACATGTTTACTTTTCACACTGCTATACATTGTACTACAAAGATTAAAATTTCATACGGATCAATATTAACTTGGACAAGTTACACATTTGGCTGGTCGATAAAAAAATAATTACATTCATTAGTCAAATATAATATATATATATATATATATATATATATATATATATATATATATATATATATAACATGTCCTACTCACATGTTATATATATATATATATAACATGTATGTTATACGTATATTATATATTAATATACAAAAAATGTATATTTTACTGATTATTATTTTTAGAAACTGCTACACTGAGTAATTTTCCCTATTAACTTTCATGAATAACATGAAATAGAGTTCTCTCTCAAAATAACATGAAATATTTTACAAAAATATTGAATCTTACCTGTTAATTGGTCAATTTTATTCCAAAAGAAAATCAAAGTATGAAAATGCTTAACTATTTCTCCGGATAAAGAAGGAAAAAAAAGGAAAATAAAATAAAACATGTGTATACAATCAAAATCGGGCTTGCCCTTTTTGTGAGACTGATCGAGGTTGGAGCATGATAAGTCAAGGATCGGATTCGATTTATATCAGACTATGGCGCAGAGTTAGATTGTCAAGCTCGGGACCATAAGACCGATTAAGATCGAGACCGACCAAAATCGAGATCGACCAAGATCAGAACCGAACAAGATGGAGATTGAGGGTAGCTTACCGGGTTGAATAACGGAAAGATAAAATATTCGCAATTGAGCGAGGATCACGGTGCAAAGTATGACACCTTTCAAGAGGAGGCCGATTACTTAGCCAATCATAGGATTTCTTACTGTATTTCGAATTTTACCAAGAGTAGGACTCTCCTACTATATAAAGGGGGTATAATCATTAGTAAAAGACGCCAGATTAACGTTACAAAAAGCTATATATTCACTTTCTCTTAAGCTCTCAATATTTCTGTTACTTTGTTCTTGTATAACCTAAATCTTCACTTTGTTCTAGGATGATCAAATTCGAGGGGCAAGGCTAATTGATTTATCTGGTTTGCTTTAATCTCTATTTACTGTCAATTTCAATATCAATTTACGTTTTCTCTCAGTTTGTGCCAAGTGAAATCACGTGTCCTTAAAATCACAGTATAAATTCAATTGTTATCCATTTTTAGGTTAAATAGTTTCACGCCCACCGTGGGGCTAAGGATAATAGTGATTGCCTGGTACAAATTTTCGTAACACACACTATTTTACGCTTGTTCTTTGAAGTGTCTTTGATTACATGATTAAAAAATGTCAAACTCTCAGTCAGCACCTCAACACATTGACAATGATCTCAACCACCACGGCGAGAATGAGAACATCGCACTAAGAAACGTTGTACCCCCTGCTGGCCTCGATGGAGTTCCGACTGTAGATCCGATCGATGTCAGTTCGCATATAGCCATCAATGGAAATTTGGTCGTCGATCCAGAAAGCAGCATCCGTTGGGGTACCTGATCAGCTACTCAGAATGCACATGGCGATGAAGATGGTGGGATCAGCATGCGGGTAATCTTCGAAATGTTGGCCCAACAGGCAGCAATAACTCAGCTCCAAAATCAAAACCAAATGCCAAGTAGGGTCAAACTCGAGTTGTCCCAAGAAGTTATACACAGGGTCGAATCGGCTTCGATCAAATTGAAGGAGAAGGAATCGGAGACCAGTCCTGGTATTATAAAGATGCTCGAAGAATTGACAAAGCGTATCGAGATAGGGGAAAAGAAGATCAAGGAAAATGATAAGAAGGTAGAAACCTATAACTCCATGGTCGACCAAATCCCGGGGGCACCACCAATATTGAAAGGACTAGATTCTAAAAAGATTGTACAAAATCCTTTCCCCCCAAGTGTGACTCCGAAGCCAATCCCAAAGAAGTTCTGTATGCCCGAGATTCGTAAGTATAATGGGATGACTAATCCAAATGAACACGTCACCTCGTACACGTGCATCATCAAAGGAAATGACTTGGAAGATGACGAAATTGAATCCGTGTTGCTGACGAAATTCGGGGAGACTCTATCGAAGGGTGCCATGATATTGTATCATAATTTATTGCCTAATTCTATTGACTCGTTTGCTATGCTTGCATAGTCTTTTGTAAAGGCACACACTGGAGCCATTAAGGTCGCAACAAGAAAGTCAAACCTTTTCAAGGTAAGGCAGAAAGACAACAAAATGCTCAGGGAATTTGTATCTCGGTTCCAAACGGAGAGAATGGATTTGCCACTGCTCACCGACGATTGGGCTATTCAAGATTTTACTCAAGGTCTCAATGTTCGGAGTTCAATAGCTTCACAGCAGTTGAAGCAAAATTTGATCGAGTATCCAGCTGTCTTGGGCCGATGTACATAATCGATATTAGTTGAAGATCAGGGTCGAGGATGATCAACTGGGGACTCATTCCGAGTCCATTTATCCTAACAGGCATGTGGATAGAATTAAAATGGATATCGACCGAGTGCCAAGGTCGAATAGAGATCGATATTAACCGTACAATGGAGACTGTAGAGGCAGCGGGTCTAGGTGAAGCTTTACACAGAATGAGAGGAGAAATGATCGAGGTCAAAGTTTATGAGGACTCATGAACAAGAGTTGTTTCTACAGGGTTGCCGGGCCCAAAGAAGCGCCATAACTGTCGGAATATAACTTCAATGTAAACACATCAGCTATTGTGTCAGCCATCAGACGTATCAAGGATACTAGATGACCTCGACCTCTGCAGACCAATCTGGCCCAGAGAAATACCAACCACATATGCAAGTATCATGGCACCCATGGCCATAAAACAGAAGATTTTAGGCAGCAAAGGGGGGGGAGTAGCCCGATTGTTCAACGAGGGGCATCTTCGGGAATTCTTATGCGATTGGGCCAAGAATCACTTCAAAAACAGAGATTCTAGTAGACAGAACGAGCAGGAAAAACCACTGCATGTGATTGAAATGATCGTTGGAGGGGTCGATACTCCTCAAAGACCAGTATTAAAACACAACAAGGTGTCGTTCACAAGGGAGAAGCGAACTCGGGATTACATACCAAAAAGAACCTTGTCTTTCAATGACGAGGATGTAGAAGGGATCGAACAACCCCACAACGATGCACTAGTAATATTTGTACTTATGAATAAGACTCAAGTTAAACGTGTTTTGATTGATCCAGGTAGCTCGACCAATATAATTCGATCAAGGGTCATAGAACAGCTCGGCTTACAGGATCAGGTTGTACCCACGGCCTGAGTTCTAAATGGCTTTAATATAGCGTGTGAAACCCCCAAAGGCGAAATAACTTTGCTAGTAAACATGGCTGGGACCATCCAAGAAATGAAGTTCCATGTGATTGAGGGTGATATGAGGTATAATGCCCTATTCGGGAGACTATGGATCCATAACATGAAGGCAGTGCCTTCGACCCTTCACCATGTTCTAAAATTCCCAATGCCAGAGGGAGTCAAGATAGTCTACAGGGAGCAACCCGCCGCCAAGGAAATGTTTGCCATCGACGAAGTGATACCGATATCGGCGCTCTTATTAACAAAAAGGTCAAGTTCGAAGGGAAAGCAGGAGGTTAAATAGCAACCACAGAAACTAGCCTCGATCCACTCGGAGAAGCAGGGGACTTACGAGGATGATGACTATATGGTAGCTCGATCCTTCATAATCCTCGATGATTCTGATGCTACAAAATCAATGGTCGAAGAGCTGGAACAAATCATTTGATCGAGCATCTGTCCGATTGAAAGGTATTCCTAGGCGCGGGGTTAACTCCCTAGCTCAGGAAAAAACTTATTCAGTTTCTTATAGCTAATATGGATTGTTTTGCCTGGTCTTATTTCGATATGACTGGGATCTCACCGGAGATCACTACTCATAATCTAAGCTTGGACCCAAAGTTCTGCCCAGTGAAACAAAAAAAGAGGCCTCAGTCTGAGGTCAAACACACTTTCATCAAAGGCGAGGTAACTAAACTTCTCAAAATAGGATACATCCAGGAAGTAAAATATCCCGAACGGTTAGTGAATGTAGTAGTAGTCCCTAAAAAGGTGAACAAGCTTAGGATGTGTGTAGACTACAAAGGCCTAAATAAAGCATGCCTCAAGGTTTCTTTTCCTTTGCCTAACATCGATTGCATGATCGATGCCACGATCGGCCACGAGATCCCTAGTTTTCTCGACGCCTATTCCGGGTACAACCAAATATAAATGAACCCGGAAGACCAGGAAAGAACTTCGTTCATCACTAAGTATGGTACCTACTATTATAATGTAATTCCATTCGGACTAAAAAATGCTGGTGCAACCTATCAATGCTTAGTAAATTGAATGTTCGAACAACAAATAGGGAAATCTATAGAAGTTTATATTTATGACATGCTAGTTAAGTCCCTACAAGAAGAGGACCATTTGAAGCATTTGCCGGAAACTTTCAGTATACTCAAGAAATACAACATAAAGCTCAACCTGGAGAAATATGCATTGGGGGCCGGGGCCGGCAAGTTTCTCAGATTTATGGTATCGAATCGGGGAATCGAGATCAACCCCGATAAGATCAAAGAAATGGAGGATATCGCGGTAGTGGATAATGTGAAAGCCATACAAAGGCTAACCGGGCGCATTGCAGTCATGGGTCGATTCATTGCGAGATCGTCCGACAGAAGTCATCGATTCTTGTCATTGCTGAAAAAGAAGAACAACTTCACATGGACCCCAGAATGTCAACGAGCTTTAGAGGAACTTAAGCGATACATGTCGAGTCTGCCACTGCTTCACACGTCAAAGGCAGACGAACAACTCTACTTATATCTGGCAATATCAGATATAAGAGTCCTAGTCCGAGAAGAACAAGGTACACAATTCCCTATCAATTATGTTAGTCGGACCTTAGGTGAAACCGAAACTAGATATCCTTATCTAGAAAAGTTAGCACTTGCTTTGATAAGCGCCTCTAGGAAAATTAAACCATACTTTCAATGTCATCCCATATGTTTTGTAACAACTTATCCTCTTCGAAATATTTTACATAAACCCAAGCTTTCGAGGCGATTGGCCAAATGGGCCGTAGAACTCAGCGGGTACAATATTGAGTATCGACCCCGAACAACCATCAAGTCTCAAATCTTGGCAGACTTCGTGGCTGACTTCACGCTAGCCCTAGTGCCTGAGGTTGAAAGAGAATTTAGTCAACTCAGGTACATTTTCGGGGATCTAGACCCTCTTTACAAACGATGCTTTGAACGTGAAGGGGACCAGACACGGCATCGTGCTGAAACCACCCACATGTAACGTGGGTAGACAATCTATTAAAACTATAAAATTAACTAACAATGAGGCTGAATATGAGGCCATGATCGCAGGTCTCGAACTAGCCAAAGGCTTGGGAGCAGAGGTGATCGAAGCCAAATAAGACTCCCTCCTTGTTATGAATCAAGTTAACAAAACCTTTGAAGTTCGAGAGGAACGAATGCAAATATACTTGGATAAGCTACAAGTAATGTACACCGGTTCAAAGAATGGATTTTGCAACATGTGCCTCGAGATCAAAATAGCGAAGCCGATGCCCTCGTAAATCTAGGCTCGTCGGTCGAAGACAACAAACTCAATTCGGGGGTTGTCGTACAACTCATGAGGTCAGTGGTCGAAGAAGGCCATGCCGAGTTAAACTCCACAAGCTTTACCTGGTATTGGAAAACAAATACATGGAATATTTGAAGAGCGGAAAACTTCCTTCAGATCTAAAGGAATCAAGGGCCATGCGCACGAAGGTAGCCCAATTTAGCTTGTCCGAAGATGGAACCTTACTCAGAAGGATGTTCAATGGTCCGCTAGCAATATGTCTGGGACCGGGAGATATCGAGTATATTTTGAGGGAAGTCCACGAAGGCACATGTGGGAACCACTTAGGCACCGAATCACTGGTTCAAAAAGTAATCAAAGCCGGCTATTACTGGATTGATTTGGAAAAAGATGCGAAGGATTTGTGCAAAAATGTGATAAATTTCAAAGACATGCTCCAATGATTCATCAACCTGGGGAGCTGCTGCATTTGGTTTTATCCCTATGGCCGTTCATAAAGTTGGGGATGGACATCATCGGCCCTCTTCCATCGTCACCAGGTAAGGCTCAATTTGTTTTATTTATGACTAACTATTTCTCTAAGTGGGTGAAGCACATGCCTATTAGAAGGTCAGGGAGAAAGAAGTCATCGACTTCATTTGGGACCACATCATATGTCGATTCGGAATACCACCCGAAATTGCATGTGCCAACAGAAAACAGTTTATCGGCAGCAAGGTAATCAAATTTCTCGAAGGCCTCAAGATCAAAAAGGATTTTATCAACACCTTATCACCTAGTAGGAATGGGAAAGTTGAATCGAACAACAAAACTATAATACAAAACCTCAAGAAAAGGTTGACCGACGCCAAAGGAAAATGGAGAGAAGTCCTGCCCAAAGTCCTTTGGGTGTATCACACAACTTCAAAATATAGTATCGGGACTGCCCCATTCTCTTTGGTTTATGGCACAGATACTTTAATACCGGTCGAAGTCGGGGAGCCAAGCATCAGATTCCAATATGCGACGAAGGAATCAAATGACGAGGCCATGAATACGAGCCTAGAGCTATTAGATGAATGATGTGAAGTTGCCTTTGTTCGATTGGCTTCCCAGAAACAACAAATAGAAAGGTATTACAATCGAAGGGCTAACCTTCGATATTTTAATATCGGGGACTTGGTACTGAGGAAGGTCGCGTTAAATACCCGAAATCCAAATAAAGGAAAATTTGGTCCGAACTGGGAAGGGTCGTACCAGATTCTCGAGATCACAGGTAAAGGATCCTATAAGGTGGAGAATAGCTATCCAATAATTGGAACGTGACTCATCTCAAACAATATTATTGCTGAGGTACAAACCCATTTCAATTCTTTCTATTTCTTGGACTAACACTTGCAGGTTATCGACGAGGAGCGGTATGAAGCCTTTAGTTCTGAAGGCAAGCGTTGTACTCTTTTTCCCTTGAACCGTTTTTGTCCCAAATGAATTTTTCGGCAAGGTTTTTAACGAGGCAACAATGGATTGTGCTACCTTAGTATTGAAGGCTGATCACGAATTGGTATCAAAGACTGTGTTTATAGTATTCGCGATTTCTCTACATTCAACCTCGAATATTGGGGAGGGGGGATTACCCTCGGATATTGAATTATTATAACAAGGAAATCATTTCGAAATTAAAGGGTCTTAATAGGTAGGATTTACTGTAAGGGACAAATGGTCAAAATGAACCGTGCCCACATAGACTGCTTGGGCCCTGACATAAAATATGTACGCATGTATGACTATTTTTGGAAAGAATAAAGAGACATACTTTCCTTGCAACTATTTAATGTCTTGGAAAAATTCCACTTTCCAACCCTATACTTTCGATCTATTATGGAAACGAGCCCAAGGGGCGAATGTAACCAGAGTTCAAACATTCACTTCGACACTCGGGGACTGCTGTCCATAGAATAAACTTGAACATATAAAAATATTGAACGTCAAGGGCATAAAAACTTTTAGGCAACCCCGTGAAATTTAAAGGCCACGACCATACCCACCCGGGTACTGTTATCTTAGGCAAGCCTGGATAACCTGGGAATGCGAGCTTACTGGGCTACACCCGAACTAAAAGACTACGACCAATTTAACACGGTTCAGAGATGTCCGAAATCCATAACAAACATAGGCCTTCAAAAAAGAAAAAAAGCTTTCACAATCGGTTCTAAAGGCTACCCTCGGCAGAATCTTAAACTTAAGATATTTTCAGGAACAAAACTTCGATAACACTGAAACCCAATAATGCTTTAACCTAGAAGGACAAGAAAGGCAACGTTTGTTCGAACCCTCAAACATAACCATATTATTTTGTGCTAAGGCATTCCAACCTTTGTGAATACAAGCAATAAAGGAAATGAAAAATTTTAGAGCTGAAAAGGGTGGAAAGCCTTATATATGTATATGTAAAAACGATCGTTTTACAAAAGCCAGATCGGCCAAAAACAAAAGAATGTAAAATACAAAGTCCTAAGGGATACTTTTACTTCGAGTTCGAGAGATCATTCTCACTCGACTAGAAAGCCTAAGGGCTATCTTATTCGAGTTCAGGTGAGACCTCACTCGACTATTAAAGCCTAAGGGTTACTTTTATTTTCGAGTTCGAGAAAGCACTCTCACTCGGCTATCAAACTTAAGGGCTACCTTAATTCAAGTTTAAATAAATGATCTCACCTTGCACAAAACTACCTCAGTTTGAATTCGAGCTTTCGATCGAGGTTTACCGATCAGGAATGATCGAGAATAGTACTTAACATCGGTCCTTACCATATCAAAGCTTCAAATGTGACCCCATTATTTCATTCTAAGGCACTCCGACCTTTGTATAAATTAACAAAGAGGCCGCAAATTCAAAAACCATGGAAGGGAAGACAATTTTTACATATATCTCAAAAGCCTTTTTACAAGAGCCCTATGGCCCGATTAAGAGTTCTTTACAGGGGCTGATTGGCCTCAAAATAAAAACAAAAAATTACAAAGCCTAAGCAGAATAGTCCTTATCAGAAGAAGCATATTCTCCCTCAGAGTCTTCTCCACCGCTAGATTCACTCAAATTCTCGGAGTCTTCCTCGAGAAAAGCCAGCTTCCGAGCCTTTGTTTCCTGTGCTCTGGCAATCTCGATTTCAGTAGATATATCGAAGCTTTGATTATGGGCCCCCTCAAGGTCCTCCTTTCGAGCTTGCCATCTCGCATGATCCACTATGATCTTGGCCTGCGCTAGGGTGGCTTCAACATCAACCTTGTATTGGGTCACATTAGCCTTAGCTTTAATATCGGCCTCGGCCGCATCAGATCTAGCCACCTCGATCTCATTGGCCAAGTTGGCTCAATTGGACTGAAGCTCCTCGAATTTCTTTGCCTGAACCGAGGCATTCTCCCTTGCAGCCCAAAGCTAAGACTCGGCCGACTCCAGAACTGCTTGGACGACCTCTTTTTTTGAAGCTAAAATGTCCATATACCTAGGGATGTGCATGGATTAGATCAAATTGGATTTAGCACATTTCGGATCGGATTGCAGATTTTGTTTTCTAGAAAATGCAATCTGAATTAATTAAGATCGGATTTTAAAGTTTGGATTGGATAGGATTTTTGGATTATCGGATTATTATGCCTCAAAGTTGCAAACTCATATGTATATTTTCTTTGTAAAAGAGGCAATACAATAAGAAAAATTCATGTTTCTGCAATTATGAGAGTACTATGGTGCCAATATAGCTAAATCCATCAATTGTAAAGGTAATAACTTGGAGGAAAATGTAAAAGAAGTACTAACTATCCGAAATTAAAGTTTAGTATTTATACATGCCCTAATAATTTTGGATTTCGGATCGGATCGTATTAAAATTATACCAATCCAAAATTTTAATAAACACAATTCGAAATCTGAAATCCAAAAACCAAAATTGAATGGATCAGTTCAGATTTTGGATATTCGATCCAAATGAACAGCCCTATATACACTCCTTGAACTTTTCAACGTTGACTTGTACTTCTTATATTTGCCTTTTAATGCCCTTGATTTGTTCAAGCCTCTCTCGAACCTGCTGAATCGGATTGTTAGTTTTTATCTCCAACTCATCTTCATTGTCATGAAGCACTCAGAATACCTGCTCGGCCATCTCAGCATGCCCATCTCGAGCTATCACCAAATCTTCCTGAAGCTTCTCACTAAGAAGGTTGTAGGTATCACATTTCTCAGTGAGGCCCTGAACCTCAGCCTTGCGCCCCTCTCATATTCAAAGGAAGACCTCGTGATGCAACACCAAATCCTACAAGTAATGAAGAAAATGAGAACTATCTACAATTCAAATTTTTAAAGAGATAATGGAATGACCCTCGAACTTACCCGATTTAGAGCATGCTGGGCCACGTTGACCAAACAAGCAACCTCCACCTCATCCATCTTGACTTGGTCTTCTTAGGTGACCAAGCATCAGAGATAGCTAGCCACCCCTACGGGGGCAGAAAGTACCCGAGCATCCTCTCAGATCAAAATAATAATTGATCGCTTACGCCCGGGATCGACACTGGGGGCCAAAAATTGATTGGTCAATTTAAAGCTCGAGAAAGCCACATTCGACCTCTTCCTCGGTACATCCAAGTGACCTAGACCGGTGACATCTTCCACTCCAACGAAATAGCCATGGAAAGGGTGTTATTCTCCATGGATCCCTTCCCCATGGCAAGACTCCACCGCCTAAGTTTCATACATCATCGATTAGTGAATAAATAAGGCGAGGGGGAATTCCGATATCTACCACCCCAAGTGGAAATTTTGGGGCATCACCATCATCTCGGAAAGTTTCGAACATGGTATCTACACCAGTATCGACCACCTCCTCGATAGCCTTCTCACCTCGAGGTGAAGCATCTTCAGCTTTTTCTGGCTCGAGGACTTTGTCTAATCGAGGCTGAGCAGTTTTAGCTCCCGCCGGCCTAGTGGTTCCTTGAATTTCGGTGCAGGCTCGCACACAGGTCATTATCTCGGAGTCTTCTTCTTCCTCTTCTTAGGACTCATCCCTTAGTCGTTGGATTGACTCCAAAGTTAGAGGGATGATGTTCCCCTTAGGTTACGGGGCCTCCTAGCCGGTCTTTTCTTTTTCGGGCCCGGAGAGCTCGGAGCCTCTTTTCTTTTCATCTCTTTTGCCTGGTTTGGGGTAGATGATAAGAGAAGTGCATCTTCTTCAGTAGATGGGGGCCCCATTTCTACATCCTTCCCGAGGCCTACAAAAGGAAAAAGATGAGTAAGCTCAATGCAAAGCCTGAATAGAAATCGTACTAAGAATAGACGATTACCACGGTTACGGGCTTCCCATTGACTCTTTGATAACTCAATCTAAGCACGCTCGGAGTAAGACTTCTACGACACTAAGCCCTTGACCCATTGCCTAAGATTATGGATTACTTTCGGCACGTGGGCCACAGTTGCAACACAAAAACATAGAAGAGGAAAGAAAATGAGAAGTAAAATGGCAAGGTTAGGTATTCAAGGCGAAGGAATACTTACGATTCATGTTCTATTTTATAGGAAACAACATGTCTTTCGCAGGGATTAGGTCTAAAGTCTTTATTTGGATAAATCAGCCCATCTAACCTCGGTCTAAGGTCTCGTCTATGCTCGAGAATGGGGGTTTGGTGGCTCGGCGATAAAGCATGATCAATCCTCCTCGATAAAGTCGGGGACTGTAGAGAGTCATAAGGTGATAGAGTGTAAAAAGGAAGCCCCTAGATCTTGCTTACAAAAAATCAGAGGAGGATCATGATCCTCCAAAATGATGGATGGATCTGGCCAATGGTCACATTGTACTTGTTTACCGTGAAAATGGTAACAACAATTAAATTTATAAGTGGGATTCTAAAAATATGTGGTCTATTCCCGAACTAGTTGTTCGAGCAATTGATGCTAATAATATAGAGTTTAATGATGAAATGCAAGCTAAAACGAAATAGTAATCGAACTGAGGGGCCTGCTGCCCGGGTATAGGTCTGGTTGATGGGGGATCTTGGGGTCCACATCAGGGTCGAGTTCGAGCTATCGGGGATAGTAGGGAATGGGATAACAGTTGATGATATAATTAAGCAAGGCTCTTTACGGCCAATACTAAGTTATATGATGAAGAACAATCAAGAGAACAATGGATGTAAAGGTGGCCTCGGGCCAGTGAGAACAAACAAGTTAGAAAGAAAAAAGAGAGAGAGATATTATTGCACTTGTGGAGAAAATGGAGCAACATCAGCCTTTTACAAGGTAGGGTGAGTCCCCTTTATATAGGAGGGGAACTCGGCTACAAGTACGTGGGCATTAATTACAAAGTATGGAGATGAGATGACTTGACGTGATGCCTCAGCATGGGCTCTGGATAGGCCGGCCCTGTTAGACTTAGCCGTGCACCTTGGGAGCCTCCCCCTATGTCATGTCTTCCATCTCCGCCTTCTCTATGTCAGGCCTCGACGAGCCCCGAGGTTGGGAACTCGGCTGTGGCTTCCTGTCTTTAGGGTCTCGAGTCATTCTTGCGAAATGACTTAAGAGCGAGAAATCAAGTCCTCTGATTTCGCCGCGTATAGATAGTCTCCGCGTTTCCCAGAGCGGAGCGATGGGAAACGATTTTGACACTTGATTCTTCGATCTCCTTACGGCAATGTCATACCGATGATGCGACTCCTGGGACGAGCTTTGTGGTGACCGGGTCATCCACGGGCTTGTGTATTTTTGATTTCATTCAATGCACTCCCGATTCCCGCTCTCCAAGGCGAAGGTACCACCATCGATTCGATTTTCCAAGGATGCATTGACTACGTCCGTCAGTCAATCTTTCAAAGCTCCGACGACCGCGTCGTAACCCCCTATAAATGGGGGCGCTTTGGCGTTGTTTTTCCTATCCTAGTGCTTCGTTGGCTTATTTGCCCATTCCCTCTTATCGTCTTCTTCTATCCTTGAACATCATGCTTGCAGCTCATGGCCTCAAGCCCGCTTGGCGGAGCTTCCTTAGATCGTGTTGCAGCCCTCTACCGAGGCTTCCCTTTGTCGAGCATAATCATGGTGTCCCATTACTACTGTGGTCGTTGACATGCTTGCCTTTGCTGCTGCTGTTGGCCCGAGATGATGATGGGTAGGGAATCGGTTTACCCCTTATGTAGACAGTCGTTCGGACTATGCACCGCTGCTTACTCTCCTACCCAGGCCTGATATTTCACTTCATCTCTTGGGTTTTTTCTTTCCCAAGGGATAAAGTGGCACTACCGGCCGTTGAGGCTGGGGCACGCCGAATCTTCAACCTTTGGCTTCGGGGGGCCATGTCTCTTTTCTCTGCCTCCTCTGCGTTCCCTCTTTTTCCTCTTCTTCATCTCCTCCGGTGGGAATCCCTTGGGGGATTGAGCTGGGAACCTAGAGGAGGTGGCAGTGGAAGGAGTCGCCCTCGACGATGTGTGCTCGAGGGGGAGGCGCTTGATGATGTTGATACTGGAGATGGATGTTCGAGGGTGGACCGGGCCCTCAAGTTTCATTATATGTACATCCTTTTGTTCCTCCGCTTTAGGTGTAGGTCTCTGTAGGCTTTTGTAATTGTATGTAAGGACCCCTCGAGGGCTGTTTGTACATGGACTTTTATGAATATAAATATACTCTTTTAACTTCTGCTTTTGATCTTAGCCTTATTTCTGTAGGCTCTCATGCCCTTCGAGGCCTTTTGAATGTCTTCTTTTATTGTTGACCGCTGATATCTAACTTGGGCGCTAGCATTCTTTCCGATCCTCTGCCGATTGACATGGCTCTCTTCCAAACCCATCGTCGTACCTCAGACCAATCCTGAATTGATCTGATAGGCTCGGGCTGTCAGGGCCCTCCGAGTTGTATGGAGATGATACGCCAAATTTCGGGGCCTTCGAGGATGTTATCCTGAATGAAGGTTAGCTTTGGGTACCCGGGGGTCCCTTTTGATCTTGATGCAGACAACATTTTTTTTAAAATGTATAGGATAGACTTCTGCTTAGGAATTGCCTGTACTTAGGCGCTACCTCGGACCTTCGTGGAGCTTTCATGATCGGAGCTTCTTGTGCTTATTCCTCTTTTTAAAAAAGGGAACCATGAGACCAGACACTACCTCGCATCGAGGGATGGGGTTGAAAGCTTCCCGAAGTCTAACTTCTTTTTGGCGGGGATCCTCGAGGTAGAATGATGTCTTCGAGATTGGAGATAATATGGACGATTCCTCGAGTCCTGGCTTCTTATCGAAGAATGCTTTTGGGATCGGGTATCACCCCGTTGACCTATATCGAGGCTGTTGGCTTCTCGGTGCTCACTCCGGGTAGGTAAGTTGTCGCTGCTCCTCGCATATATGTGTGGCGGTTTCAGCTTCTTCGCAAGACCTCACTATTTTCAGATAGCTGCCCTTCTGCTTTGGCATAGGGTTCTTCATTTATTCAGGCGCAAAAAGTGTTGGCGCATACCCTTGCTCTGATCTGTTAGTTTTACCATAATCATGGCAACCACTTCGGGGCCGGCCCGACAGGGAGTGGGGAGTGCTGCTTCCGGCACTCAGGAACCGCGAGAGTTCACTCTAAAGACGGTGTCTTTGATAAGACGCGAACATCTTGAGATGGTGAGGAGGTTCTGTGGATGGAGCGAGGGGATAGCGCTGTAGGTGCTTCCCCTGGACGAGAGAATTACAGACTCTATTGATGGATTCTTGAGCGTATACCTATATCCTTTCACATTTGGTCCCCTTGATAGGGTTGTGCTTGATTTTTGCTTGAAGTATTAGGTTACTTTGGCGCAGATACGTCCATCGTTTTGGTGAGTGGTGCTGATGATGAGGTTCTTTGTGGAGAAGGCTGGGCTTGAATTCACGCTTAACCACCTCATCAGGCTATACCGGCCTTTTCATCGCCAGGGCCTGCTAACCTTGAGGTGTCATTCATCCATGCCCTTTGTAGTTGATGACGAAGAGGACGGGGATCGATAGTGGACTAGTTGGTTTATCCGGGTCCGGACGATCGACATTATCCCTGTGGAGCTTTTGCCATTTCCCGAAGGGTGGAATTATGCACGTGAGCGGAGAGTCTGGTGCTTTTTCAGATTTTGCCTATAGCGAAAATTAGTTGAGTAATAGTGTTGTCTCCCTTGTTTTAGCAACTTCATGGACGCCGGGCGAAGTCCTTGACCTGCTCGGTTGGGTCCAGAGGTCGGTGACCCATTCGACCTGCGATGAGCGTCAGTGGTGAGTTGTATTCCGTGCTAGATGGGGGGTGAAATACCAAGGTATGCGTGCACGCTGCCTTTGCCTTGGCCTTCGTATATTTGAGGTAACATTTCCCTCCTTTCTTTTGTACTGGCTTTACTGTTTGTAGGTATTGGGCAATTTTCTGGGATGACGCAGTGCTCTTCCGAAGGGGAGAAAAGGGCGTTGGCCTCCGAGCTGAGGGACGACGATGATAAATGGGATTGGCACCCGCAGTGTGATGGAGCTTTTAGTGGTGCCAAACGGGCTTGTATAGTCGAGGAGAGGGCATCGTTCGAGTCTGCTATTCCCGGGGTATCTGATTCCCTGGCGGCGGTTCCTCCGAGTGAATATGTTTTGCCCGAGGTCAGTTCTTCTGAGGCCGAAGAGGCAGGATCAACAAGAGTGTGTTCTGTCTTCGAGGAAGTCCGTCGGCTTCACTTCGTGGTGAGTTTAGGTGCAGTTTTCCTGTATTCCACGTCCCTCCTATTGCGCTTTCCTTGTGCAGGCCTATGATAGGCTTATGTTTGAGCTGCTCTGTCAAGGGGCCAAGCTTCAGAAAATTCTGGACGAGGGCAAGTCCCTTAGGATCCTTAGCAAGGAGAAGGAGGTTGAGTTGTTGTATTGGTGATATGAGGCGTACCGGAGCTCGAATTTACGAGAGCTATTTGATGGAGCAGGTAACTTTTTGCAGCTCATGCTTTGCTCCTTTTGGACCTTAAGGTTAACCCCCTTTTGTTATACTAGCTGCAGAAAAAGACGGAGGCCTTGGAATACCTCAAGGGCGACATTGGCCGCGTCAGAACTGTTTGTGGCGAGCTAAGGGCTCAGGTGCAAGCTTAATATTTAGAGGAGACAGGCGCCTCGGCCAAGGTCCCCTGCCTTCGAAGCCCAACTCCACTTGGCTCGTGACAATGCCAAAGTTCAAGCGGATATTTTCGGGAAGCTTGAATCTGATCTCTCGAAGATCAGGGCGGAGATAATTGATGCCCGGGCTGAAGCGGCACTAAGCCGAACCAAGGCTGATCGGGAGATGGCGATTCGTATGAAAGATGTTGCGGATGCTCAAGCTGAGCTGAAGCGAACCCTCGACAGGGAGAAGAGGATAGAGGAATATGTCCGTTGCAGATCCCGAAGAGAGGTACTCGAGGAGATCGGTGCGAGAGGCTTCGTTCTCTTAGAGGATTTGGCTCGAGCAAGGGCGGACGAGCGTGAAGCCGGTCACTTCTTGCTGACGATGCGAAGAGCGAACCCGACAAGGTGTAGCCCTTTGGAGTAGGTCACTTCTTGTTCCCATATTTTGCCCTTGGGCATTTGCCATTTCGACTATTTTGGGTCCATTCTCCGAGTCGCATTTCGATTCGAGCTTCAATTGACCCTCAAGTTCTTTCCTAACTGCATGGGCAGACGATAATGGCCTTTTGTGCTTCACGTCGAAGTGACCTTACAGGTGGGTGACCCGAAGGCTCACTCAGCTAGCAATAGTGGCATTTATGTCGTGCCCTTAGCCATATTGTAGTTTAACCATTTCGGATCTAATCTTCGAGTCGCATTGCAACTCGAGCTTTAATTGACCTTTAAGTACTTTCGATTTTCAGACCGGCGATAGTGCCTCTTACGCTGTTTTAGTCGTTGAGACATTTTAATATGTGGCCCGGAGGCTTGAATCGTTAACTATTTTGGATCCGGTCTCCGAATTGGGTTACGATTCGAGCTAATTTTAATCCTCAAGTTGTCAATTTTCAAGCTGGCGACAATGGCCTCTTACGCTGTTTGGTCGTAGAGACCTTTTACTGTGTGGCCCGGAGGCTCGTTTAGCTAGTGACAATGGCTCTTACGCTGTTTGCCCATGGGCTTTTTGTAGGCTTTGTTTTGCGCTCATTAAGGTCTTTTGAAATAATTTTGTCTAACCCGTCGTCGGTTCTGGAAGAATCTCGATTTCAAGTCGTTATCAGCGATGTTTCGAGCACCTCGGAAGGTTCATAGCTCATAGGCTGAGTAGGTCGAAGCCTTATGATTTGGAGCTGACATGGTCGAAGCTCGTTTTTGCCTGTTGAGGGAAGCCTATTTTAACCGGTTCTTTCCGAAGTATATTCGAAGTAGTGGCCTGCGTTTTTTGTTTAATGACGGTCGGGCATCCCCGAGTCACATTAATTTGGCTGTATCAGCCATTTTGACAGTAGTCATATGCGTTTGGCCGGATCCATTTTTGACCCGAGTGATATTTTAGGCATCTACACCAAGGATATGCCCTTTCGGGACTCTTATACATGCGACATATAGCCTGAACTTCGGGATTTTTATGCCTGTTGAGGTCTTATAGTTTGTCGTGCCTGTTGAGATCTTACAGTTTTTGTTGTAATGTAGAATAGATCTGGTTATGCCGAGTCTGCCCGCTAGGGGTCTTCAGTTTTGGGTTTCCCAATGTATGGCGATTAATGATAGTCTTCGAGTCATCGAGCTGTTTAAGCTTGAAGAACGCTTCTCGTGAGCTCGGAGTTGCCTTGTAGGGGCTTTATGAGCCCGGAGTTCCAACCCTGGGGTCATGCAAGTGCCAAATTTGTTGACGTTAAGTCTCCGAGTATTTTGGGATGCATTTGGTGGAGGGGTCCCTGCCGGGAGTGTCACACCTCCTTTTTCACCTACACCCCGCAGGGGGGGCGTAAAAGGGAGTTTTTCCAATTAAGGGACAATCGAAACGGGATTTTATTTAAAGATTCAGAGTCGCCACTTGGGAGATTTATGGTGTCCCAAGTCATCGGTTGAATCCCGAATCGAGGAAAATATTGACTCTATATTACAGTCCGCGAACCAGAAATCCGAGTAAGAAATTCTGTTAACCCAGGAGAAGGTGTTAGGCATTCCCGAGTTCCGTGGTTCTAGCACGGTCGCTCCACTGTCATATTCGGCTTATTTATCTGATTTTTTATACATGTTGAATCTATGTGCAAATTTTAACTGTGTACCGCTCTTATTATTATTATTTTTTACCGAGAATTGCAACATCGTGAAAATACATCTCGAACCATGTCACATCAATGCACCGGTGGTTATTGACACATTTCAACTCTGTTGAGATTTGGATTTGGGTCACATAAATGTGCACCCGAGTTTAAGAAAATAACATTATTAAATACGCGCCTAAAGCGACTAGCGTATCATTATTTTGGGTAGGGCCGTGAAATTTTGCTAAACGGCCCATCCCGAAGTCTAAGTAATTTTACCAACACGTATAGAGGGCCCTGCAGCTTGTGTATTTTTGTTTGTCGAGGCTCGTCTCATTCATTATTTTTAAAAGGAATTTGCAACGTCGTAGAAATGCATCTCGAACCACGTCACAATCAATGTACCCGTGATTAGCGATACATTTCGACTTCGTTTAGATTTGGCTTTGGGTCACATAAATGTGCACCCGAGTTTAAGAGAGTAAATTATTTAAAGCGCGCCGGAAGTGACTTGCGCGTTGTTATCTTTTGGGGAAGGCCGTGAAATTGGCTAAACGGCCCGTCCCTAAGTCTAAGTATTTTAAAACAAATATTTATTGAGGGCCCCGCAATTCTGTATTTTTTATTTGGCGAGGCTCATCTCATTTTTTATTCAAGGATATCCTAAAGCGACTATAATTTTCTATTTATTGGTCTCTAAGAATAAAGAAAAATCCTAATCAATTAGCATTAAAAGTTCGGGCTTCAAATTCAAGTCCGGGTCCAAACAAAAGGAAACACCTTCTAGTTTGAACCCGCTACCTAACTTAAGATCCGCCGCCTGCCGTTGTAAATATTAAAAAACCAGCTACCATTTCGATCCAGTTCAACTTTAGCTTCATTATATGAATTGGATTATTGGAGTTAACTATGTGGAATATAAAGCCATTTTTGAGCTCTTTTTACGATTTGTTGAAAAATGCATCAATGCTTAAAACTGACATCAAGCTAACATGAATCACTAACATTCGAGAACTAACATTATTTACATTGCTATTTAAAATGATGTTATTTACTCAAGTGAACTCGCGATTTCAGAATTAGACCTATTAAACCAACATGCTGATTTTCATAAACTATTTGAACCTATTTTGCGACATAAACTATTTGAAACTATTTCACGACTACTGAACAAAAGAATTAAATACAGTATATTTCATAACTAGTAATCACCAACTAAGATTAATTACAATTGATATTCCATGTTTGTAGAAATAGACTCAACCAGTCCAGTTTATGCATTTCAAAATCATTCCAATACATACTATGAAATATCAAGTGAACTACTGCTTATACATCAAATTAAACACAAAGAAATAGTTATTTTCAGAAATCCATTCCAACAACTCTTTACTTCCTTTCCTTTAAATTTGAGAGCTGTAGAACATGTACCTGGATAACAGAAATACAATAAGACGAAGGAGCAGTCAACAACAGTAATAACACAGCAATGCAGTGACAGAACAACCCAGTGACAGATTAAAAAGGAAGGAACCAGCAGAGTTCCAGCAATACCCAATGAAAACAGTAGCCAATAACCAATAGCAAACTCAGGAAGAACCAATTGAAACCCTTTTCAGTTTCTTAACTCTCCAAACACTGAACCTTTTAGGATTAAAAACCAGCCTCCTTTTTTTTACTCTCAAATTACTAAACTTTTAAATGTTAAAAATCCAGCCTAAACTCTCTGAAAAAATAGACTGAAAGAGAACTGATTTTTCCTTCCAAAAACCAGCCCCCTTTTCTATCTTGAAATGATCCTATTTATAACCCAAAACAGGTATGAGCAACATATTTTAATCAATCCTTTTTAAGTTTTTCATACCATTATGTTTTGTTCCCCATACTTGCATGTCTTGTTCCCCACTAGCAAATGTCTTGTCCTCCACTATATTAAACAAATGTATTAGTTTCCACTACCATATGTCTTGTCCCCCACTATGTATTAAACAATGAATTATTTTAATATTATTAGTCCTTAGTGGACGAAGCACTCAAATTAATCAATTTTTTAGTCTTTAAATCCCAAAATACCCCTGAAACTACTGAAATTGCCATTCTACCCCATCAGCTATATCCAATCCTCCTAATCAATTAACCAAACTATAGCAGCTACAACCAATCTTAAGTGAAAAATCCTAACAATTGACTAATCAAATCATATGAGACTAACTCCCAATTGACAACACTTAGGGCCCAGTTTATCATGGTCAGATTCATATCAACAAACTTAATAGGACAAACAAGTAGATTTAAATCACTAAACTCGATCATCAATTGAACTTCAAATTAAATCCAACAACATTACAACCAAGATAAAGGATTCAATGATTCAAAACCATTGTATTGAACTAGTAAGGTCAAAATTGATTCACACAGATACAAGGGAATAAACTAACTCTATTGGGAACAAAATCACAATTAACTTAGACAAAACATGAACGAGCAGGGAACCAAACAATATGATGAACAACCAAGAGCAGGGAAGCAAACAATACACAAAAATGAAACCATTTGAACCAAAAATGCTAGCAAACATTTATAGGAATAGTCACTGTTTGTACAAGAATATGAAATTGACTAATCAAACAAAGAATTATAATTAAAGCTTTAATTAAGACCTAACCTCAAAGAGACAATAGAAGAGATCGATTCCATAAAAATTCAGACTGTCGCTAAGGGCCTCAATCAATTCACCAAACTATTACGGAAAACTAATCTTATACTGACTGATATCAAACAGAAGCAATATCTTGCTAGATGTTATAATCTGACTTGTTTAGTTTTAGACAAAACAATCAAGAAAACATGACTGAGAGACAATTCAACTTAGAACCCTTCATGCGCACCTGTGGCACCCGTCGCCATTAAAACCAACAAGAACTATATTCACTTCAAGAGGGACTTGAAATGGATCCTCGGCGCGAGAGTGAAGCGTTTGATGAACATCCGATCGAACACTGTCTTTAACATCTTGAAAAGCTTCATGGTGCCACTGTTGGTGACCTAGTGTTCAAATGTGAGCTGACTGGAACGGAGGGTGTGACGGACAGCGTGGTCGACGGACTGGTTTGGCTGAAGGTGAACGACGAAGTGAGGAAGACGTGAAGCAGTTGATGACGAAGCTCAGGCGTGGTGGTTTGGATATGGACATTCATCTGTGGTCGAAGAGCTGATGGAGTCGACGGTGAGGCTGGTTGGTTGCGTCTCTGGTTTGGTGGTTCTTAGACGGGAATGGAGGTGGTCGTTTGAAGGAGCTGATGGTCGACGTGAGGTCTGGTGTTGCAGCTGGTTCACGGCTGGAAATGGTGATGGCAGTTGCTCGACTGAAGAGTGGTCGACGGGCATTCGAGCTGGAGTTGCTCGCTGGTGGTTTTGGGGATAACAGAAGCAGACTGGTCGCTTGGTTTCGACGCCGAGGCGGAGGCTGGGCTGTTGGTGGTCGCCGCTGGAGAAGATGATGAAGAAGATAAAGCAGAAGGGGTGGGGTACTGGGGTCTCGAAGAAGAAGAAGAAAGAAGAGGGGGCGGGTGTTTAGGGTTTTTGGGGATGGAAATGAAAAATGGAAGAAGGGGGGTGGTTGTTTGGGCTGTGGGGCAGACCGGTCGGGGATGGGGTATGGGCTGGGTACCCGGGTTTCAATTTTAAAAGGGGAAGAAAAATTGTTTGGACTTTAAATTGATTTGGCCCAAATATGACTTAACACTCCTTTATTTTGTCTTTCTTTTCTTAAACTAATAAAACTAAAAATTCCAAAAATCCTAAATTAGCTTACAGGACTAGATTAATTTACAAAATTACTACTAACTTTTTAATAACAATTAACACACACAATTAAATAAAATCACATAACTTGAACATGAAATGCTAAAAATGCAAAAAATACATTATTTTGTGATTTTCTTTCTCTTAAAAACAAAACATGGTTCAATTAATTCCTAAGTGCACAATTAAATCTTAAATGTGCATGCAACACATATTTTTGTATTTTTCTTAATTAAAGTAGAAATAAACATGTACAGAAAAAAATACAAATAAATCACAAACAACACCAAACCATTTTATTTTGAATTTTTTTGGGAGTAATTCTCATAGGGCAAAAATCACGTGCTCACAGGGAGTACAGTTGAGATTTCCTGACTTCAACAACTTCTTAAAAATATAACACCTCCATTCTCCAGGCGGGCTCCTGACTTCGTCAACGACTTAAAAATATAACAACCTCCATTCTCCAAGCGGGCTCCTGACTTCAACTATAATTTAAAAGATAATGCCTCCATTCTCCAGGCGGGCTCCTGACTTCAACTACTTCTTAAACTATAACACCTCCATTCTCCAGGCGGGCTCCTGACTTCGACTATTTATTAAAATGTAACACCTCCATTCTCCAGGCGGGCTCCTGACTTCGACTATTTCTTAAAACATAATACCTCCATTCTCCAGGCGGGCTCCTGACTTTAACAACATCTTAAAATGTAACACCTCCATTCTCCAGGCGGGCTCCTGACTTCAACTACTTCTTAAACTGTAACACCTCCATTCTCCAGGCGGGCTCCTAACTTCAACTATTTCTTAAAACATAACACCTCCATTCTCCAGGCAGGCTCCTGACTTCAACTGCTTCTTAAAAATATACGTTTTATTGATGTTGCTCCTTCCTGCATCCCGAACCATTTTCCTTCTAGCTTGAATCATCTTCTTTCAAGTGCTTCCCTCAAAACTGGTGTCTTATTCCTCCGAAAATTGTTGGGGATAACCCTGGTGTTTTACTCACAACTATGTTATTTTCCTTCTTCACAGACTACTTCCTTTAAAGCTGGTGCCTTCCTTCCACTGGAACTACTTCCCTCAAATTGGTGTTTTCACTTCTCTGAAACCTGCCGGGGGTAACGCTGATGGGGAATTATCTTCCTTCTTTAAGACTAGTTACTTTCCTCCCTTTAACAATGGTGGGGATGACACTGATTCAAAGACCACTACCCTTAAAACTCGGGTTATCTTGCTTCTTCCGAGATTGCTTTCTTTAAAACTTGTATTGCCTTCTCCCGTAAATTGCGGGGGATTCTACTCCCGTAAAGGGGGTATCTGAATTCAAGAAAATTTTCGCAATGAGAGAAAATTTCTGCCCCAGTTTGATAATCTTCTTTGTGGCCATGTCTTCCCGCTGTCAATAACATTTCCTTTCCCTGCTTCAAATCAAAGAAAAATTTGTTAGTTTAAAACGTGGTGAGTGGTCGTGCCACTCCTGCCGGGGATGGTTTTTCCCTTCTCCCTTTCCCTGCTTTGCGTTTTATTACAAAACTTGCTGGGGATGATATTATTTGCTGAGGATGATACTCCTGCTGGGGATGGTTTTTCTTTTCTCTTCCTTCCCCGCTCTGTGTTCTCCGACCATTGCGGAATTTGGTCGAGAATCTGTCGGAGTTGTTTTTGTATCTCGCAAATCTGCTGGGGATCCCCATAACCTTTTAACTGTTTCTTTTCTGTTTTTTCTCCAACTTCCCCTGGAAATTTGGTCCTCTTGGGATCTAGACCCATTCATCATTTGGTCTTGCGACAAACTTCTTTTCGCTTTGTCGCCTTATCTTTGGCCTGTCCTATTCGCATTTTGCTTTGCACCATTTTGGCAACTGGTGGTAAGCTCTGAAAATCCTTTTCAAAAACAAACTGCTGGGGAGGTAAAGTCTTTAAACCAAGAAATGAAAAAGTGATGATTTCAAAAGATAAAAAAAAAGAAATTTTTCTGAACAAATGCTGGGGAAAAGGAAAGAAAAGAACTTATCTGAATGATATAACCGATCCAAACGATCATGTCGTGCATTCCGGATTAACCAACCCAGTCTATTTGTATCAATCAATCTTTCGGACGACCTCATCTCACTGGGGATAAACAAGCGCTTGACTGTTGGCCAAATGCGGATCCTTTCCGCCAATCTTGTCTTGTCGCCTCATAGTGCCTTCGAGGAGTTTTCACTAATAATACTCTCTCATTTCTCTCAACTCCCGTCGCCTTATGGTGCTTGTGAAGGTTTTCACTGATAAGACTCTCTCGTTCTATTTCTCTCATCTTCCGTCGCCTTATGGTGCCTGTGAAGGTTTTCACCGATAAGACTCTCTCATTTTATTTTATTTTCAGTTGGGGATTGGAGTGCTGCCGATATGACTCTCTCTGCTGGGGATTCTTTCGGCTATCAATTCATTTCCAGCTTATGATCCTCTCCTCTGATGGGGATCAGAGTGTTATTCCCGACTTCTTTTTGCATGACTTGGCACTTCTCGGATACTGATCGGGAGGTCTTTTTTGGACATCAATATGGGTTTTTGTGTGTGGCTAAAAGAAAAAAGGGTAAAAGGTTCAAAATAATTTTGATGGGTAACACATTACAACTCTCGGAATCAACTTTCTTTCCCAAAATTATAAACACAACTCCTGCCCCAGTTTTCTTGCTTGGGGATTTTTTTTTGTTTTTTTTTGTTACACTATGACCGAGCCGTGAGGCGCCTACGTATCCTTCTTTGAGGAATCAGGTCAAACGTAGTTCCCAATTCCTTTGTTTTTCTTGTGACTTTCTTTTGTCTTTATTATCATTATTTTTCTCTTCTTTTTTTCTTTCATTTTCATTACTGATTCCAAAAGATGGGTATGAAAGAATAAATAAGGCTCAAAGGGGGAAGCAAAGGTTAAAGTGTTTGGATAGAAGAAAGAATTGCCTCCGCCATTTCATTCTCCGATAAATGCTAAGTACAAACAAACATAAATTACAATCAAAAGAAATCATACATAATATCTCTTAACTGCGTCAAAATTGATAGCCATGTCGATGCATTTCCCTTCGATATCTGTTAAACATAAAGCGTCATTGGACAACACTCTGGTTACAATGAATGGCCCTTGCCAATTTGGGGTGAACTTGCCCTTCGCCTCAGCCTGATGTGGGAGGATGCATTTCAGCACTTGCTGGCCCACTTCAAACTTCCGGGGACGCACCTTTTTGTTGTATGCTCTTGCCATTCTCTTTTGATATAACTGGCCATGACACACAACTGCCAATCTCTTTTCATCAATCAAGTTCAACTGCTCCAAACGGGTTTTGACCCACTCGTCATCATCAATCTAAGCTTCAGCGTTAATCCGAAGGGATGGAATTTCAACTTCCGCCAGTATTACTACTTCAGTTCCATATACTAACAAATAAGGAGTTGCCCCTACTGAAGTACAAACAGTAGTGCGATAACCCAACAATGCAAATGGTAATTTCTCATGCCATGGTCTGGATCCTTCTATCATCTTCCTCAGTATCTTCTTTATGTTTTTGTTGGCCGCCTCGATCGCTCCATTCGCCTTGGGGCGATATGGTGTGGAATTGCGGTGTGTAATCTTGAACTGTTGACATACCTCTTTCATCAAACCGCTGTTAAGATTAGCACCATTGTCCGTGATGATCACTTTTGGGATCCCAAATCTACAGATGATATGGGAATGAACAAAGTCTACCACTGCACTTCTTGGTTACAGACTTGAAAGTTTTAGCTTCAACCCACTTAGTGAAATAATCGATGGTCACCAGAATGAACCTATGACCGTTGGTAGCTGCCAGCTCAATAGGTCCAATGACATCCATGCCCCAGGCAACAAATGGCCATGGTTCGTACGCAATTGATGCAATCATGCTCCATAGTGACCGTTGGTATGCAATTCTGTCGGTAGAGAATGAATCAAATCTCCGTGTATCTGACATTGATGGCATTTTCGTACGCAATTGATGCAATCACGCTCCATAGTGAGCCAATAGTACCCTGCTTGAAGAATCTTCTTCGCCAACACATATCCGCTCATATGTGGCCCACAAACTCCAGCATGTACCTCTGTCATAACTGTCGTGGCTTGACTAGAATCTAGACATCTCAGTAATCCCAAATCTGGGGTTCTTTTGTAGAACACTCCTCCACTGAGGAAGAATCCATTTGCCAATCGCCGAATTGCTCTCTTTTTATCTCCGGTGGCCTGTTCCGGGTATATCCCCATCCTTAGGTATTCCTTGACATCATAAAACCATGGTTCGCCATCCATTTCTTCCTCTATCATGTTGCAATAAGCATGCTGATCACGGACCTGAATATGTAATGGGTCAACATGAATTCTGTCTGGGTGGTGCAACATCGATGCTAAGGTGGCCAAAGCATCAGCGACCTCATTATGAACTCGTGGGATGTATTTGAACTCCACTGATCGAAATTGCTTGCTCAGATCGTGCAAACATTATCGATATGGTATGAGCTTCAAATCCCTTGTTTCCCATTCACCCTGAATCTGATGCACCAGGAGGTCCGAGTCTCCCAAGACCAAGACGTCCTGGACATCCATGTCTGCAGCTAACCGTAAGCCCAGAATGCATGCGTCATACTCAGCCATATTGTTGGTACAATAGAAACGTAGCTGAGCCGTAACAGGATAATGATGTCCTGTTTTAGAAATAAGTACCGCTCCTATTCCCACTCCCTTCGCATTTGCGGCTCCATCAAAGAAGAGATTCCAACCTAGTTCCTTGGTCATTTCCAACTCATCTATATGCATCACTTCTTCATCAAGAAAATACGTCCTCAATGGATCGTATTCTTCATCAACAGGATTCTCAGCCAAGTGATCAGCCAATGCTTGGTCTTTCATGGCCGTCCTCGTCACATAGACGATGTTGAACTCCGTGAGTAATATTTGCCATTTTGCTAACCTCCCTGTGGGCATAGGCTTCTAGAAAATATACTTCAGTGGATCCAAGCGTGAAATGAGATAAGTAGTATATGATGACAGATAATGCTTCAATTTCTGGGCCACCCAAGTTAGGGCGCAACATGTCTTCACAAGTTGAGTGTACTTAACCTCATATGCTGTAATCTTCTTGCTGAGATAATAGATAGCTTGCTCCTTCTTTCCTGTAATGTCATGTTGCCCCAGTACGCAGCCAAACGAATTCTCCAGGACCGTTAGATAAGGAATTAACGGTCTTCCCAGCTCAAGTGGAACCAACACAGGTGGATTTGACAAATATTCTTTGATTTGGTCAAATGCTTTCTGACATTCTGCCGTCCATTCTACCGTAACATCATTCTTCAGTAGCCGAAAAATGGGTTCACAAGTTGCTGTGAGTTGAGCAATAAACCTGCTGATATAATTCAACCTTCCCAACAGACTCATTACTTCTGTCTTGTTCTTCGGCGGTGGCAAATCTTGGATGGATTTGATCTTTGACGGGTCCAACTCAATACCTCACTGACTGACGATGAATCCCAACAGCTTTCTAGATGGAACACCAAATGCACATTTGGCCGGGTTGAGCTTAATGTCGTACCTTCGAAGTCTTTGGAAAAACTTCCTTAGGTCCGCCACGTGGTTTTCCTGATGCTTAGATTTTATGATCACGTCATCTACGTACACCTCAATCTCTTTGTGTATCATGTCATGGAACACCGTAGTCATTGCTCTCATGTACGTTGGCCCAGCGTTCTTCAAGCCAAAAGGCATTACCCGGTATCAATAAGTCTCCCACGACGTAATGAATGCCGTCGTTTCCGCATCTTCTTCATCCATCAGAATCTGATGATACCCAACATAGCAATCTACAAAAGACCTGATCTCACGTCTAGCACAATTATCGATCAAGATATGGATGTTGGGTAATGGAAAGTTGTCCTTGGGGCTTGCCCTGTTCAAATTGCGGTAATCGACACACACTCTGATCTTCCCATCTTTCTTCGGCACTGGCACCACATTAGCCAACCAATCAGGATATCGAGTGACCCGAATAACCTTTGCTTGCAGCTGTTTGGTTACTTCTTCTTTAATCTTCACACTCATATCTGTCTTGAACTTCCTCAATTTTTGCTTGACGGGAGGGCACGCCGGGTCAGTGGGCAATTTGTGAACCACTAAATCCGTGCTTAACCCCGGCATGTCATCATACGACCATGCAAAAACATCTTTGAACTCAATAAGTGCTTTGATTAGTTCTTTCCTGATATTTGGTGCAATGTGGATGCTTATTTTAGTTTCCCGGATATCATCTGCATCCCCTAAATTGATGGCTTCTGTGCCATTTAAGTTGGGCTTGGATTTCTCTTCAAACTGGCTTAACTCTCTGTTTATCTCTTCGAAGGCTTCATCCTCGTCGTGTTCCGATTCATCATCATAATCGACCTCTTGTACAATTAGTTCGGAATTAGACTGATTTTTTAGACTGGGTTGAAGATCCGTTGTGCATGCCATGTCATTAGGACCAATATAAAGAGAACTATTCAGAAAGAGAAAAAGAAAAAAACAAAATTAAAACAAAATAAGAAGAAAAAGCTTTCACTTTATTAAAATACGGGATAACAGAGTTTCACACTTTGCCGAATACAAAACAAAACTGGATTACAACCTTGGAATAATCCAAAAACAAGAAAGAAAAATCAGAGCCCATTACCAAGACTCCCTCCGAGTAGGAAGGGGAGTGGCCATCCAATTATTGATATTGGCCCTAGGCCCCACAAACTGTATGTCTGCCTTACTGGAACCTTCTCCAGCTTCTATCATGTTGACATCAGCGAACAACCTTTCAAAGGCTTCATTCAAATCTCCATCTGGCCCAATCAGCGGTCCGAGAACTTTCGGGACCAACAACTTTCTGATACCTGCTCTGACAAATGATCTGGATAGGTGCGGGATTGGCTTGGGAAGGACCCATACTCTTTTCTTCAACTTGCGGGCCCGTCTCACATCCGCCGCTGTAGGCTTGAACCCCAACCCAAAGGTGTCCAGATTTTTAGGCAAAGAAATCGGCTGAACAATACCCTGAAGATCAGCCCCTAAACCTTTGCCTGGCACAAACCCGTTCTTCAACATCTCCGAGGCTACCATGACAGTCGCAGCTGCGATCCTGGGAAGTGGAAGGTCCTCTCCTTCAGAAATTTTACCCACTGAAATCGTATCGAAAACCTGGTAAACCCACGGTCCCTTATCATCATCAGTCTCTATGAAGGGCACGATGGCATCACTTACGACGTTTGCATTGTCTTCCCCATGTACTATGATCTCTTGCCTATCCCACTCGAATTTGACCATCTGATGTAATGTAGAAGGCACTGCTTTGGCGGCGTGGATCCAGGGTCGCCCCAACAGAAGATTATATGACACCGCCACGTCTAACACTTGAAACTCCATAGTGAACTCGACTGGACCAATTGTTAACTCAAGTATGATGTCACCCACTGTGTCTGTACCACCACCATCAAAACCTCGAACATAGATGTTGTTCTTGTGAATCCAGTCACCATCGACCTTCAGTTTGTTCAATGTGGCCAAAGGACAGATATTGGCACTGGACACATTATCAATCAGTACTCGAATGACTACCGAGTCTTTGCACTTCACGGTTAGATAAAAGGCTCTATTATGTTCTGTACCTTCCACGGGCAACTCGTCGTCTGAAAAAGTGACCCTGTTGACCACAAAAATCTTGTTTGCTATTTTCTCCAGATGGTTCATAGAGATCTTATCCGGAACGTGGGCTTCATTCAGAATTTTCATCAATACCTGGCGGTGCTCGTCTGAATAGATCAACAATGATAACAATGAGATCTGTGGCGGGGTCTTCCTCAACTGCTCCACAATAGAATAATCTTACGCCTTCATTTTCTTTAAAAATTCTTCCGCCTCTTCCTCGGTAACTGGATTCTTTGTCGCTACTGGATTGGCCCTTCTTAACTCTGCGGGAGCAAAACACCTTCCCGAACGAGTTAACCCCTGTGCCTCACATATTTCCTCCACAACTTCCTTCCCCTTATGCATTACCATTACCTGACTGTAGCTCCACGGCACAGCTTTCTCACTGATTATCGGCAACTGCATTACTGGCCTGATAACAACTGGTCCTATGCATGCTCCCTTCACGGCTACTGGCTTGCTTGATATCCCTTGCACCGTTACTTTGACCGGCTTTGGATTCTTGGCAACATCAGACGAACTCTTCCCTATCACCACCACTGGTTTGCCTTCTACCCTTTCTGACTGTACTATCGTTTCTACACTGATCAACTTTTCTTTCGGACTGGCATGGATCATCATTACCGTTTGTGAGGGCTTCTTGAGCTTCCCTCCTTTGTGCACCAGTTCGATCATGTGAGCTTCATGGTATGCCGGCAACGGGTTCTGATTGATGTTAGGTGCCTCTGGATCCTGGACCTCGATCCTATTTGTGTCAATAAGATCTTGTATGGCAGTCTTCAACTTCCAACACTTCTCAGTATCATGCCCGAGAGCCCCCGAACAATATTCAAAGCTTACCGAGTGATCCAGATTTTTAGGAAGGGGATTTGGCAATTTGGGATCCACAGGACTCAATAGGCCTAAATGCCTCAATTTGTGGAACAGAGTAGTATAGGTTTCTCCCAGCAGAGTGAATGTTCTCGGCCTCCGCACCCTTTCATTCCTGAAAGTCTGATTCCCACGAAAACCTGATCTCGAAGGATTCCTGTAGGCCCTTGGTGGTGGATATGTGTTTTGTGAAGGTGGATATGTGTTTTTTGGAGGTGGATATGCATTCTGGGGAGCCAGCGCACGCCATTGCGGGCGAGCCAGAGGCTAGGTGTAAGTTTGGGCGTGATGGACAGAGAAATGTGGCTCTTGTGGTGGGTAGTAGGGCCGTGGAGGGCCATATGGAATGTTTGGGTAATTTGAGTAATGGGGTTTAGGTTGGTAGTGAGGGGGGGGGGACCTCTGGATCTGGACCAAGTACCTGCCTCGACTGTTGCGACATCCTCCCTTTTCTTCTTTCCGAGCGCTCCTCCCGTGCCGCTCTGGATGGCCTGAGTGGTTGCTTTAATCGCCAAATAGCTCAGCATTTTGTTGGACTTAAGCCCCTCTTCAATCATACCGCCCATTTTTACTACTTCGTTGAAAGATTTGCCAACTGACGTCACCAAGTGACCAAAGTAAGTTGGCTCTAGAGTCTGTAGAAAGTAGTCCACCATCTCCCCCTCTCTCATCGGAGGATCAACTCTTGCTGCCTGTTCTCTCCAGCGAAACCCAAATTCTCGGAAGCTTTCCCCAGGCTTCTTCTCAATTTCAACAATGTGAGACGGTCAGGGACGATCTCAAGGTTATACTGGAAGTGGCCTGCAAATGCTTGTGCTAGATCGTCCCAGGTATACCACCTGCTAGGATCCTGCCTTGTGTACCATTCCAGTGCGGACCCACTTAAACTTTGACCAAAATAAGCTATCAGCAGCTCATCCTTTCCACTTGCCCCTCTCATCTTACTACAGAAACCTCGTAGATGTGCCATGGGATCACCATGTCCCTCATATAGATCGAACTTTGGCATCTTAAAACCTGCCGGCAATTGAACAACGGGGAATGGGCACAGATCTTTGTAGGCCACACTGACTTGGTTGCCTAACCCATGGATATTCCTGAAGGACTGCTCCAGGCTTTTAAACTTTCGAAGCACTTCGTCTTGCTCTGGGATCTTAGCCGGCTTTTCAGTCTCTACCGAGAGCTCGAAGTGAGTATTATAAGCATGAGGCTCGGGTGCTTTGAAGGTTGGTTCAGGGGGTAATACTGGTTATCGTGAGCCTGAAACAACGGCTCGCTGAATGATCTTTGCAGTGTGGCTGGTGGGGGTGCCACGAAAACAGGAACATTTGGTGGAGGAGGGTTCTGATTGGGTTGTGAAGCTTGGGGATTATATACATTTCTTCCCTGATAGCACCGGTGACTGGGGAAGCTTGTTGAAGGTCTGGGGGGAGGGTATTCCGGCGTGTGTCCTGGTGGGAGAGTGGGAATAACGAGAGGGTTAGGCACTTTTTGCATCCTAGCTAAGGCCAGCTGCATTTCTTTCATCTCCTGTCTCATCTTATCCATTTCCTCCTTCATCATTTGATTCTCCGTCCTTTCATCCTCGACACTTTGGTCTGAACTAGTCATGCTTTTTAGTACGGGCCCTTTGGATCTTGTTTGGTAATGGTAATCTGCCAGAACATTCTAACAAACTAACTGGTTCGAAATCTCTGTATAAACAACAAACTTGTTAGCGTTAGAGTTAAACAAATATTGCAATTTCACGTTGGGGGATGCAATGTTCCTAGGCAGTTTAACCATTTCTAACATGTCTTTGCTTCGACCGCAGGCGTCATTCCGACTTACTTTGTTTGTGCCTTGTTTAAGTGTTTCCGAAACTTTCTTTATCTCTCTTTTTATTTTCTTTCTTTTCTTTTTTTCCCTTTTTATCTTTTTTTTTCTTTTTCCTTTTAGTGGTGGTCGAATCTTATGTGGATTGCCTACGTATCATGTCCCCGCATGAATCAGACCGGGCGTAGTTCTTCCACATAAGTGCGAAAAGAAAAAGATATTTTTTTTGGAAATTTTCGATTTTTCATTAATAAACACTCTATTACAAACCAGACACTTTTTGGAAAGGAAAATAGCAGACTCGAAATCAAACCAAGTACGAACGCAATTACGACTGACATACTCTGATGTGAAATAAAGACAGACTCTAACAGACAACAGACTCTAAGAGAAAGAAAATGCAGATTCAAACTAAGAACACATTAAGGTTTTAAATTTGGGTGCCCGCGGGGCGTCATTCGGCCTCGCCGCGGGTTTAGGTGCAAGGTTCCTCTCCAGTTGTTCCAATTCATACATGAAGTGCTTCACGAATATCGTCACCGCCGAGAAAAAGGTAGTACGGGTCATGTTTTCATATCTCGGCATTTCCTGGTGATAGCACGAGCAATAGTCAGAATCGTGTTCCTGGTTCGGTCTTTCTCTAGGAGTAGGCATTCTATCTGATCCCCTCTAGCCTTCAAAACCCGAGAATCATGCAGATGTTGTTTCCGTAACTGCTGTATTTCATCTTCCATCGAGGCCATCAGATTACAGCAGTGTTTACTCTCGGTTTCAAAAGCCTTGGCTTGTTGAGACGCCTTAATCTCTAGGGTGGTCGCCTTCCTTTTTAGACAGACAATGGTCTTTTCATAATCTTTCCTTGCCTACTGTAAGTACTGTGTGCGCTCTTTCGTTCTCTTTGCTCCTTGTGCCTGGAGTTATGCTATGGTATCCTCTGATTTCTTCAAATCATCCCGGCACTCACCAATTTCTTTTTTTTAACCCTTTTATCAACCGCTCATCCGACCGACTCCTTTATTGTTTGTTAGCATCTCTCCTCATCTGTCGGATTTGGGATTTTAGTGCCTCGTTTTCTTGGGCCAATTTGCTCTTTTCTCCCCGATCGGTATCAACTTGCAGACTATTTTCAAATTCTAGGTCTCTAATCTGTTGCCTCAGCTTGCCTATTTCTGCCCTGTAACTCTCTTCTTCAACCAACCAATCTCACTGTTTTTGCGACGCCTGGACGAACTCCTGGAGATGGGGCCTTTTGGCCGGTCTCCCAAACTCGATTTCTTTCCTAAACCAAGCAAGGTATCCCGGCAAAACTTCACCCTTGGACCGATCGCGTACACATGTATTGGATGTTAAGTATTGACACTCGCTCCAAATTTGTCGGACTGCTGCTTTAGGAAATTGTCCGTTGGGCCCGATCTCGACTACTTGGCCACTAAGATCTTCATCTCTCGAAACTATTTGGCATCTCCCCAACTATCTCAAGACTCGATACGGGGCATAGGGCTGAATACTCCGGAGTCCCATCAAAAGGAAATGGGGCCCAGTGGTTGGCATATATATGATTTCATCCATAGGCAACCATCCGAGTGTCCAATGTATTTGGCTGGCGGTGAGGGTCCGAAAGAATGATGTCCACGCCGTAACTCCCTCGGGTAGAGTGACCCCCTTGATTCTTGTGTAGAACTCTTCTATGCAAGTTTTCTTCGAGGAACCATAACTCAAGAGCTGGGAACGGTGGCATAGATGCTCAGTCATCCATATTTGTAGCAACAAGTTACACCCCTCGAAAAAGTTCCCTCTGGCTTTGCAGGCTGTGAGAGCTCAGAAGATATCAAATACTATCACAGGTGCAAGAGAGCTTTTATCTTGAGTGATCAAGGTACTGACGACCTCGGCTATTTTCAGATCAATGTTTCCGTCTTTCCTTGGAAATACCAAAAGGCTCAAAAAGATTATCATAAACGCCACTCGTCTATGCTCGTCCCATTTCTGACGGTTACTTTTGCTGCATAACTTGTTACCCGGGTTGTTGAATCCTCCGACATGACCGTATCTGTCGTATATGAAGCGCGGATTACAAAAACCTGCGGCCAAATCTGAGTTATGGACCGTCCTGGGTATCTTTAACGAATCTAAAAACCGATGCACAGTGACAGCTCTTGGAGCAACCAGGTATTTTTGCCTCAATGGAACTTCAACATTTCCAATGTACCCGGCTATTTCCTCCAAAGTCGGAGTAAGTTCGAAATCAGAGAAGTGGAAGACATTGTGTGCCGGGTCCCAGCAGGTGACCAAAGCTCTTATGATATCCCCCCGAGGCTGGATTTCCAATAAACCCGTAAGACCTTTTAGATATTTCTTGACCTCATCTTGCCCTTCACCACCTAAATCATCCCACCATAGCCGCAACTTGAAAGGGATTTTAGTCATTATTGAAAAAGGTTCATTTTGCATCGTGCTCATCCTGCACATTTATTAAGGTGATTAAGATTATTTGACTCAACAAATTGACTATTTTTTTTTAATTTTCACGGATTAAAAGGAAGACCCGGTTCCGCACACGGCTTTTCAGCACTTCGGGAACGAAGATTTTAAAGCTGGGTGAGTCAACCGGTCAAAAATCAAAAAATGACTAAGAGTGGCCGTTTATGCAAAGTCAGCCTTCCGGCGTCCCTTTCGGGAACACCCGACTTATTTATGTTGACAATTAACATTTGACATTTTTTGGCTATTTTTGTAAAGGGGAAGTTGGACCCGATGAGGGTTGCCTACGTATCTCGCACCCTGTGAGAATCAAACCGGCGTAGTTCGGGTCGATAAAACAAACTCTTTTTTGAAAAACAGACTCTTTTCATTTGCAAATAAAACTATATATATTTTTTCTTTTTCTTTTTTTTTTCCACTTTCTCAAAAAAATCGGCAGAGTTTCGACACTATTTGGACATTGTTTTTTTTTCTTTTTTTTTTCAAAAACAGGCGATTAACTCTCCTTAACCCTCATACTGCTATTTCCCTTTCCTTAAAAAGTCGGTCAACATGCAAGTCCGAAGCAAATAAATACATAAGTAGAAGCAAGTAAGATGCATCAGGATGGTCATTTTCATTTTTTGGTACACCTGTCCTAGACAGACCCAACCCCTATGTTGAGCCTCCAAAGTCAAATGCACGTGATGCAAACAAACGTTCCTACTAGGGATCCGGCATGAAGCTGAGTTATTCTAGGTTCATAACCTGGGTTTTGTTCTTGACTGTGTACCCGAGCAGACAACTCGAGTCGAGGAGGGGGCTACGTACCGGGAACCAAAAGGCCATCCGGCTTAGTAACTTGTCCGGCCTCTTTCTAATTTCAGGTATTGACACTAACAGAATAGGGAGTCTCAACCAGCAAGCTCATCCTCGGAGGCAAGAAGAGAAGGGTTCGGCACAATTTATATACAGTTCGGATAATATCAAAGCGGTAAAAGCATCATTTAGCACATTAAGCCCAAACATGTAACCAAATCAGATAAAGCCAAATATAATAATTTATCTAAGCTCGAATTCTGGTCTGCGAAACCAGAGATTCTGGGTTCGTTCCCCAGCAGAGTCGCCAGAGCTGTCACACCTCCTTTTTCACCTACACCCCGCAGGGGGGCGTAAGGGAGTTTTTCCAATTAAGGGACAATCGAAACGGGATTTTATTTAAAGATTCAGAGTCGTCACTTGGGAGATTTATGGTGTCCCAAGTCACCGGTTGAATCCCGAATCGAGGAAAATATTGACTCTGTATTACAGTCCGCGAACTAGAAATCCGAGTAAGGAATTCTGTTAACCCGGGAGAAGGTGCTAGGCATTCCCGAGTTCCGTGGTTCTAGCACGGTCGCTCAATTGTCATATTCGGCTTATTTATCTGATTTTTTATACATGTTGAATCTATGTGCAAATTTTAACTGTGTACCGCTCTTATTATTATTATTATTATTTTTTACCGAGAAATCCAACATCGTGAAAATACATCTCGAACCACGTTACATCAATGCACCCGTGGTTATTGACACATTTCAACTCTGTTGAGATTTGGATTTGGGTCACATAAATGTGCACCGAGTTTAAGAAGATAACATTATTAAATACGCGCCTAAAGCGACTAGCGTATCATTATTTTGGGTAGGGCCGTGAAACTTTGGTAAACGGCCCATCCCAAAGTCTAAGTAATTTTACCAACACGTATAGAGGGCCCCGCACCTTGTGTATTTTTGTTTGTCGAGGCTCGTCTCATTTATTATTTTTAAAAGGAATTTACAACGTCGTGGAAATGCATCTCGAACCACGTCACAATCAATGTACCCGTGATTAGCGACACATTTCGACTTCGTTGAGATTTGGCTTTAGGTCACATAAATGTGCACCCGAGTTTAAGAGAGTAAATTATTTAAAGCGCGCCGGAAGTGACTTGCGCGTTGTTATCTTTTGGGGAAGGCCGTGAAATTGGCTAAACGGCCCGTCCCTAAGTCTAAGTATTTTAAAACAAATATTTATTGAGGGCCCCGCAATTCTGTATTTTTTATTTGGCGAGGCTCATCTCATTTTTTATTCAAGGATATCCTAAAGCGACTATGATTTTCTATTTATTGGTCTCTAAGAATGAAGAAAAATCCTAATCAATTTGCATTAAAAGTTCGGGCTTCAAATTCAAGTCCGGGTCCAAACAAAAGGAAACACCTTCTAGTTTGAACCCTCTACCTAACTTAAGATCTGCTGCCTGCCATTGTAAATATTAACAAACCAGCTACCATTTCGATCCAGTTCAACTTTAGCTTCATTATATGAATTGGTTTATTGGAGTTAACTATGTGGAATATAAAGCCATTTTTGAGCTCTTTTTACGATTTGTTGAAAAATGCATCAATGCTTAAAACTGACATCAAGCTAACATGAATCACTAACATTCGAGAACTAACATTATTTACATTGCTATTTAAAATGATGTTATTTACTCAAGTGAACTCGAGATTTCAGAATTAGACCTATTAAACCAACATGCTGATTTTCATAAACTATTTGAACCTGTTTTGCGACATAAACTATTTGAAACTGTTTCACGACTACTGAACAAAAGAATTAAATACAGTATATTTCATAACTAGTAATCACCAACTAAGATTAATTACAATTGATATTCCATGTTTGTAGAAATAGATTCAACCAGTCCAGTTTATGCATTTCAAAATCATTCCAAAACATACTATGAAATATCAAGTGAACTACTGCTTATACATCAAATTAAACATAAAGAAAAAGTTATTTTCAGAAATCCATTCCAACAACTCTTTACTTCCTTTCCTTTAAATTTGAGAGCTGTGGAACATGTACCTGGATAATGGAAATACAAGAAGACGAATGAGCAGTCAGCAACAGTAATAACACAGCAACGCAGTGACAGAACAACCCAGTGACAGATTAAAAAGGAAGGAACCAACAGAGTTCCAGCAACACCCAATGAAAACAGTAGCCAATAACCAATAGCAAACTCAGGAAGAACCAATTGAAACCCTTTTCAGTTTCTTAACTCTCCAAACACTGAACCTTTTAGGATTAAAAACCAGCCTTTTTTTTACTCTCAAATTACTGAACTTTTAAATGTTAAAAATCCAGCCTAAACTCTCTGAAAAAAAAGACTGAAAGAGAACTGATTTTTCCTTCCAAAAACCAGCCCCCTTTTCTGTCTTGAAATGACCCTTTTTATAACCCAAAACAGGTATGGGCAACATATTTTAATCAATCCTTTTTAAACTTTTCATACCATTATGTTTTGTTCCCCACACTTGCATGCCTTGTTCCCCACTAGCAAATGTCTTGTCCCCCACTATATTAAAGAAATGTATTAGTTCCCACTACCATATGTCTTGTCCCCCACTATGTATTAAATAATGTATTATTTTAATATTATTAGTGCTTAGTGGACGAAACACTCAAATTAATCATTTTTAAGACTTTAAATCCCAAATTACCCCTGAAACTACTGAAATTACCATTCTACCCCCATCAGCTATATCCAATCCTCCTAATCAATTAACCAAACTATAGCAGCTACAACCAATCTTAAGTGACAAATCCTAACAATTGACTAATCAAATCATATGAGACTAACTCCTAATTGACAACACTTAGGGCCCAGTTTATCATGGTCAGATTCATATCAACAAACTTAATAGGACAAACAAGTAGATTCAAATCACTAAACTCGATCATCAATTGAACTTCAAATTAAATCCAACAACATTACAACCAAGATAAAGGATTCAATGATTCAAAACCATTGTATTGAACTAGTAAGGTCAAAATTGATTCACACAGATACAAAGGAATAAACTAACTCTATTGGGAACAAAATCACAATTAACTTAGACAAAACATGAACGAGCAGGGAACCAAACAATATGATGAACAACCAAGAGCAGGGAAGCAAACAATACACAAAAATGAAACTATTTGAACCAAAAATGCTAGCAAACATTTATAGGAATAGTCATTATTTGTACAAGAATATGAAATTGACTAATCAAACAAAGAAGTATCATTAAAGCTTTAATTAAGACCTAACCTCAAAGAGCCAATAGAAAAGATCGATTCCATAAAAATTCAGACTGTCGCTAAGGGCGTCAATCAATTCACCAAACCATTACGGAAAACTAATCTTATACTGACTGATATCAAACAGAAGCAATATCTTGCTAGAAGTTATAATCTAACTTGTTTAGTTTTAGACAAAACAATCAAGAAAACATGACCAAGAGACAATTCAACTTAGAACCCTTCATGCGCACCTGTAGCCCCCGTCTCCATTAAAACCAACAAGAACTATATTCACTTCAAGAGGGACTTGAAATAGATCCTCGGCGCGAGAGTGAAGCGTTTGATGAACATCTGATCAAACACTGTCTTTAACATCTTGAAAAGCTTCATGGTGCCACTGTTGGTGACCTAGTGTTCAAATGTGAGCTGACTGGAATGGAGGGTGTGACGGACAGCGTAGTCGACAGACTGGTTTGGCTGGAGGTGAACGACGAAGTGAGGAAGACGTGAAGCAGTTGATGATGAAGCTCAGGTGTGGTGGTTTGGAGATGGACGTTCATTTGTGGTCGAAGAGCTGACAGAGTCGACGGTGAGGCTGGTTGGTTGCGTCGCTGGTTTGGTGGTTCGTCGACGGGAATGGAGGTGGTCGTTTGAAGGAGCTGCTAGTCGACGTGAGGTCTGGTGTTGCAGCTGGTTCACGGCTGGAAATGGTGATGGCAGTTGCTCGACTGAAGAGTGGTCGACGGGCATTCGAGCTGGAGTTGCTCGCTGGTGGTTATGGGGATAACAGAAGCAGACTGGTCGCTTGGTTTCGACGACGAGGCGGAGGCTGGGCTGTTGGTGGTCGCCGCTGGAGAAGACGACGAAGAAGATGAAGCAGAATGGGTGGGGTGCTGGGGTCTCGAAGAAGAAGAAAAAAGAAGAGGGGGGGGTGTTTAGGGTTTTTAGGGTTGGAAATGAAAAATGGAAGAAGGGGGGGGTGGTTGTTTGGGCTGTGGGGCAGACCAGGTCGGGGATGGGGTATTGGTTGGGTACCCGGGTTTCAATTTCAATAGGGGAAGAAAAATTGTTTGGACTTTAAATTGATTTGGCCCAAATATGACTTAACACTCTTTTATTTTGTCTTTCTTTTCTTAAACTAATAAAACTAAAAATTCCAAAAATCCTAAATTAGCTTATAGGACTAGATTAATTTACAAAAGTACTACTAACTTCTTAATAACAATTAACACACACAATCAAGTAAAATCACATAACTTGAACATGAAATGCTAAAAATGCAAAAAATACATTATTTTGTGATTTTCTTTCTCTTAAAACAAAACATGGTTCAATTAATTGCTAAGTGCACAATTAAATCTTAAATGTGCATGCAACACATATTTTTGTATTTTTCTTAATTAAAGTAGAAATAAACATGCACAGACAAAAATACAAATAAATCACAAACAACACCAAACCATTTTATTTTGAATTTTTTTGGGAGTAATTCTCATAGGGCAAAAATCACGTGCTCACAGGGAGTACAATTGAGATTTCCTGTCTGGAGAATAAGATGCTGAAAAGATATCCTTTTATTACTTGGTGTAAACATACATTGTTTCATTGTCGTGGGATCAGCCCGCGCGGGCGCGGCTCCCCGGACCATTTGATCCAGTAAATATTTCCCGATTAAGATTTAGTCTACCGTTTCCCGGCCCTCCTGAGGGGACGGTGCCCTTAGAAGAAGATCATCGCTCGTCGTTGGACTGTAGAAGAAGGCCTACGACCTTATCAAATCCTCTTCTGGGGGGTACGTTGCTCCACTAATAATCTTTCTGATGAGACCCTCTTTGGGGTGGAAGCCCGATTGAGGGAAAAGAGCGCGGCGGGCCCTTTTATTAAGGCTTAGGGATCTCCGTGTAGAGTTAGAACTTCCGAATGTCCTGGCCAGCTATCTACATACAGGTTAGTGAAAAAATAAAAAGGGAGTAAAGCAGTTCTTCCTCACCGCGGGATGCGTAGGCGACGTTTTGAGATTTGGTATGTTCTTACCCTTTTGGCGAATGGTCTTTGTGGCAATTGTCATTTGGAATTCGCCAGGGATTCAGGATGCGGGAGCGATTTGGTCCGTTAGTCTGGACCGCCCCATTGACTTTGGTCCGACATCGTTGTTGTATGTGATCGATCCACCTGAATTCATGAACACATGTTTTATTTGAAATAAATCAATTGAGGGAGAGGGTTACCAATGCGTCAATGTGATGCCGAGGCTGAGTCTTGGTGTCCTTTTCCCTGGATGTAAAGGTGTCCTCTGGAATATTTCCCTGGACCCATTTTTCCCCGGCGGCGAACATTTTCACTTTCCATTTTATGAGTCCTCGGAGGGTGTCGTTTGTCCTTCACTGTCGTGGTAATACGTCGTGGCTTGTTCGCTTCATCCTTCCTGGTTGCCTTCCTCCCTTGGGGCTGGACTTGAGCCTGATCGCTCGATGGTACTCGGTGGTGATTTTTATTGAGTAGCACGACTATCGTCCCTCTGAGCTGGTGGCCATTTTTGACCCCGTGACCGCGCGGGCCCTGCGGTTCCCGCGCTGGATTGTGGTTCTTTTGAAGGGGTCTTGGTCGAATAGGCCTGAGTCGTTCAATGTCCCTGGTTTCGCTTATGGTGATCATGATGTTTGGTATAGCAATGTTGAAATCGTACTCCGCTGGACGGGGTTCCTCTGCCGACTATGCCTCGTCAGATCTGGTTCCACTGAAGGTTCCTCGAGGATATTGCCCTCGAGCTATTTCCCTACCGTTGCGAGGTAGGTTGCATCTTGTGGCATTCCTCCCATCCGCGACGCATGGATGGTACCTCCATCTGTTTGGCATTAGTTTCTTTGCCGGGAGCCTGCTTGGGTATACCGAGCCCGTAGAGGTTCCTAGACGGTTGTCCATTGCCCTGATTCGTGGCCAGTGTCGGGTATGGGCATCTGACCAAATCTCGGTTGGGTATCTGTTCAAGCTTCGTTTGAAATGACCTGGAGTTATCGGGCATGCTTTGTTTAAACTTTAAGCCAAGGCCTGTGTTGCCCTGTCATTCGAAACCGTGAGCGATCTCATTCGTCCTATCAGGGAATAAGGCGCGACTTCCTGTGGTATTTCATTCTCTCTTCGTTCGGCCTCAGATGTGTCGGGCTCTTCCGTTACTACTTCAGTGGCATAGGCATGTGCTTCTGCATAGGAATCTGCTAGTATGGTAAGCGAGTTTGTGAGGTCCGGCGCTAGGCTGCTGCGCCACATCACAGTTTCTTTCAAGAGTGTTTCCCCGAACTTTTTCATTGAGACAGGCTCTAACTCATCATCTTGAGGGTCGCTACCTTTTTCCACACACGTGTAACGGTGGTGCGTTCGTTGGGGTCCGAGGTCCTATCGTACCTTGGGAGTTTTGGCATTCCAGATTTTCGTGAAGTGGGTTCCAGGACCGCTTCCCCGGGGGACAACTGTTGCATGAACCTCCATGAACCTGACTCAATCCTCTTGGAGAGATTCCCAAGCATCTTCGTTATGGTGGGGTCTGTTATCGATCCGTTGTTGCTTGATCTTTCGGGTAATCGTTCGGCAGAGGGAGCTGCTTCCGGTGCTACTGTACTGGGAGTCTTCGGATGGCTCTACAACCGAGCGATAGCCAACTGCTGTGCCTATAATGTTTCAAAAATATCGTGAAGGCTAACTTCATGTTCTTCCTGGGCCGAGGTTTTTTAATCTTCCTGTCGGTCGCTGTGCCATATGCTTCTGTCGGTGTGAGAAGTTTCGTCGGCTTGTTGCGCATCCCATGAATCCGCATTTACTAGAATCGGTCTGGGCGCATTATCGGGATTCTGTGGTGGTGCTCCAGCGGCCGGGATAGCCACACCATTTTCCCCATGGTTTTCGAGGTTGTCGCTCTCGACTCTGTTCACCGAGCCAGATATTTTATCCTGAAATCAAAGGATCTTGGACAAGAAAAAGTGTGAAAGATAATGTGCATTTGTGCAATGAAACTAGCAAGAAAATAATCACTATTATTTTTAGCCCCATGGTGGGTGCCAAACTGTTTACTGTGAAAATGGTAACAACAATTAAATTTGTAAATGGAATTCTAAAAATACGTGATCTATTCTCGAGCTAGTTGTTAGAGCAATTGATGCTAATAATACTGAGTTTAATGATGAAATGCAAGATACAATGAGATAGTAATCGAACCGAGGGGCCTACTTCCCGGGATAGGTCTAGTCGATGGGGAACCTCGGGGTCGACGTCAGGGTCGAGTTCGAGCTATCAGGGATAGCCGGGAATGGGATAATAGTAGAGGATATAATTAAACAAGGCTCTTTACGGCCAATACTAAGCTATATGATGAAGAACAAGCAAGAGAACAATGGATGTAAAGGTGGCCTCGGGCCAGTGAGAACAAGCAAGTTAGAAAGAAAAGATAGAGAGAAATATTATTGCACTTGTGGAGAAAATGGAGCAACATCAGCCTTTTACAAGGTAGGGTGAGTCCCCTTTATATAGGAGGGGAGCTCGACTATAAGTATGTGGGCATTAATTAGAAAGTATGGAGATGAGATGGCTTGACGTGATGCCTCAGCATGGGCTCTATATAGGCCGGCTCTGTCAGACTTAGCCGTATGCCTTGGGAGCTTCCACCTCTGTCCTGGCTTCAATCTCCGTCTTCTTTGAGCCGTGCCTCGATGAGCCCCAAGGTCGGGAACTCGACCCTAGCTTCCTGTCCTCGGGGTCTCGAGGCATTCTTGTGAAATGACTTGAGAACGAGAAATCAAGTTCTCTGATTTTGCCGCGTACAGTACCTCTTGCAGAAGGCAACGATGATGGGGTCTAAAGGATCCAATGTGAAAGGATAAGTGTAAGCACTTAAAAACCGTTCCACATGAGTAATTGATTTCTCAGGCGAGGGCACCACCATGTGCTTGACAACCCAGTTGCAGTCCTTTTTAACTTGGTCAAGGAAACCATCAGTAATCGTACATATGTACCTCAACATCGTTTCGCATCGATCCGGTGTCGAGGGTTTATTCCCTACCTTAAAATTGACATTAGTGGGGCACTTTGTCGGAACGAAGTCCTCTAGAGGAGGTTCCGCCATAGCTCCATCACTGGCAGGCCTTGATGAAGAAGTGGTTTCCTTGTGTGGAACGACTTTTTATGTATTAGCCATTTTTATAAATGGAGAAGAATAAAACGAAGGAGGAGCACTTGGTATTTTGTGATGAAACAAGTAAAGAAACTCAGAGATCTGAAAATACAAAGCTCTGAGGAAGGCAAATGGTTTTGAAGATTATAGTGAAGAATATTAGTAAGTAAAGTTTGAAAAATGAAGAAAGATATATTTGTAGGTTTAAGATGACGATTCATATCTGGTAGTGGCCGACCGTTGACTGTATCGCGTTAAAGGCCTGGGAAACTGTACCAGCGAGATGTTTCAGTTAACTGTGTTGCATACGTCATGATGCTTACGTCAAGATGTATTGAGGTCAAGATCGAGGGCTCAGTCGTTTCTTGTCATTACTCTCCAAAAAACAAAGGGACTATCTGTATACAATCAAAATCGGGCTTGCCCTTTTTGTGAGACTGATCGAGGCTGGAGCATGATAAGTCAAGGATCGACTTCAATTTATATCAGACTATGACACAGAGTTAGATTGTCAAGCTCGAGAACCTAAGACTGACTAAGATCGAGACCGACCAAGATTGGTACCGAACAAGATGGAGATCGAAGGTAGCTTACCAGGTTGAATAACAGAAAGATGAAATATCCGCTATCGGGCGAGGATCATGGCGCAAATCTTTACTCATATCAAGAGGAGGCCGAGTACTTAGCCAATCATAGGATTTCTTACTGTATTTAGAATTTTACCAAGAGTAGGACTCCCCTACTATGTAAATGGGGTCTAATTATTTGTAAAAGGCATCAGATTAACGTTACAAATGTCATGACCCAAATCGATGGGCTGCGACGGGCACCCGGTACCTTACTCAACCGAGTACCAACGTAACATATCTTTTATATCATTCTATCATAGGTAAATGAACCACAGTAAAGTATGAGGGAATACAAACTTATACATATGAAGTACGGGCCTATAAGACCAAAATAACCACTTGTGTACTGAACATAGGCCGACAAGGGCATACAATCTTTTACATACATGATAGCTCTCTACACGCCTCTAAGAATACATAATTTTCATAAAGGTCAGGATAGAGTCCCACCATACCAAACAATATATGTCCAAATCATACTAACCAAACAAGCAACTCCGAAGCAAAAGCGCATCAACATCTTCCGCTAAGTTGATAGCTTACTTGGAGGGCTCTCGACCTGTCTATCGGGACCTGCGGGTATGAAATGCATTATCCCCAGGCAAAAGGGATGTCAGTATGATTAATGTACCGAGTATGTAAGGCACATAAATAAGTACATAACATACATGGAAGAAATATAGAGTTAATGACTCAACCTGTAAGTTTGGATAACTTTGTAAATCATGAAATAATTATAGTGCCATGCATATGCGTATGAATATCATGTCGTGAATAGGTACAGGTTTCATAATAGCATCAGGCCTCTAAGGGCATCCCATCATATCATCTCGGCCACTGTGGGCAAAATCATCAACGTATACCAGCAGATCAGGTGGTGGTGCTTATATAATGCCATAACCTTTATATATATATATATATATATATTTACGCGTATATAACGCCATCTGAGTCATGGGTAAATGCACATGTAAATAAATGCAATGCATGAGAACTATGTTAATAAAATTTCTCGGAACGTCATAAGACCATTATACCTCTGAGTAGTATCATAAATAAACTTTTTCAACTTACGTATATTTCTGAGACCCATGAACAGATGACAGAATAGTATGACACATGGGAAATCAAGAATATAAGTATCTCTAATATTTCTATGAATAAAGTCATGTATGGAAATTGTGTATTTACACGTTTTGCTTGTGTCGTATGGATCATGCCAAAAAAAAGAAGGGATAGCCTTAACATACCTTAATTGCTCATAATAGCTCGAGAAGGTCGTAGATGAATCATTCAAACTTGGATAATATTTGGCATGAATTCCCAAAGAATTATCTTTAACTAAGGTGCTGCAAGTTTGTTACTTATTCTTCATAACAATTGAGGAGTGAATGTTTATGATGGCTTTTTTCAGGAATGAGAGAACACCAAATTAAAGGTAAATATTTTAATAGCTTGCAAGAATGAGAGAACAAGGTCTTTAAATGCTTGGCTGGAGATTTCTTGGTATTGTAGAGATTTACAAAATGAATTAGAAAGGTTTTCTTTACCTTTAGGAGTGTGCCCCACTTTATGGCTTAGTTGACTAATAATGTCTTCAAATTTTGCCACCTTTCATGTGACATTAAGAGTCACTACTTTGAACATAATTGGCTGCCACGTTTTTTACACCTTGAGCTTATCTAAAGACCTTAGTTAATTATCCATAATTCCTTAATCAACTTGTTAATCTCCCATTAACCAATAATTAACCCATTGCCCACATAATTAAAAATTATCTCAAATTACTTAAAAATACTACTTACGTTTAACACACCTTATACACCTTACTATTATGGCCATGGGGTACCTTGCATGGTACTAGTCCATAAATATCGGGTATTTTAGCTCGGGCCTTATTTTATCCCAAAATGCAAAACTTCGACAAAATTCATTTTCTTCGATTTGCTTACCCTCTCACCTTCACAAATTTACTCGTCACTTGTTTGAATTAGCATAATACTTATAATCTCCAAATAATCTTGTTCTTGAACTAATGTCAATTATTTTACTACAAATTCAACATACATTACTGCAGGGCGTAACATTATCGTAATATAATACTGCAGGGCGTAACATCATCGTAATATATTACTGCGGAGCGTAACATCATCGTAATGTAATACTGCAAGGCATAACATCATCGTAATATAATATTGCAGAACATAATATCATCGTAATATAATACTGCGGGATGTAATATCGACATAATATTGCGTGGCGTAACATTATTCCCCCCTTTGGAACATTCGTCCTCAAATGTTGACTAATGCTCTTATCATTTTCATAACTTATAGCTATTGTGAATACCTTAATACTCTCCTTGCCATTTAGGCAGTTGTTCTGTTAATAAATCCAAAGGCCAGGGCATTACCCCTTTTAGGTCTCTTTCCCACGCCATAACTTGCGATCGAATTCTTTCAAATCTCGTAAATGTTGCTACCCTCTATCATGCAGCATCTACGATACTGACCTTGTAAGTGTGCCTATGCGACTCTTCTCTCCTTTTTCGTCCAGCTTTTAACCAATCTCTAAGCCTTACTTTATAAACATATACAAGTCTTAATAGGATGTCTCAGGGGGCATCTATAGGTGTACTGAAGTTCTTCCCTCGGTACTTTGTAGAACTTGCGAATATGGCTATATCTTATTTCATAGACCTTGTTATCCATTCTTATGACTTTACTGCATCTACGTAGGTCATACTATACAATAATTCTTACTTTGATTTATCATTGCTAAGGTCTGCAACCAACTCCAAGTTACTTTCATTGCTTATCCTTAAGACTGATGGTCTAATCTCATCTCATACTGTTGAACTTTTATCCATCTATTGTTGATTCACCTTAATGTTGATTCATCATCTACCACTGATAACTTGATCTTTTATGTAACACCGCCACTAGGGCTCGTGTTTCATCGGGGACATTTTGAGTAATTAGATTGATCCACCTAGGGGTGATACTATACTTCCAAAACCGTATCTTATAGCATCCCAATGTGATTTGCCTTGCGTGGGTATTATAATACTATCCAATTCATGAGATCCCTTTCTTTTGTTCGTCAGATCATTACTCAATCAAAGGCCCAAATGTCATCCTTTGTCTATAACAATTACACCCTCATTCTATTAACAGCGCAATATTCCATCTCTTCTAAATATTATTAGTCTTAGACTCCTTTGAGTTTATTCAGGATATAGTGAGCTTTGTATAACTTAGAGAAACTATATGCTCTTCTTGTTTTCATGGGCTTAATCCCGAGGACTTATCCATTTTGTTACTTTCTCACTCGCATGTTCTTATCCTTACTCCTGTCTTCTAGAACCTTGTCGCTTCACCATACAATAGCTTGCGACCTACACATTTTTATTTTTATATTACTTGTAACCTTTCAACTTGCTTGCATCATAGATTTCCTTATGTCATTTTGGAACATCAAGTGAGACATCACATCGTCTCGAACTCTTCTTTACTCTCTTAGTCAGGCTTTTTGATACCTAGACCATAGGCTGGAAGATATGCTATTGACGATGCCACTATTATTCCTAGATAATGAATCCTCGCGCTTCTAGCCCTTTTATCCGAAGTATGGACAATTCACGATCTTCTGCCTTTGAGTATCATGTATGTTGTTCACTTTTACCTTACTTACCTTAAAATCTCGCATCGTATCTTCTATCTCTTTCATGACCTCCCTTCCACCTAGGTGTAATTCACATCCATAACTTGAAGCCCTATTATAATACTTGCACCTCTGGTGCGTACACAATCCCGGGGGAGCTTCATACTGACGTCTTATGAGGCTGGTACTCTTCTAAATGGCTTTATCATAGAGCCGTTATAGAATACAGTTGTTGTGCTATCTCTCTTGCACCTCTAATATTAAGAGTGATTCTGCTATGTTCTCAATCATAATTCCGATAACTTCTGGGTCCAATGATCGGATTCCTAATTTACTTCGTTGATGTAACTCTTTAGTTTCCTCCTTCTTCTGATCGGCCTTTATGTTGGCTTAAGTTATCTTCCAATTTGTGACTCATGGTATTAGTTATTACTTTAGCCCTCCATGGATGCTATGGAATATCCATGATACAATCTTCTAACAATTCATTCCTTTGTCTATGACCTGAGCTCAATTCTTTCTTTTAACTTATATCGGAATCTTTTACGGCTGTATGATTGTCAACATATATGTTGCATGGATAATACTCAGAACTCTTAAGTGAGTTCATAACATAACCAACTCTGGATCATTGATCGAATGATTCTTTCACTCCTTCTCAGTTTTCTTTAAACGTAAGCCATTACCTTTCCTGGTCTTTTTTCCCCTTGTTGCGTGCATACTTAGCTTATCTTAGCTCTCACGCATGCCGGAATTTTTGTACAACTCATATGATCTTTGAATATTGCTTTTGGATTTTACTTCCCGTTCACTAACCACGATAGGTTCCTCTTTCTTATGGAGGACATACAATGTTGTTGTGAAACTGTTGTTATAAGACCATTTCCTCTTTAGGTCATTATGCTTAGGTTGTACCTTCTTCCTCATTTCCTCAGCTAGTCTTTCACTGTAGTACTTAGGGAGAACCCCCTAACTCTTGTAAAGCTATGATCTTATTACATCGTATACCCAATAAAATTGTTGATATCCTTCATCACCTTCAATTATCCGTAGTTACTTACCTCTTCACCCTTGTGCTTGTAGGGTTGCTTCTGAACTAATATTTGACTGTCTTCCCAGTGACACTCTCTTTTATTCCCGTAACATTCATAAGGTACCTTTAACTACCCCGACTCCTATTTGAATATATCTCACATATTATAATGACATTACAGCGAGGCTGAATTCTCCATGTTGGGATTTACTACATTTATCTTACATGATCTACTGATTTGTCTGTAACTTCTTGTCTAGTCATGACTAGGCTCTTCCTAAATCAACTACTAACTACTCGTTGGCCCATCCTCATATCAATATTTTGCGTAATATTTCTTGTGTTATTTCTTTTTTCCTAACTTACATCTCACACTGGCTTCTTATCTATCAAAAATATCCCGAGCAGGAACCCTTACTTCCTCTCTTTGACGTCGCTCTTGTATAATGCTATGGATTCGTAGCATATCAGTAGGATTTGAGTAAGTGTACTCTCATCCCTTTCTCATTTTTATTGCATTCTTACTTTACCATTCCATAGTTACTAGAACCACTTAATTCTGACTTAAATGCCACATAACCCCATATTGCCCCCTTTAGGGGAGTACTAAGATTTAATGCTACGAAAATATACCTATAGATGTTTTAGCTTTTCATCCTTGACATCTTTTCACATCATCGATAATCCTTACTCGCCTCGTGATAATCCTTCTGTGCCAAGGATAACAAATTTCCTTACTCGCGAGAGTGACACTAAGTATAACTGGAATGTACAGTCCCTTAAGCTTAACTTTGTTCACATTGCTTGCTTTAGGAAAGCGTCTTCCTAAATGACCTTTAAAGGTTATTCTTCTGTCATCCATTCTATTATCGCCGAATGAAATCTGAAAGTCCCATGATGTCGACCATTATCGAATCACTCAGTCCCTAATTCATGTTTAGTTTATCTTGTTCACCAACCCATACTGATTTCTATTCCTCTAGGATCTAACTTTTCCTTCTGGTACTCACATTAGAGTTACGAACTTATTTCTCAAAATGAGGATATGACTTTATGACCTATACTCTTTTGGTGCCTCAAGGCCTATCACCTCTCGTATTTTCCTTCACTTGACTATAGACTCTGTAATACTGTCATCTTTTTTATCTACTGTTGTCATCCATGTATCACATCTTACTCATAATGTTTCATTAACTCTCTTCTTATTTCACGCTAACATCTATGTCTATCACTTTATTCTGAAAATTCTAACAAGACATTCTTTTGCTTTTAGCTCCCCTTTCTCCATCCATTGCTCTTCGAATTGCCTAACATTCTTTCTCTACTAGGGACGGGAGCCATACTAAGGTAATATTTATCCCTTCAAGGCTTCCAATGCATATCATTGTAGTACTCATATCTAGCTGCACTATTTTAGAGTACACCATCTGGGTGTCTCACAAGGGGAATTATTAGCACTGTTGTATATCCTTCGGAAAAATCAACTAATGCAAACAATTCATTCATCATTTTGGGTTACTCTAACCCCAGCCGGATCCTGATATTCGTCCTTCTCTTATACTACTTCGGTTAGCCCCCATAGGGGTTAAATGAGATGGGTGTAGCCAATTGTACATTCCTCTGTTATTGTTGAAGGTAACTCAAAAGACTTATATTCCTCTGCCTGAATTATAAATACTGATAATATTCATTAACTAGGCGCCTCGTACCCTTCTTTATCTTGTTGAAACTTGTATCTATCTTCTGAATCTCTCATTGCCTTTCATCATAGTGTGGATAGATATTCTTTCCTTAAGGCTCATTATCAAGAAGTTACACGTCTTAGTACACACATGATCTACTGAAGACCTTACATTTACTTATCATAAGCATCATTCAAAATCAAGTTCCTCTGACTCAATTCTTCCATAACAATATTCAATCTCTTACAAACTGTCTTTCTAGATGTAGGTATCATCTTATTACGAATAAAATAGAAGTTAGGAATTTGAATTCTTATAAGTGAGCTCTAACAAACGATCTAGAGTAAGAAGAAAGAGTGACAATCCTAAATGCCCTGTACCCATGACTCACTTGTTTGAATTAGCATAATACTTATAATCTTCAAATAATCTTGTCCTTGAACTGATGCCAATTATCTTACTACAAATTCAACGTACATTACTGCAGGGCGTAACATTATCATAATATAATACTGCAGGGCGTAACATCATCGTAATATATTATTGCGGAGCATAACATCATCGTAATGTAATAATGCAAGGCATAACATCATCGTAATATAATACTGTAGAACATAACATCATCGTAATATAATACTGCGGGACGTAATATCGACATAATATTGCGGGGCGTAACAACAAAAAATTATATATTCACTTTCTCTTAAGCTCTCAATATTTCTATTACTTTGTTCTTGTATGAGCTAAATCTTCAATTGGTTCTAGGGTGATCAAATTCGAGGGCCAAGGCTACTTGAATTATTTGGTTTGCTTTAATCTCTATTTATTGTCAATTGCAATATCAATTTATATTTTCTCTTAATTTGTGCCAAGTGAAATCACGTGTCCTTAGAACTACAATATAAATTCAATTGTTATCTGTTTTTAGGGTAAACGATATGACCAATTGCTAACATATAGGCACTGAAAAACTATTTTCATGGAAATGAGTGTTTTTATTACTTTTTTTTCCACGTTTGGTTGGTGAGTAGAAAACTTTTTCCGAAAAATATTTTTTAGTGTATGGTTAGACAGTAGAAAATATATTTTAGCAAAATATTGTTTTATGCTACTCTCCTCATCCTCCTCTCCCCCCATGTTCCCATGTTTTCTGTACTCTTCCCCCTCCCAAATATCCAACATTTTCAGGACTCTATTTTCTTTAAGAATTTAATCATAAAATTAATACAAACTCAAAGAAACTAATGTGCTACTTTACTTTTTTACACAAGAGTTGAAATTTGAGTGCCACTAAAAAAATGCCTTTTCTTGTCGAAACAAAACAAAAATACTCTTTCTAAAATATAAAAAAAGTACTCATTTTGTTGAAATAAATGAAAATACTTTTTTACATCATGAAAAGAAAATACTAATTTTGTTGAAATAAAAAAAAAGTACTCTATCTACAACATGAAAAGAAAGTACTTTGAAAGTTCAGGAGGGGGGGGGGGTGAATTGTAAATACTTAAAATTAATTGCTTATAAGTTGACTTATAACTTGAGTAGTCGACTAAATATGATAATTTAGCAGATGTGGTAACGGAAGGTAAAATGCAGAAAATAATTGCAGGAATTAAAAACACCGGGATTTTTACACTGGTTCGGATTCATTGTGAATCCTAATCCAGTCCCCTTGGGTTGCAAGGGAGTTCTCTTTAGTAAATGAGTTTCCTCCGAGTACAGATGTGGTGTATATCGCTCAGTTTCTCTAGCACTTATTTTTGATACAATGTCTCACCAGTTGTGTGCTCTCTTTCTATCCCTGACTTGTTACACAGCAGATATTAGTGAACTACAATGCTTGTTTGCAGTAGAATGAAGAGAGTGATTTGGTTTGATCAAAGTATGTCTAAGCTAGGGTTTACAAGGGTGTATAAATACTTTGATGGATGGTAGAGGCTTGACAACCCAAGAGATTTGATCCTTGGAAAGAATTGATTCTTTCCAAGAATAAAAAATGAGCCGTTGTTTCTCTTGATTGCTTTCCTTCAATAGAGGATTGCTTCACTTGATTTCTCCTTGATTGTTGGATCTTCCAAATGTGGTCGCTTCCCAGATCTCCTCGTATCCTTTAGTCTTCCATCATTCTGCCCATGATTCGTGCCTTTGTCCAAGGCTTATTTGATTTTTTCTAGCTCAGCTAATCATTGTTATCACTGATTGATTCGTTGATTAGATTGCGCCCAGATTTGCAAGAACAATCCGGATTTGCTGATCACATGCTAATTGATTTCTTTCCTTGTACATCATGAACCATTCCAGCAGTTTTCTTTACTTCTTGAACTTGATTTCTTGCACATGTATATTATTTGCATTATTAAACCATGATCTAACAATCTCCCTTTTTTTGATGATGGCAAAATAATATAATAAGGTAAAGAAGTAAACACCAGTCGACTTCCCTATGTTTTACTAGTCGACTTGACTCCCCTTCACTGTATGTACGATTGACTCTCCCTCAATGTATGCAATCGACTTGACTTGTCCATGACTCTCCCTTCAATGTGTGCAGTCGACTTGTATCGACTTGTACCTGTACAGTATACAATATATGCTACCTATACACATATAAAATGTGTGCAGTCCACTTATACACATACACAGATAGACGCATAGTCGACTTGTACCTGTACACATACACATAACATAGGCAAAATAACATTGGATTTTTCTCCCCCTTTTTGTCATCAGCAAAAAAGCTTAGAAACATAGATAACAGTAAAGCAGGAAAGGTAAAGAGATTATCCAGCGGCTAGTGAAACAACCCACAGTAGCAAAAAACAGAATTATCCAAGGGCTTAAACTGCAGCCCAAAAAAAACATAGTTTTGAAAAACATCCACATTAGCAGCGTAGGAAATAGGTAAGGGTGTTGCAGATGGCCTCCTTTAACTGTTCGAAGCTAGTATTTGCAGCGACGCTCAGACCATTCAGCCTATTGTGAGCCTCCTTGAAGGCTTTGACAACATTCTCCCTTACTCTGAGAACAACAACTCTGATTTTTGACACGTCAGACCCTATTTCCTTTGAAATAGCATGGATTTCACCCACTATAGACAGAGTGGCGGAAAAAAGATTCTTGATGTCAGAGAGTTTGGAGTCAATAGAGCTAAGCTTCTCACTAAGCTCAGAACTGACAAGAGTAGGAGGAGGAACAACTGATGAAGGTTTGGTTTCCATAGGGGCCTGCTTTGATTCACTCTCACTTTTCTTAACCCAGGAGCCCTTGATACTCACATAGCCCATACTAGCAAAAGCTCTAGAATTATAGTACTTAGAGACAGTAATGAAGGGATAGTTGGATAGAGAAATTTAATGGGCTTCTAGATTATGAGTGATTGCCATGCCATAGGGTAAACTAGTGGGATCTTCAGCACTTTCTATCATGAAATTGATGACCCAGGAGGAAAGCTTGAGTTTGAGTTTGGTGATAAGGCAGTAGACAAAGAATGTATCCCTTTGAGAGAAAGTTGAAAAAGAAACCAGTACGCGGAAGTAGGGTGGTTGTCCTAATATGTGACAGAACCCGAATTTCAAAACTTACATCACTGGGGCCCAATTGGTTTGGAAGAATTTGAGAGGGACACTCAACAATGCACTGTTTGGCTTGGTCAAAATAAATTTCAAAATCCTCAGGCCACACATTTTTAAAAAGAGTAGGGAAACCAGAGCAATGACATTGGAAAAGAGAGTCAAACAAGGCACAATCAAGAACAATGCGCTTACCCAGAACTAGAGATTCTAGCCTATATGGTTTAGTAGAGCGAAGATTTGCATAAAACATTTTGACCAGGGGTTCATATACCTTAGGCGGAGGAATAAAGAGGAATTTTTCCCACCTTTGATAAACAAAGAGTTCTTTAACCTTACAGTTGAGGGCTTCCATATCATCAAGATCCACGACCCTTTCATGGTTGATGGGCTTGTCCTTAAGAGTAATGAAAAGATCCCTATTTGGGGTATCCCAGAAATTTAGGTCCAACACGAGTGAGTTAGAGAAATCAACCTTTGATTTCTTTGGGGTGGATGAAATGGGAGGATCTTTCATGGGTCGTATGCCTAAGGCTTTTTCTCCTAGAAGTTGGGAGTGTTCAGAGAAATCACCTTGAGATGAGGCAAAGCCTTCAGAGTGATCAGACCCTAGGTATACTTGCTCAGGAGGCACAGAAGGGGGTTTCGCCTTAGAGCGGGTACTTTTTTTGGTGGAGGCAGAGGGATTCTTGGAGTGTTTCGCCATTGTAGAAGAGGGGATTTGCTCGAGGTTTTGGAGAGAAGATGGAGATGAGAGTGACTTAAAGGGTTTTCTAACTTAAGAAGAGGGTTTTGACGGTTAAGTACAGAAAAGGAAAAGTTGTCGGTTGAGAAGACGTGATGATTGGCTTTCCATCTTCGAACTGCGAACTGATGTGAATGAAGTGAAAAGAGAGGGAAAACATCGGAGGCGTAATAAATGCGTGGGAGAAGGACAATTATAGCACTTTAAAAGTAATTGAGCACATAGGTCCTAAGAGTTATTAGAAAAGCAAATAATGCCAAGTAATTTTCTCAAAGTACAAAATCTTTCTTCTAATAAAGGCTTAGTAAAAATATCGGCTAATTGAGCAGAGGTGCCAACAAAGACTATTTCTATATCTCCCTTAAGAACATGATCTCTAATAAAATAATGCTTAATATCTATATGCTTTGCTCTAGAATGATGCACATGATTTTTTGAAAGACAAATAGCATTAGAATTATCACAAAAAATTTGTATAGGTTTAAACGAAAGCTCATAGTCACCCAATTGATGAGACATCCACAGTAGTTGTGCACAACACTATCCAATAGCAATGTATTCAGCTTCAGTAGTGGACAAGGTGACTGATGCTTACTTTTTACTGTTCCAAGATATTAATGCCTTTCCTAGTAATTGACAAGTGCTGCTAGTGCTCTTTCTATCTTCTTTATCACCTGCAAGATCAGCATCTGAAAAACCGTCTAATTTAAAAGAGTTAGAGCGAGGATACCACAATCCATGAGATATAGTTCCAATGAGATATCGAATGATTCTCTTTACAGTAGTCAAATGTGACTCCTTGGGAGTTGACTGAAACCTAGCACATTTACATACGCTGAACATAATATCTAGTCGACTTGCTATCAGATATAACAGTGATCCAATCATTCCCCTATATTTGGTTTCATCAACTGGTGTGCCCTGTTCATCTTTGTCTAGATTTGTAGCGGGGCTCATAGGAGTGCCAATTGATTTTGCATTGTTCAAACCAATTTTTTGAATCAGCTCTTTTGTATATTTGGTCTGACAAATAAAAGTTCCTTCTTCGGTTTGTTGGATTTGTAGCCCAAGGATGAACGTGAGTTCACCCATCATGCTCATTTCAAACTCGCTTTGTATAAGATTTGAAAATTCCTTGCACATAAGAGGGTTAGCACTACCAAATATAATATCATCAACATAAATTTGAATAATGAGATTACCTTCTAATGATCGTTTAATAAACAAAGTAGTGTCTATTTTACCTCTAGTAAAGCCATTATCAATAAGAAAAGTACTCAGCCTATCATACCAGGCACGTGGAGCTTATTTCAACCCATACAGTGCGTTGGTAAGCTTGTATACATGGTATGGAAATTTTGAATCCTCAAAGCCTGGAGGTTGTTTTACAAAAACTTCTTCCTCGATAAATCCATTCAAAAAGGCGCTTTTAACATCCATTTGAAACAGCCTAAATCCTTTAAAGGATGCGTATGCCAGAAGAATTCGTATAGACTCCAAATGAGCTATTGCGGCAAAAGTCTCATCATAGTCGACTCCTTCTTGCTGTGAATAGCCCTGAGCAACTAGTCTCGCTTTATTTCTTATGACCTTTCCATCCTCGTTCAGTTTGTTTCTAAATACCCATTTTGTTCCGATCACAGACACATTATCAAGTTTGGGTATTAGTTTCCACACTTGATTCTTGCTGAACTGATCTAATTCCTCCTGCATGGCTTGCACCCAGCTTGAATCCTTCAATGCTTCCTCTACCTTTTTTGCCTCAATTTGAGAAATCAATGCAATATTTGCTTTCTTTTTAAGGGCAGCCCTGGTTTTCATTCCATCATTTGGATCCCCTATAATAAATTTCTGAGGATATTCAAGTTCGCTTCTCCATTCATTTGGTCGAATTATATTTGTAGTCGACTCGACTTATGGGTCTGGAGTATTGCTGCTATTTCTCCAGTTGACTCGATCACCCGAGATGTGCTAGTCGACTCTTGTGATTTTCCTTTGTCCTGAGCTTCTTGAGTTTGATCTTCATCACCTGCAGTAGTTCCTTTCTCGACCAAGGGATTATTTTCATCGAATATAACATGTACGGATTCTTCTACACATAAAGTACATTTATTGTAGACTCTAAAAGATCTGCTATTTAACGAGTAACCAAGAAAGATACCTTCGTCACTTCTTGGGTCAAACTTTCCAAGATTATCTTTACCGTTATTGTGAATAAACCATTTGCTTCCAAAGGGATGGAAGTAACTGATATTTGGACGTTTACCTTTCCAGAGTTCATAAGGGGTCTTCTTCAGAATTGGCCTTATGAGGCAACGGTTGAGGATGTGACAAGCAGTACTTACGCCTTTTGCCCAGAAATGGTTTGGCAATGAATGTTCTAGTAGCATGGTTCTTGCCATGTCTTGGAGAGTTCTGTTCTTCCTTTCCACAACCCCATTTTGCTGTGGTGAGCGTGGTGTAGAGAAATTGTGAGTGTATCCTTGATCACTGCAGAAGTCTTCAAAAGCTCTGCTTTCAAATTCTCCTCCATAGTCACTCTGAATTTCTGAGATCAGATATCCCTTTTCTCTTTCAACCTTTTTGCAGAAAACTTCAAAATTTCTTAAGGCTTCATCCTTATGAGACAAGAAGATTACCCAGGTGAAATGTGAAAAGTCATCAACAATAACAAAAGCATACCTCTTACCTCTTATGCTAGCAGTTCTAGTAGGCCCAAATAAATCCATATGAAGTAATTGCAAAGGTTTTGAAGTAGATACTATTTCGTTATTTTTGAAAGAATTTCTGGTTTGCTTACCCATTTGACATGCATCACAAATATGAGTTCTAGAGAAATTCAGTTTAGGCAAACCAATAACTAAATCATGTTTGGACAATTTTTCAATCAAATGCATGCTAGCATGGCCAAGTCTTCTATACCATAACCATGGATCATCAGACATAGAGGATAAGCAAATGTGGCCATCTATCTTTTCAAAACCATCAAGTATATAAACATTTCCATACCTTTTTCTAGGAAGAATTATCTTACCTGATTCATCTTCAATAGCACACCCTGTTCTCTTAAACTTTACCTCATATTCTGCATCTCAGAGTTGACTTATGCTCAAGAGATTGTAGTTTAGGCCATCAACGAGATATACTTCAGTAATGTCACATTTGTTATTGAAAGGAATTGTTCCAGTGCCAACTATTTTGCCCCTTGAATCGTCTCCGAATTTTACACTTCCTCCATCGATCTTTGTAACTTCCTTGAACAGGTTTTTGTCACCTGTCATATGACTGGAACACGCACTACCTAGATACCATTTTCCATTGCGGCTTACTCTGTGGTGTTCCTTCAAGACAAAATGATCACTTTTTTTTGGTACCCAAGCTTGCCTGGGTCCTGGTGGGTTAGTGTTGCTCGGTTCAGAATTTTTTGGTTTCCAAACCCATCTTGACACATTTGATTTATGAAAGCAACAACCGAAATATTTATGCCCACTTTTATTACAATAATGACATTTAGCTCCAGACCTGTTTTCATAAGTGTTAGAACTAGTCGACTTAGATTTAGCTGGTTCTTTCCCAGTTGACTTGTAAGTCATCTGGTCCGACCGACTGGTCGACTTGGTTCTGATTGGTTCCTTTCCAGTTGACTTATAAATCGTCTGGTTTGACCTAACAGAACTATGACTGGTGGATTTGCGCAAGCTGTTAAGCTGCATTTACAACTCCTCAAACTCTTCTTGAAGTACTTCTTTTTCGATTTCACATACTTCATGTTTGAGTTTCCATTCTTTAACCTCCCTAGTGAGTCTCTTAAGTTCATTCATCATTCTTTGAGACTCTTTTAAGGTGGAATCAAGTCCTGCAATTCATTACATCTTTCGCAGTCATAAGATCTTACCTCACTAGTTTCACCCCGTGCCATGAAAAAGTTCTCGTCATCTGAATCATCTTCATCTGTCCAGCATCCTGAGGTTTTGTTTATTTCATTTTCCAGAATTGTCATGAAACAAAGATTTTCTATTTCTTCATGGTCTGAGTCGTCCTCATCGCTCCAGCTTCCGAAGGATTTGTTCTTGTTGAAGCCTCTAGAGATCTTCCTTTTCAGTTCTTGGCATTCAACTTGAATGTGCCCAAATTTTCCACATTCGTAGCATCGTTCTTATCCTGTTCATTTTATTGCCTGGATCGTCTTGGTGGGAATCTTCCTTTCTTTATGGTTCTGTATCTTCTGATCAGCCCATCCATATTTCTAGACATCATAGCAATCTCTTCTTGTAGAGCATCAGGATCATCCATTTCATTTTCAGCCATTTCGGTAGAGGTTTTGAATGCAACTATTTTCTTTTTCTCCTATTGATTTGTCTTTTTCAAATGCGTCCTTTCGAAAACAATGAGTTCTCCTCGCAGTTCATCATAGGACAATTTGTTTAGGTCTTGAGATTCCAGTATGACTACTTTGGTCTGCCAAGTGGCTGGCAGACTTCTGAGAATTTTTCTGACTTGATCACCACTGGTGTAGGGCTTTCCAAATGCTTTTAAGTCACTAATTATTTTACTAAACCTGGCAAACATTTCTTCAATGGATTTTCCTTCTTTCATTGAGAAGAGTTCGTAGTCATGAACTAGCATGTTGATGTGAGTTTTCTTTACTTTGCTGGTTCCCTCATAGGTGACCTCAAGTTTATCCCATATCTCTTTGGTTGTATCGCAACTCGATATTTTCTCGTATTCTTCACCACTTATAGCATTGTGAAGCAGATTTCGTGCCTTGTTATTCACTTGTACTGCTTCTATTTGCTCCTTTGAGTATGAATCTATATCATCAGGATCAACAAATGGTGGAGTACTAGCAGATAGGGGATAGTTTCACTTTTTAATGACTCTCCAAACTTTGACATCGTATGCTTTAGCAAAGATTTCCATTCGTACTTTCCAATGAGAGAAATGTTGTTAATTGAAGTAAGGTGGTCTAACTTGTGAAGTTCCTTCCTAAAAGAGAGCTCCTATGATAATTTGATTTGCCATGATCTTTTCTCACAAGCTGTTAAGCAAAAGGTAAAATGTGATCCTTGCTCTGATATCGATTGAAAGTACAAGAGGGGGGGAGAGGGGTGAATTGTAAATACTTAAAATTAATTGCTTATAAGTTGACTTATAACTTGAGTAGTTGACTAAATATGATAATTTAGCAAATGTGGTAACGAAAGGTAAAATGCAGAAAATAATTGCAGGAATTAAAAATACCGGAATTTTTATACTGGTTCGGATTTAATGTGAATCCTAATCATGTCCCCTTGGGTTGCAAGGGAGTTCTCTTTAGTAAATGGGTTTCCTCCGAGTACAAATGTGGTGTATATCGCTTTGTTTCTCTAGCACTCATTTTTGATACAATGCCTCACCAGTTGTGTGCTCTCTTTCTATCCCTGACTTGTTACACAACAGATCTTAGTGAACTACAATGCTTGTTTGCAGTAGAATGAAGAGAGTGATTTGGTTTGATCAAAGTATGTCTAAGCTAGGGTTTACAAGGGTGTATAAATACTTTGATGGATGGTAGAGGCTTGACAACCCAAGAGATTTGATCCTTGGAAAGAGTTGATTCTTTCCAAGAATAAGGAATGAGCCGTTGCTTCTCTTGATTGCTTTCCTTCAGCAGATGATTGCTTCACTTGATTTCTCCTTGATTGTTGGATCTTCCAAATGTGGTCGCTTCCCAAATCTCCTCGTATCCTTTAGTCTTCCGTGATTCTGCCCATGATTCGTGCCTTTGTCCAAGGCTTATTTGATTTTTTCCAGCTCAGCTAATCATTGTTATCGCTAATTGATTCGTTGATTAGATTGCGCCCAGATTTGCGAGACCAATCCAGATTTGCTGATCACATGCTGATTGATTTCTTTCCTTGTACATCATGAACCATTCCAGCAGTCTTCTTTACTTCTTAAACTTGATTTCCTGCACATGTATATTATTTGCATCATTAAAATATGATCTAACATACTTTACATAGTTTTTTTATTTAGCATGAGGGTGGGAGGTCAGGGGTGGCGCGTAGGTTGTGCAGGTGTGGGTGTTGGTGTGGGGGCGGGTTAGTGTGAATGGGGAATAGGGTAGGAAATGTTTAAAAATAGTTCTGGAAAATATTTTTCATTGTCTTGATAGGGAAAACATTTTCCTTTAATTGGAAAAAAATGAGTTTATGAGAAAAATATTTTTCAAACCATTTAAGCCAACCAAATAAAAAAATTAAAAAATATTTTCCTTCGTACCAAACACACCCTAAGTGATACTTGAATTTCATTTAAAAAATTGTCTGGGATATGGCCTCCAAATTCCACCTTTCGCTAACAATATAAGAATAAAACACACGATCTCTAGAAGAAGACTAGTTCATAGGCCGTCTAGAAGATGCACACGATCAACACATTATTATATTGTCCTAATTTGAAACAACCTCATCAGCTTAATTACCTAATCTCTAGAAGCAACTTAATGTCTTTGCCCTAACATATTATACATTTCATTCTATATATCCATACGTATTTTGTAAAACAAGAGATCACAATAGCGTGTACTATAAATATTTGTCGTTTTGACCAGCTGAATGTTTTTAAAAATATTTCACGTATAAAAGAAAAAATAAGATGTCACTTATCACTATTTTCTTTTACTCCAACATACTGTTAACAAGTAGGATATTTAAGAGAGAAATAAAGAATAATTTATATAAATATTCTTATGATTAAGACAATTAGATCTTTTTTTCAAGAGTGTGTAAAAATCCTAAAAGACAGATAATATGGTGGGACATATTACAGTCAGACCTCTTTATAAGAGCATCTCTATATAACAATACTTCACTATAAAAGCCAAGCTTTTTCGGAACCAATTTTTATGTTATGTTGTAATATATATTCTCTATAACATCAACTTGCTATAACATCTAAAAATATTCGAAACAAATGAGACTGTTCTATAAATGTTTGACTATAGTACTATCTAATTTCAAACAAAGGAACAATATTTGAAAAGAGTTGTTGTTTGAAAAGATAAAGCATTCTTCTAATAGTTCTCCTTCTCTACAGCTATATAAGAAGAGGTAAGCATAAGGCATAGGTGTTTCAAGCATATATTGCTTCCTCTTTACATAACTGTGAAAGGAAACAAATTAACAAATTGCATTTCTCATGAACTTCGGAGTCGTGTTGGGTTTCTACGTTTGGAGTTGGGAGTTCTTAACTGCCAATCTTCTCTTCTCCACCCCTATTTAATTTCATCATAATTATTCACCGTATTCTTCTTTTATTTTTAGCATTTGAAAACCTAAATATTAAAGAAAAAACAAAATAAAAAAGGGTTGAATTTAATTCTCTAGAATTTCATTTCCAGGCAATTTTCTTGGAATTTTTTTTTCTTTGGTTAAAAGTTTTTGAATGGGTGAACTAGACCAATGTGAAAGTACTTTGTTAGAGTATATAAGGAAGTCATCAACGCCACCTTTCCTGCTGAAAACCTACATGATGGTGGAGGATCCGGCGACAGACGATGCCATTTCTTGGAACGCCGATGGGACGGCATTTATAGTCCGGCAGCCGGCGGAATTCGCCAGAGATTTGCTTCCGACGCTCTTCAAACACTGCAACTTCTCCAGCTTTGTCCGGCAGCTCAATACCTATGTATGTTTCCCTTGTAATCTCTCAGATTATTTATACTATCAGATCATTTATAAAGTTATTTTAATCGTCTTATCTATTCTCTCGTTAAAAATTAATGAGATGATATTGTTACGCGCATCTCACAATAGAAAACACTGGGTTGTAGGTTATCAAGACAAGATACTTCCCTAATTGTCCTCTCAATTTGTCCGTGTCATCCTTGCCTAGTTGTCCTCGTTTCAATTACTATAATTTATATGCATGATAATTGTAGTTTCACCATTAGATTCTATGATTATCTTAATTTAAAGAACAACAATAGCAACAAGCATTCATTGTCCATGAAAGACAACAAAGTATATCTTGTAACTATAGTGACAAGTCATCTCATTTCTCATCTCATCTTACATAAAGATTAACAAAGTTTGTTATTTTTCAGAGATTAAATTTTTCTCACAATTAGATTCGTGAATGCTTGAATAATTAAGGAGTAAATCTTTAGACCCAATTATCAAAATTTTAAGTTTTTCACCTCATGAACTCACCATGTTTGAGAAAAATAACGTAACATATTCCGATATTATTTCTTAGTCCGAAACCTTGTATTTTGTTGAATATAGTTCTTGCAATTCCTTGATTCATCAATTATATATGATGAACAGGGTTTTCGCAAAATTGCAACAAGTCAGTGGGAGTTCAGCAACGACATGTTTCGCAAGGGAGAGAAGGACTTACTATGTGATATTCGTCGAAGAAAAGCATGGACGAAAAAACAACAAACTAATAAGCATGGACAAAACATTAATGCTGCCAATAAGAAAGAAAGAGATGAAGATCAAAGGTCATCATCATCAACTTCATCATCATCATCTGAGTACAATAGCCTTATTGATGAGAATAAAAGGCTCAAGATGGAGAATGGAGTCCTAAGCTCTGAGCTCTCAACAATAAATAAAAAATGCAAAGAACTCATTGATATAGTGGCCATGTTAGCAGAAAATTCAGAGGAAGAAGAAGAAGGTCAGCAAGATGAGAGGCCAATGCTGTTTGGAGTGAGGTTAGAAGTTCAAGAAGAGATGGAGAGGAAGAGAAAAAGAGCAGAGTTTACTCAAACTGTTGGTGTTTTTCTCTCTCAACTATGCAAATAAATTAGCAAAAGTAAAGGTATAATAGATTTCGAGCATTGAAATACATGTATGGTGAATTTTAAGTGGACAGAGTTATTTGATATTTCTGCTGAGAGGTGATCACAAGTTGATCCTAACGTCACCATTGGATAAACAAAAGTAATGAAATTTCTGTAATTAATGGTAGGCCTTTCACCATTTTAAGCTATGTGAAGTTTGGGATGACACAATAAGTTCATCCCTCTAAACAATTAAGAAATAAATAATTGAGATATTCTCTACTTTTATCCAATCACGCATTCCTTATTTACTTCGTTGGACATATCATATATGTCATGACATTGCAATATGATACGGAGTTTGACCTATATACGTTAAACAAAATTTTAACTTTTACATTTTGTAGCATATCATAAATTAAACTTTTAACTCTATGATATAGTATATTTTAAAAAAGTATAGTCAGGGAACATGAGCTGAAGAGGGTCATCTTTAAAACATGAGCTAGTTAATTAAAGGCTCAAATATCGACTTTCTAGATCTGCACAAGAAAAAAGGAAGGTGACAAGAAACTAGACAAATATAGTACATAATTGAAGTGATGGTCTTCTAGATGGAGTACTAATAATATGTTCATATGTAATTTTGTTATCAGATTAAGTTACTCTTGAAAGCAGCAAAAGCTTGAAGAGCTGTACTATATACAGTCCAAATTTGATGGCTTGACTATTCTAAACCCACTAAAAAGAAGAAAGAGACGTTTTCTGTAAGCATCAATACCATTGTGGCAATAAAAAGATAGAATTAGTTTGAAGAATTAAAGTCGTGCCAATAGATTTCAAGTCGGCTTGAACATGAAGGAAATTGTGAATTTTCTTTTGGTACATTTATGCTTAGGAGAAAATGTTCCTCTCTTTGAACAACTATCTATAAATTTTTCGGATATATTGGTGAAGCTACTACAGTTATCAGCACTTTCATTTTAGCCATTTTCTAGTGTTCTTTCTTAAATCACTATCCATGTTTTGACCTTTATCTCTTCCAAAAAGTAATATATAGGAATTGATTATGATCACGAGTATAATGACAAAAGGGCATTCCATGACCTTTGACTGAGCAGGGACAGCTCAACGGATCTCATAGCCTAAGACAAAATTATATTGAGAGGCCCTTAAATTTGTTTCATAAAATTTGCACACTAATAAAAAAGTTTGCTTTCTAAACAACAAATTAAATATTTAAGATCAAAAATAGCAAATTTAAAAAAAAAAAAAAAAAGGAAGAAGAGCACAAAGAATAAAGTGATGAATCAAAAAACCCGACGTCTTAAGAGCTCCTGGGGAGGCAATTTAGTGGCGATTCGCAAGAGCTCCCTTCCCATGGCTTCTCCAGCCACTGGCCAGCCTGTAAATGAGGTTGGTCAGGCGTCTACACCATCTCCACAGCTCCAAACAAATACTACAAACCTTAAACCACTGCAGAATTACGCGAAATTACTTTAACCCAAAGCATAAATGCCCCAATGCAACCACAAGCCCACGTAACACTAAAACTAGTGGAATACCTATATGGAGAACTAATTGTTAGATGGAAGAAGTAGGAAGTACGTCAATCCATTGCTCAACAAGGATTGCATCTGGTGGTCCTGGGCAAATATTCATATGGTAAGCCTGTGATCCAACAATTAGGAAAAGCTATCCCTATTCAATGCGAGTTAAAGGGTCCTTGTTCGATTGGCTTAATTGCGGACAACCATGTTCTCATTAAGCTTTTGTTAATGGAAGATTACATTCAGTTATTATCCAAGTCAGCTTTTTATTTGAAAGTTCAAGGAGATATGTGAAAGATGAGATGCACAAAATGGAATCCATGGTGAAAACCTAAAGAAGAAACTCCTATTGCAATAGCCCGAATATTCTTTCACGATTTGCCTCCCAATTTTTTTGGTAAGGAGTTTATATTTTCGTTGGCTAATGCAGTTGGAAAGACTTTACATGTGAACTTGGCTACTCAAAATGGTACACGGTCTAGTTGTGCGAAGGTGAAGGTGGAGGTAAATTTGTTATCAAATTTTTCTCAAAGGTTCAAGATAGTAGAGGAGGAGGATGATACTGGACCTGAAGAATTCAAGTGGATTAACATTAGGTATGATTATATGCCTAAATATTGTAGAAATTGCAAGAAATAAGATCATAAGGAGTTGAGTGCTGGATTGTTAATCCTGAGCTTAGGCAGTTGGAAGATGCAGTGGTTAATGTAGGAAAATGGAAGGAATTAGTTGGTACTGCTGCAGCTACTACTAAAGTATTGACTAGTTGCAAGGTTAAAGGGAAATATATACCAACTACTACAAGGCAAAAATTGTCACAAACCAAAGATGCTTTAGATTGATTCTGCCGGACCAACATGCTGATTCAAAGAAGGAAAAATAAATATTTAAAGGGACAAAAGAGGTCATATAATTGAAGAAACAACTGGGAAAAAGTTTGTTAATTTAGATGGAAAGGGCAAGGATCAAGTGGTTGCAACAAGGAATTTATTTGATGCTTTAGTTGGAGAGGAGGAAAACAATAATGCTATGGTGGTAGTTGAGCAACATGAGCAATTTATAGTGCAAAAAGAGGCCACAACAAACGTGAAGGAAGCAACAAACTCTACAAATCCTAGTGGACATTGGATTCAAAATGCGGTTGTAAACAATCCCTAATTCTAATGCTACTGGGACGGGGATTAATATAAACAAGGAAAGCACAGTTGATTGGGTTGATAGAAGGTTTGGGACTACTTGTGAAGTTCTAATTGTTACTATGAATCAATCATGCCAAGAGGTGCCTTAAAAAAACAATAGATGATAGTTCAAAGAGAATGGAAGCTACTGAAGCAACAAGTAATAGATGAGCATCATGGGGTGATGAAGTAGAGGAGTTGGAGATCAATAATGATGTTAATAAGAGTGCCAACAACAACTAAACTAGCACTTCATATACAAAACAACTAGCCAGTGTTGACATACCAGCTACAGTAAACCCTAGAATACCAGAAACTAGGGTTGAGGATTTACAAAGATCCACGATGCAACACACAACAGAGCCAGTTGGAGCAGGTAATGGGTCACTTGAAGAAGATAGAATCACTGAGGGTGCGGTTGGAGAAGTTACAAGCAAGGAGAAAAGCAATGAAACACTAAACCCTAGAGATACAATGAGGTCAGATCATCAAACTTCTGCTGGCAAGACCTTTGATCTCAATGGAATAATAAATTTTGCACTTGTTGCTATAGTAAACCCTAGCCTGGGGACTGCCTATTATCTTCAATTTAGGGTGATGCAGGAACACTACGAGTTAAGGAGAAAAATTCTATGGTGTTAAATGAGACAAATAAGAAGGCACAAGATCAAATTGAGCATGCCATTGTACCACAAGTAACATGTGATATTGAGCCACTTCTTATGGGCTTGTGCTTCAGGAACTAGGCAACCAATGCAAATTCAGCTTAATATCCCTTTGAAGATACCACTTCAGGTCGTGCATGATATTGTGACACACAATATCACTCTTGTAGATATTCAAAATTCCATGCTAGAACACAAGAAATTAGAGGAAGAATGTGATAATGAGTTAACAACATGGAATTTCAAAGCAATAGCAAGGGAAGCAGACTTGTCATCTAGAGCTACTGGTAAGAGTGGTAAGAAGCGCAAGAAACAAGGTCAAAATAAAGAAGTACCCCAACCTACAAAATTTTTACCTAAGAGGGTAGTCTCAATATCTAAAATGTTGATTAAAACATTGATATGGAATTCAAAATCTGTTAACACCCAACAGGCCTTTCACAGAGTGATCAATATGCACAAAGAATATGATTTCTTCATTGTTGCACTTGTGGAGCCTTGTCAAAACTCAAGGCACATTCAGAGGTATAAGAGGAGGCTAGGAATGGAAGTTACATTTGCAAATATTAATGGTAAAATTTGTTTAATTTTTTTATATTGTGGTTAAATGAAAATTATTAATTGATAGTGAGCATCAGGTGACCATAAAAGTATATCGTCAAGACATTGGAAAGCACATCATGATGACCTTTGTGTATGACAAATGTTCAACGCTTGAGAGATTAGAATTGTGGGACAATTTATACTATCTTGCTAGTGATATAGAGTTGCCTTGATTAGTTGGGGGTGACTTTAATGTGGTGATTCATGAAGATGGGAAGATAGGTGGTTTGCCAGTGTAACCACCTAAATATGAAGACTTTTTCTTTTGTGTGAACTCTTGTGGGTTGTTTGATCTTGGCTATAAAGGGAGTCCTTTTACTTGGTGGAATGGTAAACCAAACATAGAATGTATCTTCAAGAGATTAGATAGGATTTTTATCAATTTGACTTTCCAGAATTTGTTTCCAAACATTGAAGTAGAGCATCTTATTAGAACTGGCTCAGATCATGCACCATTGTTGGTGAGTTAAGGAAGCAACACACTATGTGAAGCCATTCAATTTCCTCAATTTCTAGACCAAGCATGAAATATTTAAGGATGTTGTTAGGCCAAATTGGGTGGCTGATTCATTGGTGATCCTTTCCTTATGTTCAAGCAGAAATTAAAAAGAGTGAAGTCTGAATTATCTCAATAGAGTAAGGGGACATATGGGGATATCTTCAAGAAACTTGCAATTAGGGAAGATGTTGTGAGAGTAAAGGATATGTTTTTTGCGGAAGAACCAACAATTGAGAATAGGATAGTACTTCAAAAGGATGAAGTTGAGTTGAAAAAGTACTTGAGCATTGGAGAGCAATACTTGAAACAAAAGGCAGGCATGACTTGGTTATTAGAAGGTGATAGAAACACACGATTCTTTCACAATCATGTCAATGGAAAAAGACAAAAGCTACAACTTAAAAGAATGTAGAATGGAGATTGTGATTGGATTGATACTCAAGAATTTATGGCTAATGCTACTGTGGAGTTCTTTCACAAACAATTCTCACAAGAGGGGGATCCTACTGAATTTGAGCTGTTGAATAATGTTCCTTATATGGTGAGCTTTGATTAAAACATGAAGCTATGTATATTTCCAACTATAGAGGAGGTTAAGGAGGTGATCTTTGCTTTGAGTGGTGAAAGTGATAGTGGACCAAATGGCTTCACTAGTATTTTTTATCAGGAGTGCTGGGACATAGTAGGTGATGACATCTTCAATATGCTACATGTGTTCTATGGTGGTGCTACACTACCAATATTAATAACTCACACCAATTTAGTACTACTGCCTAAGAATCCTTTGGAACAAACATTCTCAGACTTAAGGCCAATAAGTCTAAGTAATTAAACAAGGTGATCTCTAGGGTGTTGCATGATAGATTGGAGAAGATACTGCCATCTTTGATCTCCTCCAATTAATCAGGGTTTGTTAAGGGAATAAGTATCTTTTAGAACATCTTACTCACACAGGAGATAGTCATTGACATAAGGTTAAGGGTAAGCCTGCCAATGTGATGATCAAACTTGATATAGCAAAGGCTAATGATAGGGTGTCTTGGAAGTATTTAATGCATGTATTAAGGAGAATGGGGTTTGCTGAACACTTTATCAACATGGTTTAGAATTTTCTTTCTAATAATTGGTATCCAGTATTGATCAATGGCCAAACTTCAGGCTTCTTTCATTCGACAAGAGTGGTAAAACAAGGTGATCCTTTATCTCCAGCTTTGTTCATCCTTTTAGCTGAAGTATTTTCATGATCTTTGAGCAAACTATTTGAAGATATGAGGTTTAGGGGTTATGGAAATGCCTAAATGGACTGATCCTTTAAACCATTTAGCCTATGCTGATGATACAATCATCTTTGCTTCTGTTGATCCTTATTCATTAGAGAAGATAGTTGAGGTACTGACTAAGTATGAGCACATATCTGGCTAGTTGATTAATAAGGCTATGAGCTCATTCTGTATGCAGTCTAATGTGGCTAGAGCATTGTTCAATTCAGTAGGGGCAATCACTGGATTCAAAAGAGATGACTTTCTATTTACTTACCTTGGGTGTCCAATATTTTACATAAGAAGGAGGAAAGACTACTACAATGATCTCACCAAGAAGGTCAAAGCCAAACTTCAGTCATGGAAAGGAAAGTTACTGTAATATGGAGGTAAGGCTACATTGATCTCAAGTGTGCTTCAAAGTATGCCTACTCACATCCTATTAGTGTTGGATCCTCCTAACAACATCTTGGAGCATTTGCACAAGACATTTGCTAGATTCTTTTGGAGTACTAAGGAAGAAGGAAGAAGTAGGCATTGGACCGAATGGCAGAACCTATGTCTACCTAAAGATGAAGGTGGATTAGGGTTTAGGTCATTGTTTATTGTCTCTAAAGTTTTGTTTGCTAAGCTATGGTGGAAGTTTAGGGCATCTAAATCGTTATGGTCCAATTTCAAGTGGAATAAATATTGCAAGAAGAGGTTACCTACTGTGATACAATTTAGAGAGAGGTCACATGTGTGGAGAAAAATGTTAGAGTCAAGGGAAAAAGTGAAGCATGAAATACTATGAAAGATGAATAGGGGTTCTACTAATGTGTAGCATGAGAACTGGACTGGACTAGCGCTTTGTATCATGTACTACCACTAGATTTTTACATCAATGAAGAGATTCAAGAAGTGGAAGAATTGAGGATTGAAGATGGCTAGAATGTTCAACTCTTGGAGCATACTTTTCCGGATGATATTGCTGAGCATATAAGGCATGGAGTGCACTTTGACGATAGTGATGAATTCCGGGACATACCTATGTGGATGCCAACTTCTTCAGGAAAATTTTCAGTGAGTAGTGCATGACAAATTTTGAGACATAAGTCTCCGACAAATGCTGAATATAAGTTATTGTGGACCAAAGCTTTTCTTTTCAAAATCACTTTCTTCCTATGGAGGCTATGGAAAAGGAAGATACCTACTGATGATTTATGGAGAAGGAATGGATATTTGATTGTATCTAAGTGTTGGTGTTTCTTGCAATCACAAGAGGAGACCTTGCAGCATCTATTTTTAACAAATACAACATCATCTAGGGTATGGATGACCTTTCTATAGGCAGCAGGTAAAGTTGAGAATTTGGTGCAGGTTCATCAAACTATAAGGACACGGTTGTATACACAATGTTGTGCAAAGCTCAAGACTTTATTTCAAGCAGTACCAACAGTGATCACATGGGAGCTTTTGAAGAGGAGGAACACTATGAAGAATGGAGGTCCGATGTCATGTAATAGGATGGTGCATGAAGTTAACAAAACATTACATTACCTAGTAAAGGTGAGGTGTCCATGGCTGCCAAATATCCCTTTACTTTGGCCAGATATGATCAGGTTCTTTCAAGGCTATAAGCCTTATGTTGTGACTAAAACAGTGACTTGGTAGTTTTCTTATGATGGTTGGTACAAATGTAATATAGATGGTACTTCTAGAGGTAATCCTGGACCTAGTGCCTTTGGCTTTTGTGTGAGAGATTGTAGTGGAGATTTAGTGTATGCAAAGGCAGCAGAGATAGGGAGACAACAATTATTGTGGTTGAGGCAAAGGCAATAGTTGAGGGGTTGGCTTATTGTGTTGAATATCAGTTTCATTCTCTCATCATGGAGATTGACTCATTTTTGATGAAAAGGATTATTGAAGGTAAATGGGATCCTCCTTGGTGCATAGGGGCAGATGTGAAGAGGATTAAGGAGATGAAGAATCACTTCAATGTGATCTTTCAGCATGTACTAAGGGAGGGCAATTCAGTGGAAGATTTTTTAGCTAACCTTGTGTTTTCTTTTGCAGGTACAATTTCATTTCATTTATTCTCTGAATTTCCAAGTGCAAGGAGGAGATTAATCAACCCTGACAAGGCCCAAATCTTTAATCTTAGGGTTAGGGTTACAAAGAGGCAGACACCTAATTGATGATAACTTTCAGCTCTTCACTACCTAATCTTGCTTATTGTACTTTATCTGATGTTGTCTATGTGTTGTTAGGTTTATTCCCAGTGGTATTAGCATGTTACCATGCTTATTCTAGGGGTGGTTTGACAGCATATGGAATTGATAGGGCAAGCAGGTAGTCTACACTATCAACCGTTAGATTACAAGGTGATATAAATAAAATACTGTTGAACTGGATCATTTTATGGTATTTAGTTGAGTGCAATGTTGCCTACTGGAGGTGTAGAGGTACATGGATTGTACACGACACCCTAGCTTATGTGTATCCTCTTATGCTCCATACTGGAACTCATGGTATGATCATGCATCTTCTGCATGCATGTTTTATCTTCATTGGTAGATGCATAATACTATACTATTGTCCAGTGGTATTATCATGGCAACATGCTCAATCTGGATGTCCTAGCTTTTGGACTTTGATTCGATTAGATTGCAGTGTTGAATGTAAGCACTACAAATATGAGCTTCATATACTGTAGAGGAAAAACACAAGATACACATGTTTCTGGGATTTCTGGATGGCTTCCATGCAATGGTGTGTTTGTTTGGAATCTAATTTTGCCTTGTCCATTGGCTTCTTGTCCTTTGGAAAGCATAATCTAGCACCTGATGAGATCATTAGAGGGGCTACTATGTGGTTACTACCCTTGGCGTATGGATTTACTTACACCATTCTTCTATGGTAGCTTACATTCCATTTTCATGTAATAGCTAGCTTAGTAGTGATGTTTACATCTTCTATTGTAATATCTAGTAGTAGAGTACATATTGTAGCTTTGCTTGGGCATCTTGTAACATTTGGATCCTTTTTGGCAGTATTATATATATATATATATATATATATATATACTCATTCTAGTGGTATATTTTCTAAAAAAAGAAAGAATAAAGCGCTGGATTATCTAGGCGATGTATAATATGGTAAATACAGAATTACCATATCGAAATTGAAATTTTTTGTATATGGAATTCGATATTTTGATACTTGGTTTAAGTTCTAAAATAATTTGGTATTAGGCATGGTGTTTGGTATTTTAAAAAATAATTCCAAAATACTGATACCGTACCGAAATATATATTAAGCTACACATTATTACATATTATTGATTAACATACTAAGTTACCCAATACTTTTCTTTGGCATTCATATTGAGGTTGACATTAAAACCCATGTAATTCTATAGAAAAATGGAGGAACACGGTAGGATGCAGATTTTGATTCTTCCTCTCTAGTTTGTCAAGTAGTTTAAGATAATATTTCAACAGTTTTAGGGTATTTCTTTGTCACGACCCAACTCCCACCGGAGCCGCGACAATGCCTAACACTACTTTCTGTGATGACCCGGCCGGTCGTCTTAAGAATTAATGCCCCGATCCCCTATTAACTGCTTTTTCCAAGTTTATTTCTGCTATTTTTGAATTTTCAGAATGTTTGGTTTTGAGTTTCGGAGAGTTTTGGGACACTTAGTCCCTAAATGAGAGCTTAAGTGTTGGAAAGTTGACCATAGTCGGAACAATGTGAAGACGGCCTCGGAATGGAAATCTGATGGTTCCATTAGCTCCGTTGGGTGATTTCGGATTTAGGAGCGTGTTCGGATTGTGTTTTGGAGGTCCGTAGCTAATTTAGGCTTGAAATGCTTAAAGTTGAATTTTTGAAGTTTTCGGTCCGATAGTGAGATTTTGATCCGAGTTTTAGAATGGAATTCCGGAAGTTGGAGTAAATTCGTAATGTTAAATGTGACGTGTGTGCAAAATTTCAGGTCATTTGGATGAGGTTTGATAGACTTTTTGATCGAAAGCGTATTTTGAGAATTTTGGAGTTCTTAGGCTTGAATCCATGGTTAATTCGAGGTTTCGATGTTGTTTTAGGTGTTTTATGGATTGGTACAAGTTTGAATAGTGGTTTGTGACTTGTTGGTGCCTTTGGTTGAGGTCCCGGAGGCCTCAGGATGAAGTCGGATGGTTGACGGAAAGATTTTGGAGTTAGAGTTGCAGCTTTAGCTGCTGGTTCTATCATAACCGCACCTGCGGTTTGGGGTTCCGCAGGTGCGGCACTGCAAAAGCGGCTCAGAGGCCACAAAAGCGAAATTGAGGGAGGTCAACAGTTTTCGCAGATGCGGGAGAATTTCCGCAGAAGCGGTACCGTATCTGCGACTTGGAGACGCAGGTGCGGAAATTGGCCTTTAAGTGAAAGTCGCAGATGCGACGAAGTCCTCGCAGAAGCAGGACCACAGATGCAGTCCCAGGGCCGCAAATGCGGAAATCGCTGGGCAGAGCATATAAATTCTTACCTTCGCGAAATTTAGCCATTTTTCATCTTTTCAAAATGGGAAGAAGCTCGGGGAGCACTTTTCAAGAGGGATTTTCAGAGGAGTTCATTGGGGTAAGGTCTTTGGTCCCTAAACTCGTTATTGGAGTGATTTTTATCAATTTAAGCATGAAAAATTAAGAAAAATCAGTGGTAATTGGGGGGGGGGGGTTAGGGCTTGTCTAATTGGAGACCTTTGAGTAATGATTTGAGGGACAAATTTTGAGGTCCGATTTTGGTACTTTTGATATGACTGAACTCTTGAGAGCATGAGATTTCTGGAAATATAAATTTTACCCAATTCTGAGACGTGGGCCCGAGGGGTGTTTTGGTCATTTTACCTAATTTCGCGTATTAGCTTAGAATTTAATTGTAGAATCAATTAGTTGAAGTGTTATTTACATTATGAAATTTAATTGAATATATTTAGGCCATTTGGAGTCGAGTACTCGTGGCAAGAACATGGTCTCGGATTGATTTTGAGCCGGTTCGAGGTAAATGGCTTGTCTAACCTTGTGTGAGGGACCTTCCCCTTAGGATTGGTATATTTGATAATTGAAATGCCTTGTACATGAGGTGACGAGTGCGTACTTGTGCTAATTGTTGGAAATCCGGTTTTCTTTAAGCAATTACTAGTATGTTTCCTTTTCTGTTTCTATTACCTGCACTATTAAGCGTGTTGTTAGCTTAGGAAAGCATGTCTAAGTGACTTAATTACTTTATTTGCTCAATCTGCCTTGCCTGAATTCTGTGCAACATGCTAGGCTAGAATCACTTGTTGCCTTAATATGGAATTTTGCCATTTCTGTATATTTTTCTGTTGCTGCTGTGTATTTATTTTGGGACTACGGATGTGGGCATCCCCTGCTCAGTTATATGGAACTAAGGGAATTCACCCGGTAGATTCTCCCAGTACTGGGTATTTATATTTGGGACTACAGAACGGGATTACAGTAGATCCCCGCGCATTGTGAGTTGGACTACGAGACGGGATTCCAAGAGATCCATTGGATATGCACATATGGGACTACAGGACGGTATCCTTGGAGATCCCCGATTGTTATTAGTGGTACTGAGCTGTATTTCCTTATCGTGTTTACCTTGCTTCGGTATAGTTGTTGTTGTCCTGTATATCCTGTGTTATTTTCACTGCTGTACTTATTTATACTGTTATGTTCTATATTGATAAACTTATATTTTTGTTTAACCTCAGTAGGGCCCTGACCTTCCTCGTCACTACCCAACCGAGGTTAGGCTTGGCACTTACTAAGTCCGTTGTGGTGTACTCATGCCCCTTATGCGCATGTTTTTCATGTACAGATCCAGGTACCGCTACTCAGGCCTACCATCCTTGAGGGAGGCGACTGCTCTAGAGACTTCGAGGTACATCTACCGCGTCTGCAGGCCGAGGAGTCCCTTTATATTCTAGCTGTTAAACATTGCCTTTCTATATTTTCTTTCTTGTTAGATATTCTGGAGTTAGACTGTTAGATATTCCAAAGGCTTGTATTTCCGTGAGTTTCTGGGTTTTGAAATCCGGTTTTCTTTAAGCAATTGCTAGTATGTTTCCTTTTCTTTTCTATTACCTGCACTATTAAGCTTATTGTTAGCTTAGGAAAGCATGTCTAAGTGACTTAATTACTTTATTTGCTCAATCTGCCTTACCTGAATTCTGTGCAGCATGCTAGGCTAGAATCATTTGTTGCCTTAATATGGAACTTTGCCATTTCTGTATATTTTCCTGTTGTTGCTGTGTATTTATTTTGGGACTACGGATGTGGGATTCCGGTAGATCCCCTGAACAGTTATATGGAACTACGGGAATGCACCTAGTAGATTCTCCCAGTACTGGGTATTTATATATGGGACTACGGAACGGGATTCTGGTAGATCCCCACAAACTATGAGTTGGACTACGGGACGGGATTCTGGGAGATCCATTGGATATGCACATATGGGACTACAGGACGGTATCCTAGGAGATCCCCGATTGTTATTATTGGTACTGAGATGTATTTCCTTTCCGTGTTTACCTTGCTTCGATATAGTTGTTGTTGTCCTATATATCCTGTGTTCGATATAGTTGTTGTTGTCCTATATATCCTGTGTTATTTTTACTGCTGTACTTATTTATACTGTTCTATTCTATATTGATAAACTTATATTTTTGTTTAACCTCAGTGGGGCCCTGACCTTCCTCGTCACTACCCAACCGAGGTTAGGCTTGCCACTTACTGAGTACCGCTGTGGTGTACTCATGCCCCTTCTGTGCATGTTTTTCATGTGCAGATCCAGGTACCGCTACTCAGGCCTACCATCCTTGAGGGAGGCGACTGCTCTAGAGACTTCGAGGTACATCTGCTGTGTATGTAGGCCGAGGAGTCCCTTTCTATTCTAGTTGTTAAACATTGCCTTTCTATATTTTCTTTCTTGTTAGATATTCTGGAATTAGACTGTTAGATATTCCAAAGACTTGTGTTTCCATGAGTTTTTGGGTTTTGGGATAGTGTACTTGGTTTTGAGAATGTTGTGTTGTAAATGCCGAGCGGCATGATAACTATCGTTTCCATTCAGTTATTATGGTTTTGATTATTTCTTCCACAAGTTTTGTTATGTTCCGCATTTGTTAGACTTACCTAGTCGCAAAGACTAGGTGCTGCCACGACAATTCACGGAGGACAAACTGGGGTCGTGACAAGTTGGTATCATAGCTCTAGGTTCATAGGAGTCATGGATCACAAGCCGGTTTATTAGAGTCTCGTTGATCGGTACGAAGACGTCTATACTTATCTACGAGAGGCTATGTAACTGTTAGGAAAATTCCACTTCATTTGATTTCCTTGTCTTATGATATTTTGACATCACAATTCTAAACTTCTATCTTCTATTCTCTCACAGATGGTGTGGACACGTGATACCCGAGATGATCAGGCACCTACGCTCCTTGCTGCAGCCGTCAGAGGCCGTGGCTGGGGTAGAGGCTGAGGATGCGCACGTGGTGCAGCCAGATCACCTGTGCGAGCTTCCGCCGAGGTACCACCAGCGATTCCAGCCAGAGTCCAGGCACCTGACATGCCCACTGTTACCACTACTCCAGCCCTTCAGGAGACTTTGGCACAGTTCATGAGCATGTACACCACTCTGGCTCAGGCAGGGTTGATTCCCCTTGCTGCAGCCACATCTCAGGCCGGGGGAGGAGCACAGACTCCCGCCGCCCGCAATCTTGAGTAGCGAATGCATGTTAGGAAGGTCCCTGAGATTATTCCTGTACTACCTGCAATGCCAGTTCATCTCGAGGACAGGGAAACGACTTCCATGGAGGAGCAGCTGAGGCTTGAGAGGTACAAGCCTCATGTATTCAGTGGTCTAGCATCGGAGGATGCTCTGGGATTTCTGGATGAGAGTTGCCGCATCCTTCGTACCATGGGTATACAAGCATCGAGCGGGGTTTCCTTCACTAGTTTCCAGCTTCGAGGATCCGCCTAGTGGTGGCGCACTTATGAGTTAGACAATTCAGATAAGGTTGCTTCACTGACTTGGACTCAGTTTTCAGATCTATTCCTGAAAAAGTATGTTCCTCAGAGCCTTAGGGATGCATGGCGCATAGCGTTTGAGCATTTGCGCCAGGGTACTATGACTGTCTCAGAGTATGCTGTCCGTTACACCAGTTTGGCTAGCCATGCACTAGCCTTGGTTTCTACTGTTCGCGAGAGGATTCGTCGATTTATTGAGGTCCTTATTCCCAACATCAGGTCTAGCATGTATCGCGAGTTGGAGATGGATATTTCTTATCAGCAGGTGGTGAGCATTGCTAGGAGGATTGAGGGTATGCATGCTAGGGAGAGAGAGGAGAGTGAGTCCAAGAGGTCTCGAGAGTCAGGCCATTTCTCTGGTGCCCGTGCCCCAGCAGCAGGTCGTCATGGTAGGGGTGATATGAGTCGCCCTGTTCATTCAGCTCTTTTGGTAGCCAGTGGTATTCCAGCTCCTCCTAGGCCTCAGGAGCCTTATTATGCACCACCAGTATCTAGCACGCCTCCCGTGCGGGGTGTTTTCAGAGGTCAGTCTAGTAGACCTGGTCCGAGCCAGTCACAGCCACCATATCCTCCCAGAGTTTTTTTTGAGTGTGGTGACACACGTCATATGGTGAGGGATTGCCCCAGACTTGGGAGGGGTGCACCTTCACAGACTTCTCAGCCACAGCGTGCCCCGCAGAGTTCTCAGGCTATGGTTACAACTCTAGTTGCTACCCCACCTGCTCAGCCAGCTAGAGGTGGAGGTCGGGGAGGTAGAGGTTGCCCTAGAGGGGAAGGCCAGGACAGATACTATGCCCTTCCTGCCTGTACCGAGGTTGTTGCCTCCGATTCTGTCATCACAAGTATTATACTGGTTTGTCACAGAGATGCATCAGTTCTATTCGATCTAGGCTCCACTTATTCTTATGTGTCTTCTTATTGCTCCACATTTGGGTGTATCTCGGGATTATTTGAGTTCCCCTATTTATGTTTCTACTCCTGTGGGAGATTCTCTTGTTGTGGATCGCGTTTATCGGTCGTGTTTGGTTTCTCTTATTGGTTTTGAAACTAGAGCCGACCTATTGTTACTCAGCATGGTAGATTTTGACATTATCTTGGGCATGGACTAGTTGTCGCCCCATTATGCTATTATTGATTGTCACACCAAAACCGTGACGCTGGCTATGCTAGGTGTACCGCGTGTTGAGTGGAGGGGTACTTTAGATCACACTCCTAGTAGAGTTATTTCTTTTCTTAAAGCTCAGTGTATGGTTGAGAAGGGGTGCGACGTGTATTTAGCTTATGTGAGAGATGTCAGTATTGATACCTCTTCAGTTGATTCAGTCCTAGTAGTACGGGATTTTCCCGATGTGTTTCTAGCTGATCTTCTAGGCATGCCGCCTGATAGAGATATTGATTTTGGCATTGATCTGTTGCCGGGCACTCAGCCCATTTCTATTCCTCCGTATCGTATGGCTCCTCCTGAGTTGAAGGATCAGTTACAGGAATTGCTTGATAAGGGTTTTATTCGGCCTAGTGTATCACCTTGGGGTGCTCCCATCTTGTTTGTGAAGAAAAAGGATGGTTTTATACGTATATGTATTGATTATCGCCAGTTGAACAAAGTTACAGTTAAGAACTGTTATCCTTTGCCTCGTATTGATGATCTATTTGACCAGCTTCAGGGCGCATGGGTGTTTTCTAAGATTGACTTGCGCTTAGGTTACCATCAGTTGAAGATTCGGGAGCCAGATATCCCAAAGACTGCTTTCAGGACTCGGTATGGTCATTACGAGTTCCTTGTTATATCATTTGGGTTGACCAATGCCCTAGCAACTTTTATGCATTTGATGCACAGTGTGTTCCGGCCGTATCTTGACTTGTTCGTCATTGTCTTTATTGATGATATTCTAGTGTATTCCCAGAGTCGGGAAGATCATGAGCAACACCTATGGACTGTGCTTTACACTCTAAGAGAGAAGAAGTTATATAGTAAGTTCTCGAAATGTGAGTTTTGGTTGGATTCAGTGGCATTCTTAGGCCACATGGTATCGAGTGAGGGTATTCAGGTGGATCCGAAGAAGATAGAGGCCATGCAGAGTTGGGCCAGACCATCCTCAGCTACAGAGATACGTAGCTTCCTTGGCTTGGCGGGTTACTACCGTCGTTTTGTGGAGGGGTTTTCATCGATTGCAGCCTCTATGACCAGCTTGACCCAGAAGGGTGCTCCGTTTCAGTGGACAGAGGAGTGTGAGGCGAGCTTTCAGAAGCTCAAGACAGCTTTGACTACCACCCCAGTTTTGATATTGCATACAAGTTTGGGGTCTTATACGGTCTATTATGATGCCTAGAGGGTTGGCCTCAGAGCGGTGTTGATGCAGGACGGTATGGTGATTGCCTACGTGTCCAGACAGTTGAAAATACATGAGAAAAACTACCCTGTTCACGACCTTGAGTTAGCTATCATTGTTCATGCCCTAAAAATTTGGCGTCATTACTTATATGGTGTGCCTTGTGAGATTTATACTGACCATCGGAGCTTGCAGCACCTGTTCAAGCAAGAGGACCTAAATTTGCGCCAGAGGAGGTGGTTAGAGTTGTTGAAGGACTATGACATCACTATTATGTATCACACGGGCAAGACCAATATGGTGGTCGATGCTTTGAGTCGCGGGGCAGAGAGTTTGGGGAGTTTGGCTTATTTACCAGCATCTGAGAGGCCTATGGCGATGGATATTCAGGCGTAAGCTAGCCAGTTTGTGAGATTGGATCTTTTAGAGCCCAGTCGGGTTCTAGCTTGCGTGGTTTCTCGGTCTTCCTTATTTGATCGTATCAGGGAGCGATAGTATGATGACCCTCATTTGCTTGTCCTCAAGGACAAGGTTCAGCACGTTGATGCCAGAGATGTGACTATTGGTGATGATGGGGTATTGAGGATGCAAGGTCGGATTTGTGTACCCAATGTTGATGGACTTCGAGAGTTGATTCTAGAGGAGGCTCATAGCTTGCGGTATTCCATTCATCCGGGTGCCGCGTAGATGTATCAGGATTTGAGGCAGCACCACTGGTGGAGGCGGATGATGAAAGATAGTTGGGTTTGTAGCTCGGTGCCTCAACTGTCAGCAGGTGAAGTATGAGCACCAAAGGCTGGTTGGATTGCTTCAACAAATAGAGATTCCGGAGTGGAAGTGGGAGCGAATCACCATGGACTTTGTAGTTGGGCTCCCACGGACTTTGACAAGTTTGATGCTATTTGGGTGATTGTAGATCGGCTGACCAAGTCCGCTCATTTCATTCCTGTGTGTACTACTTATTCTTCGGAGCGGTTGGCGGATATTTATATCCGGGAGATTGTTCGTCTGCATGGTATTCCAGTGTCTATCATATCTGATAGAGTACTCAGTTCACATCACGGTTCTGGAGGGCCGTTTAGCATGTGTTGGGTACTCGGGTGGAGTTGAGTACAACATTTCACCCTTAGACGGACGGACAGTCCGAGCGCACTATTCAGATTCTTGAGGATATGCTCCATGCGTGTGATTGAGTTTGGAGGGTCTTGGGATCAGTTCTTGCCATTGGCGGAGTTTGCTTACAACAACAACTATCAGTCCAGCATTCAGATGGCACCGAATGAGGCTTTATATGAGGATTTATATGGGAGACGGTGTAGATCCACGGTGGGTTGGTTTGAGCCGGGTGAGGCTAGACTATTGGGCATAGAGTTTGTTCAGGATGCTTTGGAGAAGGTCAAGGTGATTTAGGATAGACTCCATACAGCCCAGTCCAGACAGAAGACCTATGCGAACCAGAAGGTTCGTGATGTTTCCTATATGGTTGGAGAGCGGGTTCTACTTTGGGTTTCGCCTATGAAGGGCGTTATGAGATTTGGGAAGAAAGGGAAGTTGAGTTTGAGGTTTATTGGTCCTTTTGAGATATTGATGTGTGTTGGGAGGTTGCTTATGAGCTTGCTTTACCTCCCAGCTTGGCAGGAGTTCATTCGGTATTTCATGTTTCAATGCTCCGGAGGTATCACAGTGACCCGTCATACGTGTTGGACTTCAATTCAGTCCAGTTGGACAAGGATTTATCTTATATTGAGGAGCCAGTGGCAATATTGGACATGCATGGTAGAAAGCTGAGGTCAAAGAACATTGTATCGGTAAAGGTTCAATGGCGAGGTCAGCCGGTCAAGGAGGCAACTTGGGAGACCGAGCAGGATATGCACAGCCGTTACCCTCATCTTTTCACTACTTCAGGTATGTCTTTATGCTTGTTCGAGGACGAACGAATGTTTAAGTGTAGGAGGATGTGACGACCCGGCCGATCGTCTTAAGAATTAATGCCCCGATCCCCTATTAACTATTTTTTCCAAGTTTATTTCTGCTATTTTTGATTTACCGGAATGTTCAGTTTCAAGTTTCGGAGAGTTTTGGGACACTTAGTCCCTAAATGAGAGCTTAGGTGTTGGAAAGTTGACCGTAGTCGGAACAATGTGAAGATGGCCTCGGAATGGAAATCTGATAGTTCTGTTAGCTCCGTTGGGTGATTTCGGGTTTAGGAGCGTGTTCGGATTGTGTTTTGGAGGTCCGTAGCTAATTTAGGTTTGAAATGTTGAAAGTTGAATTTTTTAAGTTTCCTGTCCGATAGTGAGATTTTGATCCGAGGGTCAGAATGGAATTCCGGAAGTTGGAGTAGCTTCGTAGTGTTGAATGTGACCTGTGCGCAAAATTTCAGGTCATGACGAGGTTTGATAGACTTTTTAATCGAAAGCGTATTTTGAGAATTTTGAAGTTCTTAGGCTTGAATCCATGGTTAATTCGAGGTTTCGATGTTGTTTTAGGTGTTTAAGGATTGGTAAGAGTTTGGATAGTGGTTTGTGACTTGTTGGTGCCTTTGGTTGAGGTCCCGTAGGCCTCAGGATGAATTTGGATGGTTGACAGAAAGAATTACTGACTATTTATTTTTAGCTCATCACTGCTTTCAGCCCAAGGTTAGGTTTGTTACTTATTGCGTACATGGGGTTGGTTGTACTCATACTATACTTTACACATCGTGAGCAGATTAAGGTACTTCCAGACGCGGTTATTAATAGAGTTATGTTGGCACCAGCTTTTGGGAGACTACGAGGTAGCTGATATGTCACCCGCAGACCTTGAAGTCCACTTTCATTTATTTATGTTATTATTGTTCTATTGTTGAGATAGTTGTATTGAGGATTTTGGACTTGTATTATGATATTCAGTAGTGCTCATATGCTCGTTGACACCACATATTTGGGATGGTCATAGTAGTATTACCGTTGTTTACTCAGATATTTCATGATATTTTCACTGTTGAGATTATTAAGTTCAGCTTTATTGAGTTCATTGTTGTTTTGAAACTGTGTGCTTTCCTAGAAAGTGTCACGACTACAGTTCGCCCTCCGTGAACTGTCGTGATAGCACCTAGTCTCTACGACTAGGTAAGCCTGACAAATGCGGAACATAACGAAACTTGCGGAAGAAATAATCAAAACCAAAATAACTGAATGCAAACGATAGTTATAATGCCGCTCGGCATATACAACACAACATTCTCAAAACCAAGTACACTATCCCAAAACCCGGAAACTCACGGAAACACAAGTCTTTGAAATATCTAATACTCTAACTCCAGAATATCTAACAAGAAAGAAAATACAAAAAGGAAATGTTTAACAGCTAGAATAGAAAGGGACTCCTCGGCCTGCGGACGCGGCAGATGTACCTCGAAGTCTCTAGAGCAGTCACCTCCCTAAAGGATGGTAGGCCTGAGTAGTGGTACCTGGATGTACACATGAAAAACATGCGCAGAAGGGGCATGAGTACACCACAGCGGTACTCAATAAGTGTCAAGCCTAACCTCGGTTGGGTAGTGACGAGGAAGGTCAAGGCCCTACTAAGGTTAAACAAAAATATAAGTTTATCAGTATAGAATAAAACAGTATAAATAAGTACAACAGTGAAAATAACACAGGATATACATGACAGCAACAACTATACCGAAGCAAGGTAAACACGGAAAAGAAATACAGCTCAGCACCAATAATAACAATCGTGGATCTCCCAGGATACCGTCTTGTAGTCCCATATGTGCATATAAAATGGATCTCCCGGAATCCTGTCCCATAGTCCAACTCATAGTGCGCGAGGATCTACCGGAATCCCGTTCCGTAGTCCCAAATGTAAATACCCAGTACTAAGGGAATCTCCCGGGTGCATTCCTGTAGTTCCATATAACTGTGCAGGGGGATCTATCGGAATCCCACATCTGTAGTCCCAAAATAAACAGATAAGAGGGAGCTACCGGAATCCCACATCCGTAGTCCCAAAATAAATACACAGCAGCAACAGAAAAATATACAGAAATGGCAAAATTTCATAATAAGGCAACAAGTAATTCTAGCCTAGCATGCTGCACAGAATTCAGGTAAGGCAGATTGAGAAAATAAAGCAATTAAGTCACTTAGACATGCTTTCCTAAGCTAACAATAGGCTTAATAGTGCAGGTAATAGAAACAGAAAAGGAAACATACTAGTAATTGCTCAAAGAAAATCGGATTTCCAACAATTAGCAAAAGTACGCACTCGTCACCTTACTACAAGTCATTTCAATTACCAAATATATCAATCCAAAGGGGAAGGTCCCCCACACAAGGTTAGACAAGCCACTTACCTCGAACCGGCTCAAAATCAACCCGAGACCACGTTCTTGCCACGAGTACTCGACTCCAAATGGCCCAAATCTATTCAATTAAATTTCATAATGTAAATAACACTTCAAGTAAATAATTCTACAATTAAATTCTAAGCTAATATGCGAAATTGGGTAAAATGACCAAAACACCCCTCGGGCTCATGACTCGAAAGGTAAAATTTATACTTCAAGAAACCTCGCGCTCTCACAAGTTCATTCATATCAAAAGTACCAAAATCGGACATCAATTTGTCCCTCAAATCATTACTCAAAGGTCTCCAATTAGACAAGCCCTAACCCCCCCCCCCCATTACCACTGATTTTCCTTAATTTTTCATGCTTAAATTGACATATATCAATCCAATAACGAGTTTAGGGACCAAAGACTTACCCCAATGAACTTCTCTGAAAATCCCTCTTGAAAAGTGCTCCCCAAGCTTCTTCCCGTTTTGAAAAGATGAAAAATGGCTAAATTTCGCGAAGACAAGAATTTATATGTTCTGCCTAGTGATTTACGCATTTGCGGCTCTGGGACAGCATCTGTGGTCCAGCTTCTGCGAGGGCTTCATTGCATCTGCAACTTTCACTTAAAGGCCAATTTCCGCACCTACGGTCTCCAACTCGCAGATGCGGTACCGCTTCTGTGGAAATTCTCCCGCTTCTGCGGAAATTCTGCCACATCTGCGAAAATTGCTGACCTCCCTCAATTTTGCTTCTGTGGCCTCTGAGCCGCTTCTTTGGCGGCGCAACTGCGGAACCCCAAACCGCAGGTGCGGTTATGATAGAACTAGCAGCTGAAGCTGCAACTCTAACTCGGGATATAAAAGAAGCAATATAAGTAAAACAACTCAATGGTATCATGTTCAGCTCGTTCACATTATAGGAATTTAAACATGTTTTTCAAGTAAAATAGTTAGAGCTCAACACAGATAAGATATTTCATTTACTAAATAGCATGAGGAAACTACATCTTTATGCCTACATGTCAAATATACATGTCATTTAAATATCATCACAGTAAAACCATCAAGAATAACCACACTCAACATGCTCACGGTGTCTGGCACAAGTCCCCTCACCATCACACATAACTACACTCAACACTGTACTGGTTCCTGATATAAATGCCCCTCACCATAGCACGTATAAATCATTATGCCTGCGTTTACTGTAATATTAGACTCCGGAGTGGCAGATCCTGGTCCAAGCGCTAACCAATGTCACATAGCCTTATAGTGGGGCCTGGTGCATGTGTCGCCCCAATCAGTACTTCTTAGCCCAATATAGGCATGGTGTACACATTACCTCAAATCAATACCAAAGTGGATCTTTGGACCAAGCTCAATCATCAACCACTTAAGTCTCAGTTAATTACACATCACAATACTCAATGCAACAGTGTTACACAAATCGGTATCAACATGTAAGGACTCAAATAAGAAAGCATTTAGATGGGGATATAATACACGGATATAACATCATAACTGAGAGTATGTGTACAATTAAGGAAAATCACTCAGAAACAACAAGAATAGCCCTATCTTGTCTCAATCAAATAAGCACATAGCCTAGATATGATTTCTAATATGAATCATAACTCAATTAATCATACAGGTTTAGAAAAATATGGATATAACGAGGCATGATAGCAAAATAAGTCCCATAATAGTCTAAAAACCACCCGGTTCATGAATACCCGGGGCACGCACACATGCCATTACCCACAACACATCTCAAATTATCATAGTTCTCCGGGATAAATACTCTCAATTCCAAGTTTAGTTATGTTACTTACCTCAAAATGCAGGAATCAATACTCTAAAAAGACCTTTCCACGCGAATCGATCTCCGATCGACTCGAATCTAATCAAAACAACTTAATATCATCAATAAAAACCATCAAAACCAATTCCAAATGATAAAACTAAGATCTTGAATCAAATATGCAAAGTCAACCTCGGGACCGCACCTCAGAACCCTACAAAACTCACAAATTCCAAACATACGAGTCCCAATATATGTGTTTCATCCAAATCCAACCTCGAATCGACCCTCAAACCACCAATTTACACTCTCCAAAACCGTAGTAAAAAATCCCCAAATTTCACCTTAAATTCACATTAACTAGGTGTAATAATCTATAGGTAATGTTTATCTATCATCAAATTGAATAAACTTCACTTACTTCTTCAATTGCAGTAAAATGTATCCCATAAAGGGCCTCCAACCGAGCTCCATAACCCTAAATAATGAAAAATGACCAAATCCTTCGAAATATAAAGTCCGCCAGTGATTCTGCATATGCGGTCACTCGACCGCATCTGCGGCTCTGCTTCTGTGGAAAGAATGACGCATCTACGATTTATCCCAATCCTTAGGAATTTTGCTTTTGCGGCCAACTCCATACATTTGTGCTTGTGCATCTGCGGCCATGCCTCACAGATGCGACCACGCACCTACGCAGGGCTTCTGCACCTGTAATCTTCCCTGAATCCAGCCTAGTCCGATTTTAAGACCCTCTTGCCTACACCTGCGGACAAGCATCTGCGACTAGTCCTTGGCAAGTGTGAATGCACCAGACTTGGCAACTCTTCAGCCATGCAACACAATTCCAAAGCAAGCTGAAACCAATCCATAACACACCCGAAGCCCCCCGGTACCTCGTCCAACCATACCAACCAATCCCAAAATATAGCACGAACCTAGTCACAACCGCAAATCACATAAAAAACATCAAAATAATGAATCGCATCATGATTCAAGCCTAAGGAACTAATAAACTTCCAATTTCCAGAACTCATGACGAATCTCATCAAACCAAACCTGAATGACCTCAAATTTTGCATGCAAGTCCCAAATGACACAACAATCCTATTCCAACTCTCAAAAATAAAATCCAAACCTGATATCAATAAAGTCAACTAACGATCAAACCTATCAATCTGCACAACCTTTAATTTTCCAACTTTCGGCAAAAAGTACCAAACCAACGTACAAATGTCCAAATCCCAACCCGGACATATGGATAAGTCCAAAATCACCGTACGAAGCTATTGGAACCATAAAACCTCCATTATGGAATCTTCTACACAAAAGTCAAACTCTGGTCAACTCTTACAATTTAAGTTTCCAACCTTGAGACTGTGTATCCGAATTCACTCTTAATCTTCCCTGAAACCAAACCAACTACCCCGATAAGCCACATAACCACAAATACACATAAGTAAAGCATCAAACATGGGAAACGAGGCTAAAATACTCAAAACTACTGACTGAGTCATTACATTATCTCCTTCTTAAACAGATATTTTCCCTCGAATGGGTCTAGAATCATACATGGAGTCTTAAAAAAGGTGAGGATATTTCCTTCACATCTCCTGCTCGGTCTCCCAAGTATCCTCCTTGACCGGCTGACTTCTCTAGTGAACCTTCACTGATGCTATATTCTTTGACCTCAAATTTCGAACCTGCCAATCCAAAATGGCCACCGGCTCCACATCATAAGTCAAATCCCATTAAACTGCACCATGCTGAAGTTCAAAATATGTTCCAGATCACTATAATACTTTCGGAGCATAGAAACATGAAACACTAGGTGAACTCCCGATAGACTAGGTGGAAAGGCAAGTCTGTAGGCCACCTCTCCAACTCTCTCAAGCACCTCTAACGGGCAACATACCTAAGGCTCAACTTTCCCTTCTTTCCAAACCTCTTCACACCCTTCATAGGCAAAACTCTGAGTAGAACCTTCTCACCTACCATATGTGCACTATCACGAGCCTTCTTGTTTGTATAACTCTTCTTCATGGACTACGTTGTACGAAGTCGTTCCTGAAACAACTTCACCTTTTCGAAAACATCACTGACCAAATTAGCACCCAACAACCTATCCTCCCCGGGCTCAAACCAGCTCAAACCAACCAACCGTAGAACGACGTCGCCTCCTGTATAATTCCTTATAATGAGACATTTGGATACTCGATTGATAGTTATTGTTGTAAGCGAACTCTACTAATGGAAGGAACTGATCCCATGAAACCCCAAAATCAATAACACGTGCATGTAGCATGTCCTCCAAAATTTGGATAGTGCGCTTGGTCTACCTATCCGTTTGGGGATAAAATGTTGTACTCGGCTCAATCTACGTGCCCAACTCTCACTGCACTACCCCTAAAAAATGCAGCTTAAACTAAGTTCCTCGATACGAGATAATAGACACGGCCACACCATGAAGGCGAACAATCTCACGAATGTAAATCTGAGCCATTTGCTTTGTAGAGTAGGTAGTCATAACTGGAATGAAGTGTGCATACTTGGTCAGTCTGTCCACAGTGACCCACACTACATCAAATCCCCTCAAGGTCCATGGAAGTTCAACTATGAAATACATCATGATATGCTCCCACTTCCACTCCAGAATATCAAGCCTCTAAAGCAAACCACCAGATATCTAATGCTCATACTTCACCTGCTGACAGTTCAAACACCAAGCAACATACTCAACAATGTCTTTCTTTATCCTCCGCCACCAATAGTGCTGTCTTAAATACTAATACATCTTTGTGGCACCCGAATGAATGGAATACCACAAACTATGGGCCTCCTCAGGAATCAACTAATGCAACCCATTGACATTCGGAACACAGAACCGACCCTGTAGTCTCAATACCCCATCATCTCCAATATTCTCCTCCTTGGCATCATTATGCTACACCATGTCCTTAAAGAAAAAAAAATGAGGATCATCATACTTGTCACACCTCCTTTTACACCTAAACACTTTGATGCGCTAAAATAAAGAAAAATGTGAAACCATGCAAGCACTGGACTCTAAAATATCCAACCTCACAAACCGGTTGGCTAATGCCTAAACATCCAATGCTAATGGTCTCTCCCCAACTGGAATATAAGCAAGACTCCCCATGCTCTCAGCCTTCCTACTCAACGATTAGTGTCACGACCCAAAATTCCAACCCATCATGATGGAGCCTAACACATCGGATAGACAAGCTGAAACATAACAATAAAGAACCAGAACAATGGAACTTATACAAATAACATTAGTCTGGAATCACAATATAACTAAATACTACTACTACAAGGTAAATCACCTAGAAACTGGTAACTATAGAGTCATGATCTCTACAACAAAATACAATTCTAAAACTAAACAGTAATACCATCTGAACTGATACAATAATACATAAGAAAAGACAAGTCAAAACTGCGGCCAAGAATGCAGCTTTACCTCTCCTTTCGAAGCTAGTCCAATAAGCAAATCTACTGCTGATAACTGGCCCCCACACCTGGATTTGTACATTTAAGTGCAGAGTGTAGTATGCGTACAACCAACCCAATGTACTCAATAAATATCATAACTAACCTCGGCGAGGTAAAAGAAGCAAGAATTATAAATGATGCCTGCTATAACTTGTACAGTTTCATAAATCCAACAAGTACATAATAGTAATGTGATAAAATATAAGGTACTAAAAGGACTATCTCTGTGTGTGTGTGAAAAATTACTCATAATGTCTGTTCAGTCAATGGTACAGCATATACGATGATATAGAGATAAATCAGATAATGACTCATGGAAATTTCAAGTAAAGATGAAATGAAATTCCAACAAATAATACTGGCCTGGCATTCCTCAACCTTTCCATATCCATACCAAATCACTGATCTGTTTCCTCAATAACCGTGTGTGCACCATCAAGAGAGAAACATGAGAGGGTGATCCTAGGGGGATGAACCCTCTCCACACGCTGCATGGATAACTCATGTGCTGCACGAACAACTCACATGCTAATAATATTAACGTACGAACAACTTATGCGCTCCACTTTAATGACCTGACTAGTCATTTTGCTTTATAGATCCTCGTTTTCCTATTTAAGACTTCTCGTATGTTCTTTTACTATTTTATGATCTGCGGGGATAGTGGGTTTGCCTTTGAAAGGGTTTAAGTTGAATAAGGATTTGAAGGTTCTAATAGAGTTGTATGATGATTTTGTACTTGGGAGAAAGTTCAGATTGAGTTTCGGGTGGGGCGAGAGCATTTCGGCGCTTATTGTTGAAAGTTTGCATTTTGAAGGTTTTAGAATTTTTTATGTTTGACCTAAAGTGGAATTTGGTGTTATCAGTGTTTATTCGGGATTTCAAACCTTGGAATAGATTTGTACTATGATTTATGACTTGTGCATATAATTTGGTGTCATTCTGAGTTGTCTAAGTATGTTTTGACGTGTTCGAAGTTGGGTAAAATGAGTTTGAAGCTTAGAAGTTGATTAATGAGGTCTTGAGGTGCGCTTCTTGATTTTGGTATTGTTTTATGTGTTTCGAGGCTTCGAGTAAGTTCGCAATATGTTTATGGACTTTTTGGCGCATTTGGACGAGGTCCTAGGTGGCTCAGGTGTGTTACGGACCACCCGAAGCATGTTTGAACTAGGCTGAAAACTGCCGGTGTGCTGGTGACTTGGTGTTGTTTGCGATCGCAAAAATGGTCCCACGATCGCGAAGAAGGGATTTGGATAGGCGGCTGATTGCCCTTCACGAACGAGAAGAAGGGTTTGCGATCCTGAAGGTGTACCTAGAAGTTGCTTGCAAATGCGGAGGCCTAACCATGATTACGAAGAGAAAATGGAGTAGCTAGGCAAGGAGGCCTTTAGTGTTACACTCCATGTTTTCGTACGTGAAAGCGCGCCATAAGTAAATTGACAAAAGCCCGGGAATGAGATTATTTTTCAGGTTATAAACATATATGCTATTTAAAACAAGTGATAAGTAAATTTGTGAAGGTGAGAGGGTAAACGGATTGAAGAAATGAGTTTCGTCGAAGTTTGACAATTCGGGATAAAATATGGTCCGAGCTATAATATTCGGTATTTATGGACTAGTGCCATACAAGGTACCATATGACCATGACAGTATGATGTATAAATTGCGTTAAAAATGAGTATTATTTTAAGTAATTTGAGATAATTCTTAATTATGTAGGTAATTGATTAATTATTGGTTTAATGGGAGATTAAGCATGCAATTAAGGATTTGCGGATAATTAATAGGTGGGGACAAATTCCCCCATGTGGCAACAAAGTAGCTTTGGCTAAAAATGACTCTTATGTCATGTACTTGGCGTCACAACTAGAAGATCTTTTGGCCAAGTCATCCTAAAGTTGGGACCACCCTTTTTAATAAAAACTCCAATATAGTCATCAGAATACATATGTTCCATTTGCAAGTCTAAGGGAATTTCAATTCTAGGCAATTGGAGTTTACACATTTAAAGATCTTCTTACTTCATAAAGAGAGATGCATATTCATGTTAACGTGAGAATTTTCATCTTCAACAATTCAACAAAATCTCATAAGCATCTTCAATAATTCAAACGAGAATTCTTAGCATCTTAGTAACGTGAAATTTTGCAATTCTAAAGGAGTACGGTGCAATCTTTTTCGATAATATCTTACGGATTTTCCCCTAATTTGATCCGCCGTTACGTGTTGTCGCAATCAACGGGTGTATAAGGGATTGTCAAGAGAATCGGTTGAGGTATGCTAAGGCTATCCCTTCTTACCTTTTGGCATGATTCATGCGGTATAAACTAAACGAGCAAATGCACAACTTCCATAAATGACTCTATTCATAGAAATGATAGAGATGCATATGTTCTTGATTCTCTATGTGTCATATTATTCTATCATTTGTTCGTGGGTGTCAGAAAATACATAAGTTGATAAAGTTTATTTCATGAAATTAATAAAAGGCATAATAGTCTTATGACACTCCAAAAGATTTTATCGACGTAGTGCCTTTATTTATATTGACCCATGACCAGATGGCGTTATATATGCATATATATATGTATATTATATGTATATGGGATATGGAAAAAGTTTACAGCGTTATATACACACCACCACCAGATCAGCTAGTATACGTTGATAATTTTAGCCACAGTGGCCGAAATGATATGATGAGATGCCCTCAGAGGCTTGATGATATTATGAACACATGTAACTATGCACGACATGACATTCATACGCATATGCATGGCACTATAGGCACTACATGATTTACAAAATTATCCAGACTTATACATCGAGTCTTTTACTCCATGTTTCCCTCATGTCTACTGTCTATTATTTACTGATTTTCATTCCTTACACACTCGGTACATTATTTGTATTGGCTTCCCTTTTGCCTAGGGACGCTGCATTTCATGCCCGCAGATCCCAATAGACAGGTTGATAGTCCTCCAAGTAGTCTATCAGCTCAGCGGAAGATGTTGGTACGCTCCATTTGTCCAAAGTTGCTTGTTTGGTCAATATGATTTAGACGTGTATTATTTGGTATGGTGGGACCCTGTCCCTATCTTTATGATAAGTATGTACTCTTAGAGGCTTGTAGACAGATGTCATGTATACGGATACTTGTATGACCTTGTCAGCCTATATGTTAAGTTTATAATGGATTGCATTGGCCTTATAGGCCCGTATGTCACAAGTATGAGTTTCTATATAAGGTTGGGTCATTCTATATCGGGTATTCCCTCATGTTTACTCAGGTTATCTCATGACACCCCTTTTGGCCCATTTACCTATGATGATGTAATAAGAAAGATATGTTACGTTGGTACTCGGTTGAGTGAGGTACTGGGTGCCCGTCGCGGCCCATCTATTTGGGTCGTGATAAAAGTGGTATCAGAGTAGTTCTGTCCTAGGGAGTCTGCAAGCGATGTCTAGTAGAGTCTTGTTTATGGGTTTGTTGTGCACCATAATTATAAGCAGGAGGCTACAGGGCATTTAGGACTGTCACCCTTTCTTCTTACACTAGATCGTGTGGTAGAGCTTAATTGTAAGAACTCAATTTCCTAACTCTATCTTATTCATAATACGACGATGCCTACATCCAAAAATACGGTTGGTAAGAGATATAGCTGTGGAATAATTGAGTCAGATGAACTCGATTTTTGCATCATGCTTATGATGGATAAATATGAGGTATTCAGCAGATCATGTGGGTAATAAGACATGTGTGTTTCTTTATAAGGATACCTAAGGCAAGAATGTCTATCCACTCTTAAGGTAAAAAGGAATAAGAGAATCAGAAGGTAGACACAAGTTTCAACAAGTAAAAGAAGCAAGGTAAAGAAGGGTACGAGGTACCCAGTTAACGAAGATTAACAATATCTACAATTCAAGCAGAGAAATATAAGCATTTTGAGATACCTTCAATTGTAACAGAGCTGTGTACAATTAGTCACACCCATCTCAATTATGCTCCATCGGAGCCAACAAATATAGTTTAAGGAAAAGACGGGATATCTGGATCCGGCTGGGGTTAGAGTAACCCAAAATGGTGAATGTATTGTTTGTGTTAGTTTACATTGAATGATATTGTAAATGTGCTAACAAAATCTCCTTGTGAGACACCCAGATGGTGCACTCTAAAATAGTACAACTAGATTTGAGTACTACAAAGATAGGCACTAGAAGCCTTGAAGGGATAAATATTACCTAAGTGTGGCTCTCGTCCCTAGTGCAAGAATGTTAAGCAACCCGAAGAGCCAGTAGATGGAGCAAGGGGAGATAAAAGCAAAAGAACATCTTGTTAAATTTTTCAGAATAAAGTGATAGATAGAAATGTTAGCAGGGAAATAAGAAGAGAGATAATGAAGCATTATGAGTAAAATGTGATACATGGATGACAATGGCAGATAAAAAAATGACAGTATTATAGAGTGTATAGTCAAGTAAAGGAAGAGACGAGAGGTGACAGGCCTTGAGACAACAAGAGACTATAGGCCATAAAGTCGTATCCTCATTTCAAGAAATAAGTTCGTGACGCTAATGTGATTACCAAAAGGAAAAATTAGATCTCAGAGTAATAGAAATCAGTATGGACTGGTGAACAAGATAAACTAAACATAAATTAGGGACTGAGTGATTTGATAAGAGTCGGCATCATGAGAATTTCAGAGATTGCGTTCTAGATATAATAGAATGGACGACAGAAGAATAACCTTTAAAGGTCATTCAGGAAGACGCTTCCCCAAAGCAAGCAATGCGAGTAAAGTTAAGCTTAAGGGACTGTGTGTGCCAGTCACACTAAGTGTCACCCTCGTGAGTAAGGGATTTCATTATCCTTTGTATAGAAGGATTACCGCAAGGCAAGTAAGGATCATCAATAATGTGAAAAGACGACAAAGATAAAGAGGTAAAACATCTATAGGTAGATCATCGTAGCTCTAAATCTTAGTATTTCCCTAAAGGAAGGAATATGGAGTAATGTGGTATGAAGTCAGAACTAAGTGGTTTAATCATGGAATGGTAAAGGAAGAATACGGTAAAAAAACCAAAAAAGGGATGAGATTGCAATTATTCAAATCCTACAGATATTCTACGATTCCAGAACATTATGCAAGCATGACGTCAAGGAAAGGAAGTAAGGGTTCCTATCCGGAATGTTATTGATAAATAAGGAGCCAATGTTAGAGGTAAGTTAAGACAAAGGAAATAATCTAAGAAAGATTACGCAGAATATTGATATGAGAATTGCCCAATGAGTAGTTAGCAGTCGATTCAGGAAGAGCCTAGTCGTGGCTAGACAAGAGGTTATAGAAAAATTAGCAGATCATGAAAGATAAACATAGTGAACCCCAACATGGGGAATTCAATCTCGCATATATGACATCGGGACTCTTGAGAAATATTCAGATAGGAGTTGGGGTAGTTAAAGGTATCGTATGGATTTTATGGAAAGAAAAGAGAGTGCCACTCGGAAGACAGTCAAAATATCAAGTTCAAAAGCAACCCTACAAGCACAAGGGCGTGGAGGTAAGTAACCACAGATAATTATAGGCGAGGAAGGACATCAAAATTTCGTCGAGTATACGATGTAATAAGCTCGCAGCTTTATAAGAGTCAGAGGGTCCTCGTTAAGTACGACAACGAAAGACTAGCAGAGGAAATAAGGAAAAAGGCTTCAACCTAAGCATAGTAACTTGAAGAAGAAATGATCTTGTAATAACAGTCTCACTACTACATTGTATGCACTCCATAAGAAAGTGGCACCTATCATGGCTAATGAATAGGAAGAAGAAAAATCAAAAGGTGATATTCAAGATCATATGGGTTGTATAGACACTAAGGTAATGCTAAGTATGTATACAACAAGGGGGCAGAAAGACCAGGAAAAGCAATAGCTTACATTTAAAGAAATTTGAGAAGGGACGAAAGGAATTACTCGATCAATGATCCTGAGTTAGTTACGTTATGAACGTACTTAAGATTTCGGAGTATTATGCAGCATATATGTTGACAATCATACAAGCAGTAGAGGACTCTGATATAAGTTAAAAGAAAGAATTGAGTCTGGGTCATATATAAAGGATTGAATAATTACAAGATTATATCATGGATATTCCATAATGCCCTTGAAAGGTTAAAGTAATAACTATTACCATGAGCCGCATAACGGAAGATAGCTTAAGCCTACATAAAGGTTGATCAAAAGGAAGGGGAAACTAAAGAGTTACATCAACCAAGTAAATCAGGAGTCTGATTATTGGACCCAGAAAATTTTAGAAACCATGATTGAGAACATTACAGGATCACCCATAATATTAGAAGTACAAGAGATAACACAACAACCAAATTCTATGACGGCTCTATGATCAAGCCAGTTAGAAAAGTAACAGCCTCATAAGAAGTCAGTATAAAGCTCCCACCGGATTGTGTATGCACCAGAGGTACAAGTATTATAATAAAGCTTCAAGTTGTGGATGTGAATTATAGCTATGTCAAAGGGAGGTCACGAAAGAGATAGAAGATGCGATACACGATTTTAACGTAAGTACAAAAAAGGTGAACAATGTACGAGATTCTCAAATACAGAAGGTTGTGGATAGTCCATACTTTGGATAGAAGGCTAAAAGCACGAGAATTCAGTGTCTAGGAATGATAGCAGCATCATCAGTGGCATTTCTTCTAGCCTATGGTTTCTAGGTATCGAGAGGCCTAGTCATGAGAATAAAGAAGAGTTAGAGACAATATGATGTCTTTCTTGATGTTCCAGAATAACATAAGGAAATCAATGGTGCAAGCAAGTTGAAGGAAGGTTGCAAGTAGTATAAATACATATGTGTAGGTTGCAATCTAAAGTATGGTAAAGCGGCAAGGTTTTAGGAAGACAGGAGTAAGGATAAGAAAGGGCGAGTAAAAAGTTGACGAGAATGGATACGTCCTCAAGATTAAGTTCATGAAACCAAGAGAGTTGATGGTATCTCTAAGTTATAGAAAGCTCATTATATCCTGAATGAACCCAAAGGAGTTACTCATCATAAATAGCATTTAGAAGAGCTGAAATGTTGCCCTGATAGTAGAATAAGGGTATAATTGTGAAAGATAAAGGATGCCATTTGGGCCTTCGATTGAGTAATGATTAGAAGAAGAAAATATCAAAAGAAGAGAAGGGATGCTATGAAATACGATTATGGAAGTATCGCACCCAAGTGAATCAGGAAAATCACTTCTAATGCTCCTTGATGCGACGTGAACCCTAGAGACAGTGTTACATAAAAGGTTAAGCTATTAGCGGTAGATTATACATCAATATCGAGGTAAATCAACAACGGATGGATAAAAGTATTAAAGTATGAGGTGAGATTAGGCCATCATTCTTAAGATGAACATTAATGAAGAAATATTAAAGGACTTAGACTTATACATATATGATAAGCAGCATAAGAGTAACCTGGAGTTTGGTAACAGACCTCAGTAAAGGTAAATCAAAATAAGATTTATGGTAAAGTATGACCTACCTAGATGCAGTAAAGTCATACAGATAGATAATCGGGTCTATGAAAAAAGATATAACAATAGTCGTAAGTTCGACAAAGTGCCGAGCAGAGAATTTCAGTACACCTATAGATGCCCAACGGGACATCTTGTTAAGTTTTGTATATATTTCCAAAATGAGGCCTAGAGATTGGCTAAAAACTGAAGGGAAGAGTCGCACATGCGCACATGCAAGGAAAAAAGTCATACAGGCTACATGACTAAAGGTAGCAACAGTTACGATATTGAAAGGATTCCAACCACAAGTCATAGTAAGAGAAAGATACCTAAAGGGGGGAAAGTCTTGGCCTTTGAATTTATTCACATAACAGTTACCTAGATGGCAAGTATAGTATTAAAACCATTCGTAAGAGCTATCAGTGCACTAGTCAACATTCGAGGACGAATGTTCCAAAGCGGGAATGATGTTACACCCCATGTTTTCGTACGTGAAAGTACGCCATAAGTAAATTGATGAAAGCTTAGGAATGAGATTATTTTTGAGGTTATAAGAATTTATGCTATTTATAATAGGCAATAAGTAAATTCGTAAAGGTGAGAGGGTAAGCGGATCGAAGAAAATGAGTTTCGTCGAAGTTTGACAATTCAGGATAAAATACGGTCCGAGCTATAATACCCGATATTTATGGACTAGTGCCATACACGGTACCACATGACCATGATGGTATGATATATAAAGTGTGTTAAAAATGAGTAGTATTTTAAGTAATTTGAGATAATTCTTAATTGTGTGAGTAATTAGTTAATTATTGTTTTAATGAAATATTAACCATGTAATTAAGGATTTGTGGATAATTAATAGGTGGGGACAAATTCCCCCACGTGGCACCCAAGAAGCTTTGGCTAAAAATGACTCTTAAGTCATGTACTTGGTGTCACAACTAGAAGATCTTATGGCCAAGTCATCCTAAAGTGGGGCCCACCATCTTTAATAAAGACTCCAATATAGTCATCAAAATACATATGTTCCATTTGCAAAATTTCAGTTCTAGGCAATTGGAGCTTACAAATTTAAGGATCTCCTTACTTCATAAAGAGAGATGCATATTCATGTTAACGTGAGAATTTTCATCTTCAACAATTCAACAAAATCTCATAAGCGTCTTCAATAATTCAAATGAGAATTCTTAGTATCTTAGCAACGTGATAATTTGCGATTCTAAGGGAGTACTGTAAATTTTTTTTGGATAATATCATACAAATTATTCCCTACTTTGATCCACCGTTACATGTTGTCACAATCAATGGGTGTTAAAGGGATTGTCAAGAGAATCGGTTCAAGTATGTTAAGGTTATACCTTCTTACCTTTTGGCATGATCCATATGGTACAAATGAAATGAGCAAATGCAAAACTTTCATAAATGACTCTATTCATAGAATTGCTAGAGATGCTTATGTTCTTGATTATCCATGTGTCATATTATTCAATCATCTGTTCATGGGTCTCAGAAAATATATAAGTTGATAAAATTGAATTACATGCTTCTTTGATTCCGTATTCATTATTTAACTATGGGATTCCTTTCTGGAAATATCATTGTTTCATTTATTATGTTTTGGTTTTCGTGATTATTGTTGAGATGATTGTTTGGTTGTGGCACTGGGTTTCTGTCGTGCGAATTATTATTGTGGCACGATGTTTCTACTATGTGTTTTGTTATTGTGGCTCGAGGTTTCTACCGTGCGGATTATTATCGTGGCATGAGGTTTCTGCCGTGCGGTTGTTATTATAAGGCAAGATTGTGAGATATTTACTTTTGAAACTATGAGGCGGTGCATTGGGAGTGCCCCTACTGATTTCCTCTAATTGCTATATTATTTGTTGTTGTTGTTCCTTAACTTGTAAGATTCTTGCTTCCTTACGTGTTGTATTTATCTTCTTGATTCTGTGTTGTTACCTTCCATAAATATCTATTGTTACACTTCTCTGTCATTTTGTTCTTTATTATTCCCATTAGGGCCCTGAACTGACTTCGTCACTACTCTACCGAGGTTAGGCTTGGCACTTACTGGGCACCGTGGTGGTGTACTCATACTACGCTTCTATATATGTTTTTGTGCAGACCCAGGTACATTCTATCAGCCTTGATATTAGAGTGTTGTGCTATTGCTTGGAGACTTCAAGGTACACCTGCTCACGTCTGTAGGCCTCGGAGTTCCCTTCTATCCTATTCTTTTCTTATCTCTTTTTATCTTATAGACAGTGATGTAAAGGAGCGTTCCATACTATATCTAGAGCTTGTGACTTGTATTTTATCGAGTTTTGGCATTTATATATGTTGAGTGGAAATTTTAATTTATATAGCGGTTGATGTTTTATATTTCAGTTATTCCGCATATTTGTTAGGCTTACCTAGTCATAGAGACTAGGTGCCATCACGACATCTTACGAAGGAAAATTTGGGTAGTGACAACATGAGATCTTACTTATTTCGGCATTTTAAAGGAAACTTCTATTTATAAAAGTTAAAAAGGGATAACTAAATTGGAGGTTCACGTGTGGGCTTGCCTAACCATGGCATTAGGAACCATTGCGACCTATTATAGATTTTGGGTCGTGATATGCATGGACAACTCACGTGCTAATAATATTAATGTCTGGATCAGCAGACAACTCACATGGAAATAATATCAACCGGATAGACAACTCACATGCCAATAATCACAATCCGCCCGGTGTACTTCATCAATGATTATCAAGTTTCATATTCCTGGACTAATATAAATAACATGTTGTAGTGTAGGCATATGCAACGTGTGCTATCACAGCTAGACAAACAATTGTCATTAAGAATAGCAGTTTATCAGGTTCAAATGCAAGAATAACCTCAACGAAATCTCATATCTGGTACAAATAGTACGCAGGAGGTTTCAAATAGGAGAAACATCTCAATTGAATCTTGAAAATCATTTCAAGGCATGTCATAGGCTAAGCACTACTCCAAGCATGGAAATAGTAATCTGGTGCACGCATATGGGCTCAACCCTACACATATGTGCCACTCATAGCACGTCGCTATCACAAATAATTCAGGAAACTAGTGCCTCAACCAAGTTTAGATAAGATACTTACCTCAAGCAAGTCAAATCATTCCTCTAGCAAGCCCTTCCCATGCGTGTCGATCTCCGGATGATCTGAATATAACCAAACCAACTAAATAAATTCAATAAAATCCATAGAATGTGATTCCAAATGATAAAGCTAAGATCTTTAACCATAATTAAAAATTCAACTCAAAAAGTCAACCCCGGTCTCGCACCTCAAAACCGGCATAATTCACAAATTTCGAACACCCATTCGATTACGAGTCAAACTATACCAAAATCTTCCAATTTCTACCTTAAATACACCTTCAAACCCTCATTTCTGATTTCTGAAAAGTTTCTACAAAATTCCCAATTTCTCTATTTCAAATTCCCACATGGGAAGATAGTTTAGATGAGGACTATGATGATGATGATGAATGGGTTCCTATGGAAATTGGAGAATCTGAAGATGAACCTGATGAAGAATCTGAGGTAAAATTTATTGACCTAAAAGATAAAATTAAATTCCTTTATAAAGATAGACTATCAGAACTTTTTCTAACTTTAATCGATGAATCTGAGGATGTTAGTCTTGAAAAAAAAACTGTCAAAAGAGTGTGACATTTTAAAATAAGGTGCAAAAAACTGAAAATAAAAGCTTGTAAAATTAGAAATAATACTATTTTGAAGAATCAAGTTCGTGCACTTGATACTTATATTTTAGAACTTAGATCTAGAAATTTTAAGTTAAAGTTAGGGATTGGTAAAGGAATATCTAGTGACATGCAACTCAAACTAGAGGATGGTCTAAAGAAGGTTAAAGATTAGCTATACAAAAAGGAAGAAAATATAAAAGTTTTAAAAGAGGACCTGACAAAGGTCAAAACTGTCCTTGATAGAACATGTAAGTTGAACAGGTCCTCTGATACACTTTCTTGGCTATAGGAATACCATAGTTGCAACAAGAAGGGGCTTGGATTTAGAAACTCCTCACCTAAATGGGATCCCAAAAATAAGTAGCTAACACTTCCTAAAAACAAAATCAGTACTTGATACTGGGCACTATAAAAGAATGTGTAGCTAAGGAAAGAGCAAGTCTAAGGAACAAGAACTTTGTTCTTGAGAAGAAAAGCTTGCTAAGTTAGGCGAAGAAGAATTTGATTTATTTTTTTGCCCATAGAAAGGGATCCAAACTAGTTTGGGTTCCTAAGACTAACCTCTAATTTTATTTTATAGGTCCAAGTAATGGTGGGAGGCCAAAAATGGCATATGAATAGTGGTTGCTTAAACACATGACGGGGAATAAGAAAAGGTACCTTACACTCATGGCCTTTAAGGAAGGTAATGTTTCCTTTGAAAATGGGAAAAAAGGTGAGATCATTGGAGTCGGGAAGGTAGGTAAATCTAATTCTCACTCTATTGAAAATATTTATCTAATTGATAGGTTGAAACATCGCTTGACAAGTATATCACAACTATGTGATAGAGGAAACAAGATGCTTTTATCTCGACAAAAAGTATTGTCACTAACATTAGGAGTCAAGAAGGTAGGTAAATCTTATTTTCACTCTATTGAAATATTTATCTGGTAAATGGAATGGAACATCACTTGTAAGTATCTCACAACCATATGATAGAGGAAACATGATAGCTTATACCTCGACAAAATGTATTATCACTTACCTTACGATTAAAAAGATAGTCTTGTAGGGAAAGATAGTCAACAAGATATACGTGGCGGATCCCTCTGCACTGTCTGATAATGACTTCACTTGTTTAAGTGTCATGGACGATATATCCCTCCTATAGCATAAGAGGCTTGGGCATACTAGCTTGAGTCAACTTAACTGTGACGACCTGATGGGTTGTTTTGAGTACTTGCTCCTTTTTCTTTGTTCCAAGACCACTCATAGTCTTATTTGATGATTTATGACTTGCGTTCATGACCCGTGTCAATTTTCGGGTAGGTTATGCATGAAAATTCATAGAAAATGTGATTTTCGACTTAAAGTGAGGTTTGAGTTGACTACAATCAATGTTTCTGGTAAACGACCTCGGATTGATGTTTTGACAATTATAGTAGGTTCGTATGATATTTTAGACTTGTACGCATGCTTATTTGGGGGTCCAGAGTGACCCGACGATGTTTCGGTGCATTATATGAAAGATTGAAAATTTTGGTTTTAAACTTGAAATCCTTGAGTTTTTGCAACTGATTCTTGATATTTGATATTGTTTGATGATTTAAGTGAGGGGGCGAGTGAGTTTATAGGATGTTATTATACTTGCGTACATGATATTATGTGAGCCCGAGGGGTTTTGGTGAGTTCCAAATTAGTTTTAGAGTGTTTTGGTATAGCTGAGTTTCAATTTTTGTTGGTGTAGCCTTCAAATCTCGCATTTGCAAGGTCTAGCTCTCATTTGTGAGATTTGCTTTTGCGGTCAAGGAATCGCAATTTCGAAGGGGACTGGGATTGGGGCACTTTGTATTGTGAAGCTAGAGCCGCATTTGGGAAGGGCTGGGTAATCACAATTGTGGCTGGTGTGTTGCATTTACGACTATGGGTAGCTTCGCAAAAGCGAAGCTTAGTTCGCATTTGGGAAGGGAGGAACCTTCGCAAATGAGAAGGATATTTTGCATTTGCGACATTTCTTAGGCCAAAGAACTTTCAGTGGTTAGCAATTCTTGCAGCTGGGTAAAAGTTGGGAAAACAGGGACTTAGCTTATTTTACACCTTGTTTGAACCCTAAACTCTCTAGAGGCGATTTTTGAAGAGAAGTTTCTTCCCAAATTCATTAGTAAGAAACTTTAACTAGTTATCAATCGATTTCAACTATTTTCCATGAATTTTATATCAAGTCTATGAATTTAAAAGAGAAATTAGGGGTTTTGGGTAGAATTTAGGAATTTTTAAAATTGAGATTTAGATCTCCAAGTGAGATAGGTTTCTAAACAAATCACATAATTGGGCTTGGTGGTGAATGAATAATTGACATTTGGTCCGAATCTCAAATTTCGACCACGTGGGCCCGGGTTAACTTTTGTTGACTTTTTCAATTAAGTTAAAGATTGAACCTTTTTCATTCGTGGGTTGTTTCAAAATCTTATTTTTGATTGTTTGAATGATATTTGACTAGATTCATTTGGTTTGGCGGCTTGTTACAAAGGAAAAGCGGTGGTTGATAATTGATTTGATTCAGGAAAGAGGTAAGTGTCGTGGTTAACTTTAACTTGATGGAAATAGGACTTGTTTGGTCTATTTGCTATGTGAATTATCTGTGGGTACGGTGTATATGCAAGGTGACGAATGTATATGTGCTTTCATGGGTTAAAGAACGCGGGGTGGGCTATTTATCTTTATGTCATCATTTATTCCATGGTGTATCTCATTATATGCTTTGATTGCTACATGTCATTAATTGCTGTTTATGTCTTACTTGTTATCTGTCATTTATTTTCTACCTGTTTCTATTTATTCATTTGTTGATAAATATCTGTTTACCTACTATATGCTCTCACCTGTATTAATTGAACATCTCCACTATTTCATGCCTTTACTTGCCTTTATTCACGTTACCTTACTTGTTTCACTTTATTAAGTTACATCCGACTATGTGAACTCTTGGCTATTCTTGTGTTAATGGCTTGTCGAGATTCGTGTTGGCTTATGATATTGAGGATACATTATGAATTTGAGTTGTTGGTTGTTCTGTGTTTGTACTCGTGGTTCCTTGGTGATTTATATGCTTTGGCTTCCTTTTTATGTTGAGATTTTAAAATGTGTTGTATTGAATTATTGATGATAATTAAATGATATTGGGACGGTGAACAGAACTAAAATGATATTAGGATCAGGTTGCTCGCTGCAACAGATAATTGGATTGGGTTGCACCTTGTATTGAAATGATATTAGGATCGGGTTACGTGCCGCAACGAGAGATGATGTGTTGTAACTATTTGCAGTTATGGTGTTGTATTTTTCTGTGTTGTGATATGAGGTTATAAGATGGTGTTATTTTAGGACCCCCTATTAGTTGACCTTATGGGTTCGTTGTTATGAGTTTTATCCATTTTCTCTACATTTCTTTTACTCTTCTCTTTATTACTCGCACAAGCTTATAGTGAATGTCCTATCATAGCCTTGTCACTACTTCGTCGAGGTCAGACTCGATACTTATAGAGTACATGGGGTTGATTGTACTCATATTACACTTATGCACTCTTTGTGCAGATCCCGGTGTTGGTTCTAGCGGTGCATACAGAAGTTTGCTCAGATCAAATCTATCTAGGAGACTTAAGGTAGAGCTGCACTACGTTCGCATTCCTAGAAGTCCCCTTCCTATCTTGTTTTACTGTTTGTTTTGTTTCGAACAGTTCTAATTCATTTCAAATTATATTTGTAGCATTCTAGTCACTCATGTACGTGTGACTCTAGATTTTCCGGGTTTAGCATCAACATCGTTACTTATGTTTTTATTATATGTATTCAGAGTATTTTGGTCTTCAATTCTTAATATCTTGATTTTAAATTGTTAAATTTGTTAATTCTTTAGCTAATGTTGGCTTTCCTAGAAAGCGGATGTTAAGCGCCATCACGACACCGTGGTTGGGATTTCTGGTCGTAACAAGTTGATATCAGTGTACTAGGTTGTCTAGGTCTCACGAGTCATGAGGAAGCTTAGTAGAGTCTTGAGGATAGGTACGGGTATATTTGTACTTATCTTCTAGAGACTATAAGGCTTTAGGAAATTTTGCTCTTTTTTTTTTCTATCGTGCGACTTTATTCTATCATTGAGTTTTAATTATTCTTCTCTTAATCTCTTGTAGATGGTGAGGATACGTATGACATCCAAAGCTGATCTGGAGCCGGAGCACGCTCAACATCACATATTGTTGAACCTTTAATTGGGCAGGAGGAGGAGATCCATATTCCAATTGCACTGGTTGGACCACCTCAGGTCCTAGAGGGGTTCATTTCCACCCCAGTGCTTCATGATGATCTAGTCTGTCTGGTGAGCCTTATAGAGAGTGTGGCCTATGCCACTATATTCGTTATGGAGCCAGCCATATCTCAGGCTGGGGGAGGAGCCCAAACTCTCGTCACCCACAATCTAGAGCAAATGGCTCACGAGTATCAGATTCAGCAGCTCTATAGCTGGGGCGATCAACTTGTTGTTATTACACAGCTCGGGGAAAGAACCGTGATGTCAGTTGAGGGGCTGCATAAGTTGAACAAGTTTACCAAGTTATTTCCCCCTTAGTTTAGTGGTTTACCTTCTGATGACCCCCGTAATTTCTTAGACTGTTTTCATGAGATATTACGTAACATGGGTATAATGGAGAACAACAGAGTCAATTTCAAAGAGTTTCAAATGATTAGTTCAGTGAAGAAGTGTTAGCAAGAGTATGTTCGAGGCCGACTAGTGTGTTTACCTCCTCTTACTTGGGCTCAATTCTCACAATTGTTCTTAGGGAAGTTCATCCCCTTCACTTAGAGAGGACTTTTGTAGTCAGTTTGAATGCCTTCCGTAGGGTAGCATAACCGTTACTTAATATGAGACCAGATTCATGGATTTACCATTCCATGTTGTTATCTCGATCCCTACTGAGAGGGAGAGGGTGGATATGTTTATAGATACCTAGAGAGACTAAGGATAATATTTCTTTTACTCGGGCTATAGAGATAACTAGGAGAATCGAGAGGATTCATGGCCAGGGTAGGGAGGTGACATCGGAGAAGATGCCTCATCATTTTGGTGGTGCCTCGTTTAGAGGCAGGGGTTAATTTGGTAGAGTCCATCCTATTAGGCCCATTCAGTCAGCGCTTCAAGTGTCCCATGGTCCTTCAGATGGTCACGGTACGTATGGGTCTTATTCCGAGTAGCCAGTATTTAATGCGCCTTCAGCTCCCATTAGTGCACCACCACTATAGAGTTATTATGGTGGTCATTTGTGTCATCAGGGACAGTCTCAAACTCAAAAGTTACGTCAATCGAGGGGTAGTTTTGAATATGGTGACCTAGGTCATATTAGGAGGTACTATCCTAGATTGAGGAGCAGCAATCCACAACAAGGTACTCGTGCCATAATTCTGGCACCAGTTGCTCCACCACCCACTTAGCCAGCTAGAGGGGGGTGAGGTAGCCCAAGGTTATGGTTAGACAACTAGAGGTGAAGAACAATCGGTTAGAGGCCATCTCAGAGGTGAAGGTCAGATTAGTGGGTCTCAGCCTCGTTGCTATGCATTTCTAGCTAGACCTAAGGCAAAATCATTTGATACAACTACACATGTATTTTTCCTGTTTGGCATTGAGATGCATCCGTTTTATTTGATCCAGGTTCCACTTATTCGTATGTATCATCTTATTTTGCTTTATATTTGGATATGTCTTGTGATTATTTGAGTGCTCCTATTTATGTAACTATGCCTGTTGGGGTAACTATTGTGGTGGACCATATCTATCGCTCTTGTTTGGTCACGATTGGGGGCTACGACACCATGGTTGATCTTTTGTTGTTAGATATGGTGGACTTTTAGGTTATTCTCAATGTGGATTGGATATCTCCATATCATGCTATCTTGGATTGTCACGCCAAGACTGTCACGTTAGCCATGTCAGGGTTGCCTAGGGTGGAGTAGAGAGGGACTTTTGGTCACTCCACTAGCATGGTCATATGATATGTGAAGGCTCGTCGTATGGACGAGAAGGGGTGCTTGGCATATTTGGCCTATATCCATGATTCTAGGGCAAAGGTTCCTTCCATGGATTCAGTTCCAATTGTGAATTAGTTCCTAGAGATGGTTCCTAAAGATTTTCGGTATGCCACCCGATAGGGATATCGACTTTTGCATTAACTTGGTTCCAGGCACTCAGCCTATTTCTATTACATGATACTGTATGACCCCAGTTCAGTTGAAAGAATTGAAGGAGCAGTTGCAGGATTTTCTTGATGAGGGATCCATTAGACCTATTGTATCTCCTTGGAGTTCATCGGTGTTGTTTGTGAAGAAAAAGAACGAATCAATAAGGATGTGCATAGATTATCGGTAGTCGAACAAGGTCACTATTAAGAAAAGTATCCATTGCCAAGGATTGATGACTTATTTGACTAGCTTCAGGGTGAAAAGATGTTTTCCAAGATTGATTTGTGATCGTGCTACCATCACGTGAAGATTAGGGCATCAGATGTCTCTAAAATAGCTTTTTAGACTTAGTTTGATCACTACAAGTTCTTGGTATTGTCATTTGGTTTGACCAATACCCCAACAACCTTTATGGATTTGGTGAACAGAGTGTTCAAGCCTTAACTGATTTCGTCGTGATTGTCTTCATTGATGATATCTTGGTTTACTCTCGTAGCCGAGAGGAGCATGAGCTGCATCTACAGATCGTCTTCAAACTTTAAAGGATCATCAGTTATATGCAAAGTTTTTAAAGTGTCAGTTTTAGTTAAGACTCGGTTACCTTTTGGGGCCATGTTATATCTTCCAAAGGCATCAAGGTGGATCTTGAGAAAATTGAAGCAGTTCAGAACTGGCCTAGACCTATTTCAGCTACATAGATTTGGAGCTTCTTGGGTTTGGCGTGTTATTATCTCTGGTTATGGTGGGGTTTTTATCTAACTTAGCACCATTAACTAACTTGACCTAGAATGGCACTCTCTTAAGATGGTCCAACGAGTGTAAGGTGAGCTTTCGAAAGCTTAAGATTGCATTGAATGCAACCCAGTGTTGGTGTTGCCTACCGGTTTAGGATCTTACACTATGTATTGTGATGCATCACATATTGGACTTAGTGCAGTATTGATGCAAGATGATTGGGTGATTACTTATGTGTCTCATTAGTTGAAGGTTTATGAGAAAAATTATCTTGTGCATGTTTTAGAGATGGCAATCATTGTTCACATGCTGTAGAATTGGAGACACTATATATACGACATTCTGTGTGAGGTCTATATCGACCATCGGAGTCGCCAACACCTGTTCAACCAGAGAACCTTAATTTTCGGAAGCGGAGATGGTTAGAGTTATTGAAAACTATGATATCATCATATAATATCATCCATGGAAGGCCAATGTAGTGGCCGATGCATTGAGTAGGAAGGCTGAGAGCATGGGCAGTTTGGCATGTTTACCGGTTATAAAAAGGACATTAGCCATATATGTTCAGGCTTTGGCCAACTGGTTCATGAGGTTGGATGTTTCGGAGAATAGTCGAGTTCTTAATTGTGTTGTGGCACAATCATCATTGTTGGAGCGTATCAAGGCTCACTAGTTTGATGATCCTCGCTTGTTGGTGTTGAAAGACATAGTGCATTGGGGTGGTGCTAAGAAGGTTGTGATTGAAGATTATGGTGTTATACGGCTTCGGAGCCGGATTTGCGTTCCAAACATTTATAGGTTGAGAGAGTTTGTCCTCGAGGAGGCTCACAGTTCGCTTAGTCCATTCACCTCAGGGTTACGAAGATGTAACATGACTTGAAAGCTCACTATTGGTGGTAGAAAACATTATTGATTATGTCTCCCGGTGTTTGAATTGCAAGCAGGTAAAGTACGAGCATCAAAAACTGTATGGATTGACTTAGATATTAGAGATACCGAAATAGAAGTAGGTTTACCATAAACCTTGAGGAAATATGACGCAGTCTTGGTTATTTTGGATCAGTTGACTAAGTCAGCATACTTCATTCCGGTTATGGCGTCCTAACGGTTGGCTCATATTTATATCTCAGAGATTATCCACCTGCATGATGTTCCCATTTCCATCATATCTGACCAGGGCATGTCGTTCACATTACATTTTCGGAGGGCCGTGAAGTGAGAGTTGGGCACGTGGATTAATGAGTACCACATTTAATCTTCATATGAATGGACAGTCCGGGCACACTATTCATATTAAGTGAGCACATAGGTTTATATAATGCAATTACACTTGTGTGCATGTTCAGATTGAGTCTGAGGGGCTCATGTGAATTTTGGGTAAGTTTTAGGCTGGTTTGGGAGGCTTAGGCCTCCATCATTTAGTGGCACTAAGTCTAAGGATCTCAGGACTTCTTGCACAAGTGCTAGCGGATTCTTTGCATGGTGGGTATTCTGGAGACTAGTGGAGTCTCATTTACTACTTTTTAGCTCTCGGGGGTAGCCTTCAGATGGTGAGAGGCTTATGGGTTGAGCAGACTATTCGGCGCTGCACCACTTACTTGGCTCGAGTTCTCCATTCTCTTTTTGGAGAAGTTTGTACGACAGACCTACGGGGAGGAGTTGCATAGGCAGTTTGAGCAGCTACGCTAGGACGGTATTTCCGTGACCCAGTATGAGATGAGATTTTTAAAGTTGGCTCATCACGCGATCTGGTTGGTTCCCACAGAGAGGGAAAGGATTAGGAGGTTCATTGATGGCCTCAACTATGGACTAAATTTTGTCATGACTAGATAGATTGCATCAGGAGCTAGGTTCGATGAGGTAGTTGATATTGCTAGGCGGATAGAGCAGGTCCGTAGTCACGAGCGTGAGGAAACGGAGGCCAATAGGCCTCGTGGTTAGGGTGGTTTTAGAGGTGTTTCCTCAGGGGGGATAGTCCCACCATAATAGGGGTCGTCCTTATAGGCCTGCTCAAGTGGCTTGTCCGGTTCATCGGGGGGCATCAGCTAACCATGGTTCATATAATGCTCGTTCAGGTCAGCCATCTCTTAGTGTCCTCCCAGCTCAAAGTTCATCCCATGCTCCATCAGTTCAGGGCTCATCTGTGCCAGGTCCCTCTAAGAGTTACACTGGTTCTTAGTGTCCGCTTCAGTACCTACTGCCATTGTTAGAGCGGGGTCACTTTGAGTGTGGAAAGTTCGGTTATATGAAGAGGTATTGTCCCACGTCTTGCGAGAGGTCCAGTTCAGCAGAGGAGTCAAGCTACGACTTTTGCCCTAGTTATTTTACCACCCTCTCAGTTAGCTTGGGTTAGGGCTTAGGCAGCTAGAGGTCGCCCTAGAGGGGGAGGTCGATCAATTGGCGGTCAGGCTCGATGCTATGCTTTCGCTGCTAGGATAGAGATTGTTGCTTTTTCTCAGTATGCCACAGTGATGCTTCTATATTATTTGACCTTGTTTCCAATTATTCGTATGTATCATCATATTTTTCCTGCTATTTTGATATGCCCGTGAGTCTTTACTTTCAAATTTTCTTGTATCTACACTGGTGGTTGATTCTATTTTTGTGGACCATGTGTATCGGTCGTGTGGTGACCATTAAAGCATTAGAGACGAAAGTTGAAATATTATTTCTTAGTATGGTTGATTTTGACATGATTATGGGCACAAACTGGTTGTCCCCATGTCATGCTATTCTGGATTATCACGCTAAGACTGTAATGTTGGCGATGCTAGGGTTACCTAGAATCGAGTGGAGAGGTTCTCTGTACTATGTTCCAAAAGGGTGATTTCATATCTAAAGGTCCCACATATGGTTGGGAAGGGGTGTTTGTCATATTTGGCTTTTGTGAGGGATGTTGATGCTGACACTCCTACTATTGGTTCTACTCCGATAGTGCGAGACTTTTTGGATGTGTTTCCTACTGGTACCTTTCTTTGCTTAGCTTTAGCTCTTTCGCCGGTAGCCTGCTCGGGTATACCAAGCCTGAGGGGGCTCCTAATTGGTCATCCTCGACCCTAATCTTCAACTGGTATCGATTGTGGACGTCTAACCAAGTCACGGCGGGGTATTCGACTAGGTTCTTTTTCAGCTGCTTTGAAGCCACCAAGCTTCGTTCATTTAGACCTTGAGTGAAGGCCTGCACTGCCCAGTCGTTGGAGACTGGCGTTAGTTCCATTCGTTCCATTTTAAAGCGAGACAAAAACTCTCGCAACATCTCATTCTCCCTCTGTTTGATCTTAAAGACGTCGGATTTCCCCTCGCTACCTTGATGGCACCAACATGTGCATTTATGAAAGAGTCTGCCAGAATGGCAAATAAATCTATAAAGTTAGGAGCTAGGTTGTGATACCACATCATGGCTCCGTTTGAGAGTGTTTCCCCAAACTTCTTTAGTAAGATGAACTCGATCTCGTTGTCCTTTAGATTGTTGCCCTTCACTGCGCAAGTGTAAGCAGTAACGTGCTCATTGGGTCTGAGGTACCGTTGCATTTTGGAAGGTCTGGCATTCTAAACTTCTTTGGAATAGGTTTTGGAGCCGCTTCTTATGGGAACAACCATTGTATGAACTTCTTCGAATCCACACCTTTAAGGATCGGGGGTGCACTCGGAATCTGGTCGACCCTGGAGTTATAGGTCTCGACCTTTTTGTAGTTGGCTTCTATCTTCTTTTCGCCCGATTCAATCCTCTTTGTGAGGTCCTCGAGCATCTTTATGATGGCGGGGTTAGCTACCAACCCGTTGTTGCTTGACCTCTCCGGCACTTGCTCGATCGGGGGAGATCTCCCCGCCGCTATCATGCTGGGAGTTTTCTGGTGACTTTGCAACTGAGCAATCACTAGCTATTGTGCCTACAACATTTCAAAAATAATGTGAAGGCTAACCTCCTGTTCTTCCCTAGCGGGGGTTTCTTGGGATTCTTGTTGGTATCCTTGGTGCACGCTCATATTAGTGTGGGATCTTACATCGACGTGTTGAGCATCGCGCGAGATTGGGTCCACGAAAATCGGCTCTGGTGCATTCCTAGGGTTTCGCAGTGGTACACCAGCACCTAGAACATCTACACCATTTTTTTCGTGGTTCTCAAGATTGTTGTTCACTGAGTCGGACATTTTGACCTGAAATCAAAGATCTTGGGCAAGAAAAAGTGTTAAAGATAACTTGCGTTATGTATTTAAGCCAGCAAGAAAATAATCACTATTATTTTTAGCCCCACGGTGGGCGCCAAACTGTTTACCGTGAAACTAATAATAACAATTAAATTTGATTGAGTGGTTCTAAAAATATGTGATCTATTTTTATGCTAGTTGTTAGGCAGTTGATGTTATGTGATGGTCGATGGGGAATAATAGTTATAAACAAATCAAGGATGGCTCTTTATGGTCAATAATAAGCAATAAATGGTGAACAATGAATAGAACACAATAAATACGAGTTATAAATGAAGTAATAAGATCGAAAGAATATGTTTTAGCATAGAGAGAATGTTCTTGTATATTTAGTATGGAGCAACAGATGTTTACTAAATGATAAGGATCCCCTTTATATAAGAGGGGAATCTCAACATAGTGGAAATGCATTAATTACAAAGATATGGGGCTCGTACAGCCGTTAGATGCCTTGGTTTGGTTTTGGGCTAGTCCACTAGACTTGACCTGCCATATGCACATTCCTTGGGAACTCCACATAGATCCGCCGAGACCAGTAATTCAAGATGTCTCGGGGACGGTCATTAGTTATACTGTCTCAAAGTCGAACTGCCTCGAGGTCGGCCATATGTGCTTTCATGGATTAAAGCATGTAGGGTGGGCTATTTATCTTTATGTCATCATTTATTCCATGTTGTATCTCATTATATATTTTGATTGCTACATGTCATTAATTGTTGTTTATGTCTTACTTGTTATCTGTTATTTATTTTCTACCTGTTTCTATTTATTCATTCGTTGATCAATATCTGATTACCTACTGTATGCTCTCAGTTGTATTAATTGAACATCTCCACTGTTTCATGCCTTTATTGACTTTACCTTACTTGTTTCACTTTATTAAGTTACATCCGACTGTGTGAACTCTTGGCTATTCTTGTGTTAAGGGCTTCTCGAGATTCGTGTTAGCTTACGATATTGAGGATACATTATGAATTTGAGTTGTTGGTTGTTCTGTGTTTGGACTTGTGGTTCCTTGGTGATTTATATACTTTAGCTTCCTTTTTATGTTGAGATTTTGGAATTTGTTGTATTGAATTATTGATGATAATGAAATGATATTGGGATGGGTTGCGCAGCGCACAAGAACTAAAATGATATTGGGATCAGGTTGCTCGCTGCAACATATATTTGGATTGCGTTGCACCCTGCAATAGATATTCAAATGATATTAGGATCGGGTTACGTGCCGCAACGAGAGATGACGTTTCGTAACTATTTGTAATTATGGTGTTATATTTTCTATACTGTGACATGAGGTTATAAGATGATGTTATTTTAGGGCCCCCTATTTGTTGACCTTTTGGTCTCATTGTTATGAGTTTTATCCGTTTTCTTTACATTTCTTTTACTCTTCTCTTTATTACTTGCACAGGTTTATAGTGAATGTCCTATCATAGCCTTGTCACTACTTTGTCGAGGTTGGGCTCGATACTTACAGAGTACATGTGGTTGATTAGACTCATATTACACTTATGCACTTTTTTTGCAGATCCTGATGTTGGTTCTAGCGGCACATAAAGAAGTTTGCTCAGATCAGATCTATCATGGAGACTTAAGGTAGAGCTGCACTACGTTCGCATTCCTAGAAGTCCCCTTCCTATCTTGTTTTACTCTTTGTTTTGTTTCGAATAGTTCTAATTCATTTCAAATTATATTTGTAGCATTCTAGTTGCTCATGTACGTGTGATTCTAGATGTTCCGGGTTTAGAATAGACATTGTTACTTATGGATTTATTATATGTATTCAGAGTATTTTGGTCTTCAATTCTTAATATCTTGCTTTTATATTGCTAAATTTGTTAATTCTTTAGATAATGTTGGCTTTCCTATAAAGCGGATGTTAAGCGCCATCACGACACTGTGGTTGGGATTTCGAGTCGAAACAAGTTGATATCAGTGCACTAGGTTGCCTAGGTCTCACGAGTCATGAGGAAGCTTAGTAGAGTCTTGAGAATAGGTTCAGAGATATTTGTACTTATCTTCTAGAGGCTATAAGGCTTTAGGAAATTTCACTATTTTTCTTTTTCTATCGTGCGACTTTATTATATCATTGTGTTTGAATTATTCTTCACTTAATATCTTGTAGATGGTGAGGATACGTATGAGATCCATAACTAATCTGGAGCCGGAGCACACGAAACATCACCAGTTGTTGAACCTTTGATCGAGCAGGAGGAGGAGATCCCTATTCCAACTACGCTGGTTGGACCAGCTCAGGTCCTAGAGGGGTTCATTTTCACCCTAGTGCTTTATGACGCTCTAGTCTGTCTGGTGGGCCTTATAAAGAGTGTAGCCTACGCCAGTATGTTCGCCGTGGAGCCAGCCATCTCTCAGGCTGGGGGAGGAGCCCAGACTCCCGTCACCCATAATCTAGAGCAAATGGCTCACGAGTATCAACTTTCAGCAGCTCTATAGCTGGGGCAGATCAACTTGTTGTTATTACACAGCTTGGGAAGAGAACCATGATGTTAGCTGAGGGGCTTCATAAGTTGAAAATATTTACCAAGCTATTTCCCCCTAGTTTAGTAGTTCACCTTCTGATGACCCCCGTGATTTCTTAGACTGTTTTCATGGGATATTACGTAACATGGGTATAATGGAGACCAACAGAGTTGATTTCAAAGTGTTTCAAATGATTGGTTCAATGAAGAGGTGTTAGTAGGAGTATGTTCGAGGCCGACTAGTGGGTTCACCTCCTCTTACTTGGGCTCAATTCTCACATTTGTTCTTAGGGAAAGTTCATCCCCTTCACTCAGAGAGGACTTTTGCAGTCAGTTTGAATGCCTTCAGTAGGGTAGCATAACCATTACTTAATATGAGACAAGATTCATGGATTTACCATTCCATGTTGTTATCTCGATCCCTACTGAGAGGGAGAGGGTGCATATGTTTATTGATTCCTAGAGAGACCGAGGATAATATTTCTTTTACTCGGGTTGTAGAGAAAACTAGGAGAATCGAGAGGATTCATGGCCAGGGTAGGGAGGTGACATCGGAGATGAGGCCTCATCATTTTGGTGGTGCCTCGTTTAGAGGCAGGGGTTAATTTGGTAGAGGCCATCCTATCAGGCCCATTCAGTCAGGGCTTTAAGTGTCCCATGGTCCTTCAGGTGGTCACAGTATGTATGGGTCTCATTCCGAGCAGCCAATATTCAGTGCGCCTTCAGCTCCCATTAGTGCACCACCACTATAGAGTTATTATGGTGGTCATTTGTGTCATTAGGGACAGTCTCAAACTCAAAAGTTACGTCAGTCGAGGGGTAGTTTTGAGTGTGGTGACCTAGGTCATATTAGGAGGTACTGCCCTAGATTGAGGAGCAGGAAGCCACAACAAGGTACTCGTGCCATGATTCTTTCATCGCTTGCTCCACCACTCGCTTAGCCAGCTAGGGGGGGTGAGGCAGCCCAAGGTTAAGGTCAGACAACTAGAGGTGAAGATCAATCAGTTAGAGGCCATCTTAGAGGTGGAGGTCAGATTAGTGGGTCTCAGCCTCGATGCTATGCATTTCTAGCTAGACTTGAGGCACAGTCATTTGATATGACTATCACATGTATTTTTCCGGTTTGCCATTAAGATGCATCCATTTTATTTGATCCAGGTTCCACTTATTCGTATGTATCGTCTTATTTTGCTCCATATTTGGATATGTCTTGTGATTATTTGAGTACTTCTATTTATGTATCTATGCTTGTTGGGTAACTATTGTGGTTGACCGTATCTATCGCTCTTGTTTGGTCATGATTGGGGGGCTACGACACCATGCTTGATCTTCTATTGTTAGATATGGTGGACTTTAAGGTTATTCTCAATGTGGATTGGATGTATCAGTATCATGCTACCTTGGATTGTCATGTCAAGACTGTCATGTTAGCCATGCCAGGGTTGCCTAGGGTGGAGTGGAGAGGGACTCTTGGTCACTCCACTAGCATGGTCATTTGATATGTGAAGGCTCATCATATGGACGAGAAAGGGTGCTTGGCATATTTGGCCTATATCCATGATTCTAGTGCAAAGGCTCCTTCCATGGATTTAGTTCCAGTTGTGAATTAGTTCTTAGAGATGGTTCCTAAAGATTTTCGGTGTATGTCACCCGATAGGGATATCGACTTTTGCATTAACTTGGTTCCGGGCACTCAGCCTATTTCTTCCACGTACTGTATGACCCCAGTTGAGTTGAACGAATTGAAGGAGCAGTTGTAGGATTTTCTTGATGAGGGATTCAATAGACCTATTGTCTCTCCTTGGAGTTTATCGGTGTTGTTTGTGAAGAAAAAGGACGGATCGATAAGGATGTACATAGATTGTCGGCAATTGAACAAGGTCATTATTAAGAAAAAGTATCCATTGCCAAGGATCGATGACTTATTTGACTAGCTTCAGGGTGACAAGATGTTTTCCAAGATTGATTTGAGGTCAGGCTACCGTCACGTAAAGATTAGGGCATCAAATGTCCCTAAGATAGCTTTTCAGACTCGGTTTGGTCACTACAAGTTCTAGGTAATGTCATTTGGTTTGACCAATGCCCCAACAACCTTTATGGATTTGATGAACAGAGTGTTCAAGCCTTATTTGATTTCATCTTGATTGTCTTCATTGATGATATGTTGGTTTACTCTCGTTGCCGAGAGGAGCATGAGCTGCATCTACAGATCGTACTTCAGACTTTAAAGGATCATCAGTTATATGCAAAGTTTTTGAAGTGTCAGTTTTGGTTAAGACTCGGTTACCTTTTGGGGCCATGTTATATCTTCTGAGAGAATCAAGGTGGATCTTAAGAAGATTATAGCAGTTCAGAACTGGCCTAGACCTACTTTAGCTACAGAGATTTGGAGCTTCTTATGTTTGGCGTTTGGTTATGGAGGGGGTTTTATCTAACTTAGCACCATTAACTAACTTGACCCAGAATGGCACTCTTTTAAGATGGTCCAATGAGTGTGAGGCGAGCTTTCAGAAGCTTAAGACTGCATTGACTGCAACCTAGTGTTTTTATTGCCTACCAGTTTAGGATCTTACACTATGTATTGTGATGCATCGCATATTGGACTTTGTGCAGTATTGATGCACGATGGTAGAGTGATTGCTTATGTGTCTCATTAGTTGAAGGTTTATGTGAAAAATTATCATGTCCATGTTTTAGAGATGGCAACCATTGTTCACGTGCTGAAGAATCGAAGACACTGTCAATACGATGTTCCATGTGAGGTCTATACCGACCATCGGAGTCGCCAGCACCGGTTGAACCAGAGAACCTTAATTTGCGGAAGCGGAGATGGTTAGAGTTATTAAAAGACTATGATATCATCATATAATATCATCCATGGAAGGCCAATGTAGTGGACGATGCATTGAGTAAGAAGGCTGAGAGCATGGGTAGTTTGGCAGTTTACCGGCTGTAAAAAGGCCATTAGCCATATATGTTCAGGCTTTGGCAAACTGGTTCATGAGGTTGGATGTTTCGGAGTGTAGCCGAGTTCTTGATTGTGTTGTGGCATAGTCATGGGTTTTGGAGCGCATCAAGGCTCACTAGTTTGATGATCCTCACTTGTTGGTGTTGAAAGACGGTGCATTGGGGTGGTGCTAAGGCGGTTGTGATTGAAGATGATGGTGTTATACGGCTTCGGGGCCGTATTTGCGTTCAAACATTTATAGGTTGAGAGAGTTTGTCCTCGCGGAGGCTCATAGTTCGCGCTACTCCATTCACCTAGGGTTACAAAGATGCAACATGACTTGAAAGCTCACTATTGGTGGTAGAAAATATTATTGATTATGTCTCTCGGTTTTTGAATTGCTAGCAGGTAAAGTGCGAGCATCAAATACCGGATGGGTTGACCCAGAGTTTGGAGATACCAGAATGGAAGTGGGAGCCCATCATGATGGATTTTGTGGTAGGATTACTACAAACCTTGAGGAAATATGACGCAATCTTGGTTATTTTGGATTAGTTGACTAAGTCGGCACACTTCATTCCGGTTATGGCATCCTAGCGGTTGGATCAAATTTATATCTCAGAGATTATCCACCTGCATGACGTTCCCATTTCCATCATATCTGAGCAAGGCATGCAGTTCACATTAAATTTTTGGAGGGTCGTGAAGTGAGAGTTGGGCACGCGGATTAATGAGTACCACATTTAACCCTCATACGAATAGACAGTCCGGGTGCACTATTTAGATTTTGGAGGACATGTTATGGGCATGCTCTATGGATTTTGGTTGTCAGATGGGGTAGTTTTACCTCTAGCGGAGTTCGCCTACAACAACTCTTATTAGTCAAGCATCTAGATGGATCCATATGAGGCCTAATATTGGAGGTAATGTTGTACCCTGGTTGTTTGGTTTAAGCTCGGTGAGGCTATATTGTTGGGAACTGATTTGGTTCGTGATGTTTTATAAAGGTTTACAGTAATTCAGGAGCGACTTCGTACATCTTAGTCCAAGCAAAGGAGTTATTTGGACCAAAAGGTTCAAGATGTGACTTGCATGGCGAATGAGAAGGTTCTTCTCCGAGTTTTGTCTATGAAGGGTATGATGCGATTTGAGGTAAAGGGCAAGTTGAGCCCGAGGTTTTTTGGCGTATTTGAGATCTTGGAAAAAGTTGGGGAGGTTGCTAAAAGGCTTGCATTGCCTCATAGCCTAGAAGGTGTACATCCGGTATTTCATGTCTCCATTCTTTGGAAGTACCATGAAGATAGGTCATATGTTTTACACTTCAGCACGGTGCAGCTTGATGAGAATTTGACCTACGAGGAAGAGTCAGTGGCTATTCTAGACCGGTAGGTTCGAAAGTTGAGGTCTAGGAGTTTTTCTTCTATGAAAGTGCAATGGAGAGGTCAGCTAATCAAGGAGGCTAAGTGGGAGTCTGAGTCCAATATGAGGAGTAGATACCCGCACCTTTTTACTAGTCCAGGTACATCGCTATGTCCATTCGAGGATAAAAATTTCTTTTAGAGGTAGAGAATGTGACGACCCCATTTTGATTACTAGGTCTTTTTTATGTTCTAAGACCTCTCTTATTCTTATTTGATGATTTATGACTTGTGTGTGTGGTCCTTGTCAATTTTCAGATAGGTTATGTGTGAAAATTCAAAGAAAATGTGATTTTTGACATAAAATGAGGTTTGAGTTGACCACAATTAACGTTTTTGGTAAATGACCTCAGATCGGTGTTTTGACAATTCCGTAGGTTCGTATGATATTTTCAGACTTGTGCGCATGCTTTGTTGGGGCCTGAGTGACCCAATTGCATTTATGCGCATTATGTGAACGACTGGAAAAATTGGCTTTAAACATAAAATCCTTGAGTTTGATGATCGACTCTTGATAACTGATGTTGTTTCGATAACTTAAGTGAGTGCGTGAGTTTATATAATGCAATTACACTTGTGTGCATATTCAGATTGAGTCTGAGGGGCTCGTGTGAGTTTTGGGTAAGTTTTAGAGTGGTTTCGGAGGCTCAGGCCTCCATCATTTAGTGGCATTGAGTCTGAGGATCTCAGGACATCTTGGACAGGTGCCAGTGGATTCTTTGCACGGTGGGTATTCTGGAGACTAGTGGAGTCTCATTTACTACTTTTTAGCTCTCGGGGGCAGCCTTCAGATGGTGAGAGGCTTATGAGTTGAGTAGGCTATTCGGTGCTACACCACTTACTTGGCACGAGTTCTCTGTTCTCTTTTTGGAGAAGTTTGCATGACAGACCTGCAGGGAGGAGTTGCATAGGCTGTTTGAGCAGCTATGCTAGGAGGATATGTCCGAGACCCAGTATGGGATGAGATTTTCAAAGTTGGCTCGTCACGCAATCTTGTTGGTTCCCATAGAGAGGGGGAGGATTAGGAGGTTCATTTATGGCCTCAACTATGGACTACATTTTGTGATGACTCGAGAGATTGCCTTAGGAGCTAGGTTTGACGAGGTGGTTGATATTGCTAGGCGGCTAGAGCAGGTCCGTAGTCACGAGTGTGAGGAAAGGGAGGCCAAGAGGCCTCGTGGTTATGGTGGTTTTAGCAGTGTTTCTTCTCGGGGGGAGAGAGGGGCAGTCACACCACAATAGGGGTCATCCTTATAGGCCCGCTCAAGTGGCTCGTCCGGTTCATCAGGGGGCATCAGCTAACCATGGTACATACAGTGCTCGTCCGGGCCATCCGTCTCTTAGTGCCCTCCCAACTCAGAGTTCATCTCATGCTCCATCAGTTCAGGGTTCATCTGTGCCAGGTCCCTCTAGTAGTTACACTGGTTCTTGATAGTGTACTCATGTAGCCAAGAAGAGCATGCTCAACATTTGAGGATTGCAATGTAGAGGTTGAAAGAGGAGAATCTTTATGACAAGTTATCCAAGTGTGAGTTTTGGATCAGTTCGGTGGGGTTCCTAGGGTACGTGATGTCCAGTAAGGGGATTAAGGTGGATCCAAAGAAGATAGAGGCGGTTAAGAATTAGCCTAGACCATCTTCAGCTACTGAGATTCGGAGTTTTTTCAGCTTGGCTAGATATTATTGTTGCTTTGTTGAGAGTTTCTCATCCATTGCAGGTCCTTTGACCATGTTGACCTAGAAGGGTGCTCCATTCAGGTAGTCGGATGAGTGTGAGGAGAGCTTTTAGAAGCTCAAGACTGCCATGACCACATCTCCAGTTCTAGTTTTTCCTTCAGCATCGGGTTCTTATACATTATATTGTGATGCTTATCGGATTAGTATTGGGTGCGTCTTGATGAAGGAGGGTAGAGTGATTGCTTATGCTTCACTCCAGTTTAAGTCTAATGAGAAGAACTACCTCGTTTATGATTTGGAGTTGGCAACTATCGTTCATGCATTGAAGATTTAGAGGCATTATCAATACAACATGTCTTGTGAGTTATTTACGGATCATTGGAGTCTTCAGCACTTGTTCAAGCAAAAGGATTTAAATTTTAGGCAGCGGAGATGGTTGGAGCTACTAAAGGACTATGATATTGCCATTTTGTATCATCCCGGGAAGGCCAATGTGGTGGCCGATGCCTTGAGTGAAAAGCCGGTGAGTATGGGTAGCCTTGCATTTATTCTTGTTGGTGACAGACCGCTTGCATAAGATGTTCAGGCCCTTGCCAATTAGTTTGTGAGGTTAGATGTTTCAGAGCCTAGTCGGGTTCTGGCTTGTGTGGTTTCACGGTCTTCCTTATATGATCACATCTGAGAGCGCCAGTATGATGAACCCCATTGTTTTTTCTTAAGGATACGGTTCAACACGGTGATGCCAAGGATGTTTCTATTGGGGTTGATGAGGTGTTGCGGATGCAAGGTCCAATTTGTGTGCCCAATGTACATGGGTTAGAGAGTTAATTCTTGATCCGATGGGCTAGTTTGAGCCGGGTGAGGCTAGGCTATTGGGTACTAACTTTATTCAGGATTTCTGGTGGGTTGGTGTCATATCGTGATTTTAGACTTAAGAGTGTGTCCAGATATTGATTTGGAGGTCCGTAGATGATTTTTGCTTGAATTGGCGAAAGTTGGAAAAGTTTGATTGAGGGTTGACTTTGTTGCTATCGGGCTCGGATTTTGATTTTGCAAATTAGAATAGGTCTGTTGTGTCATTTTTGACTTGTGTGCAAAATTTGAGGTCAATCAGAGTTGGTTTGATATGTTTCGACATCAATGTGCAATTCATGATTTTAGTGTTGTTTGATGTGATTTAAGGCTTCGAGAAAGTATGATGATTTAGGACTTGTTGTTATGTTTGGTTGAGGTCCCGGAGGCCTCATGTGGATTTCAAATGATTAGCGGATAAAAATTGGACTTGAAGAGTTGTTGAAGTTGCTGAAGTTGTTGATGCCTATGCTTCTGCTTTCCTCCTACGTGATTGCGACGAGAGGGATGCAATTGCGGAGGGTAAGGTCTGGAAGGTGGAAATTTGTTCTATCTGGTCACGTGGTTAGAGCTATGATCGTGAAGCCTTGAGGGAGTTTTGTTACACGATCGTGTGGTAGGAAGACGTGTTCACGAAGAAGGAAGAAGAGGCCTGGGAATTCCATGCGTTGCTCGTCGTGATCGCGTGAGGCTATCCACGACCGCATAACTCAGGGAGATTGGTCACCGTGTTTGCTTCTAGAGTGTGCATTCGCATAGATGGTTTTTGGGCTGCTGAAGATTTTTTTCTTTGCGATCGCGATGTGTAATTACTGGGCAGACTATTAAAATATCAAAATCAAGGGTTCGAACCTATTTCTCATATTTTGAGCTAGAGATCTCGGATTTTGGCAATTTTTGGAGGGATTTTCAAGGAATTAATATGGTTAAGTGATTGTAATTCAAATTTGGTTAATATACATGAATCTATCATTACATGTGATTTCTATATTACGACCCCAACTAATCAAATTTGCCCTATAGTTTACAACCCGTTAGGTAACCTCCTAGGTGGAGGTCACGACCCTAGATTCCTTTATCATTTGAAAAATAACCAAAACCCAAAAACATTGTCTTCTAGTTATTAATTGCAATCTGTAGTTTAAATTAGCTATAGAAACTACCAACATGCAATTTAGGGCACACCATACATTAACTTTAGTTATATACCTAATCCCATTTCTAACTCCCTGAGGATTCAACCACGACTCGTGTTGGGATTTATTATTGCTTCGACCGCCTCACTACCTATTTTTGGTGTGAGTTTGGCGAGATCAAGTAGTTCAGCCCGTTGTTGTTGTACATCCCGGGAGAGGCCCGTGATATCATTTGAGGAATTGATGAGGTTGGATAAGTTCACCAAGCTCTTTTTGATTCACTTTTATGGTACACCTTTTGAGGACCCACAAGACTATTTGGACTGTTGCCATGAGGTGTTATGCAACATGGGTATTGTGGAGTCCAGTAGAGTCTACTTTGTAGTGATCCAAATGACCGATTCTGCTGAGAGGTGGTGGCATGGTTATGTGCAGATTAGACCGTACGGTTAACCTCCACTTACTTGGGATCAATTTTCATATCTAGTTCTGGAGAAGTTCATTCCTTTTACTTTGAAGGAAGAGTACCATAGGCAGTTTGAGTGCTTCCAGCAGGGTAACATGATTGTTGCGTAGTATGAGACCAAATTTTTGGATCTAGACCGTAATGCAGCTATTTTGATTCCTACAGATTGGGAGAGAGTGAGGATATTTATTGATGGTCTTACTTTTAGTATCAGACTATAGATGGCCAAGGATAAGGGGGATGATATTTCTTTCCAGTGGGCAGTAGAGATTTCAAGACGAATCGAGATGATTTGTAGTCAGGTTAGAGAGACGGTGTCTGAGAAGAGGCCTCGGCATTGTGGTTGTTTTAGTGGTGCCTTATCTAAAGGCAGAGGTTCTTTTGGTAGGGGCCATCATCACAGGCCGATTCAGTTAGCTCTTCAGGTAGCCCACGATGCTTGGGGCAGTTGTGGTTCTTATGGGTCTCATCTTGAGCAGCTATCATTCAGTACACCTTTAGCCCCTACCAGTACACCACTGTTATAGAGTTACTATAGTGGTTATCTGGGCCATCAGGGTGAGTCTTAGCTTCAGTAGCCACAACATCCAAGAAAGTGCTTTGAGTGTAGAGTTATGGGTCATATCAGGATGTATTGTCCTAAATTGAACAACAAACCTCAGCAGGGTTCTCGTGCCATTATGCCGACACTGGTTGCTCCACCACCTGCATAACCAGCTAGGGGTGGGGTTAAGGCAGCTAAAGGTGGAGGTAAGGCCATTAGAGGTGCATGCCAGTCAGCTAGTGGTCGTCCGAGAGGCAGAGATCAGAGTAATGGGGCCTAGCCCTATTTTTATGCATTTCTAGCTAGACCTTAGGCATATTCATGATGCCATCATCACAAGTATTGTTCCGATTTTCCATAGGGATGCATCAATTTTATTTGATCCAAGCTTTACTTATTCATACGTGTTATCCTGTTGCACCCTATTTTGCACGAGTCAAAACAAGATTCAACTGTGGTTTCTCTGTTATTGATGAAAGAGAGTCACTATTCAATATTTAAATGTATACTAAGGTACGTATTTAATTATTAAACTCATGTTCTTTATTATTCTGCTAACCGGTGAGATTTTGGGTAAGGGTTCTTGTTCTTCTAAGGGGAAGGTGTTAGGCATCCCTTAAAATCTACTGAGGTAGCTCCATAGGATTTAGATTAGGTTTTAAGGGTTAGTTATTTGTATTCTGCTTAACTAGTATTACAGAGACTTATTATTTATCTAGGTGAGAATATGATGTTATTACAAGGTATCCAAGATTTTATAGGGTATTAGTTTAGAAAGAGTCTTGAAAACTACTGTTGGGTGTGATTAAAAGAGTTTTAAAATTGAGTGGTTTGTATGAAGCATGTGGGAAACACTTTATTTTTAAAGAATGGACATTCATATAATTCTTAGATGTTTTAAGTAAAATGAGTCTAAAATATACTTTGGATTCTAAAATCACTTAAATCTTAGACTCGAGGGAATATTTTGAATGTCTTTACTGGGCGGCATCACTTAAGTTTTGAAAGAGTCGATTTCTTTTAGGAGGCTAGCCTTGCAATTCTTTTCTGGTTTTGAAAAAAGGGACTGTCGCCTTTGCCATATTATTTTCAGCTTCAAATATTCATGAAAGGGTTAGCAAAACATAGCAGATTAGTAATGTGAGCAGTATATGACTAACTAATGGAGAGTTGGTTACTACCTAATTTTTGTTTAACACTATATTTTTCAAGGCTTGCCTAAGTTATCTATAGAATTCAAAACAACAATAACAACAATAACAACAACAATAAAAAATCCAGTTTGATCCCAATAGGTGGGGTCTGGGGAGGTTAGTCTGTACGCTGACCTTACCCCTACCTAATGCAGGTAGAGAGGTTGTTTCTAATAGACCCTTGTCTCAGGAATGGCAAGAAGAAGAAGAGGAAAGTAAGGAAAGAAGAAAGATGGAAGAGAAAAGAAAAAAGGGGGAGATAAAGGATAAGTGGTACCAAATAACAGCAACAGGTACAATACTTGGGGAGAACAAAACCACTTAACGTAATAAAAATCTAAGAATATGAAGGGACATGCATGCTACTAAGACTATCGGTAAACAACTATAAACTACCTACTAACCTTCTACCTTAATCCTCGACCGCCACACCCTCCTATCAAGGGTCATGTCCTCAATGAGCTGAAGCAGCACCATGTCCTGCCTAATCACCTCTTTCCAATACTTATTAGGCCTACCTAGACCTCTTCTCAAACTCTCCATCGCCAACCTCTCACACCTCCTAACAGGAGCATAAATGTTTCTTCTCTTAACATATCTGAACTATCTATAGAATTCAAAAGATAAAGTTAAAACATTAAATCAAATATGATTAGAGTAGCGTCATATACATATAAAATAATATAAATAACGAAATATAAGGAAGCAGTAATGGGGTGAAGAGTGACTTTGGTTTGAGCCTAAAAGAGGTATGCCCGGTAATCAACAGGAATGGACAACAACAAGCTCCAGATTTTTTTCATGCATGATACGAGGTTTGGGCCTGATTTCCTTAAGAACTCAACAGGCCCAATAATCGTACATGTTCAAAAAGAAAGAGACAAAGTCATTAGAAATACTATTTTATGCATACAATCATACATGAAATATGTAAGTAAGTGACTGGAACAAACTATAACAAATAATAGTTTTAAAATATTATGAAAGGTTATACTAATATGAGAGTTATATATGGTTAAGTAATTTATATTGAAAACCTTTCGCTGTCATTAAACACTAAATCCAAAAGGAGTAATGAATATCAATGGATTAGAGGCTAAGGTAGAGCTCTACTCAAGGTCAAAGACCCCTTTGAATCCCCAGATACTTCAAAGTTCCCAAGGGTCTCAAAGGCCCAGGGCAATGTTTGTGCCACGGAGAACTGCCCAACCAAGAGTTAAACTCTACTCCCAAATGCCCCTAACCACTAATAAATCACATTTTCCCATATGTCTAAATGTCAATGATGCACTTCCAATGTAAACTAATCACCGTAGCAATACCATACCACAGAAGTGTAACCTTCCTTATGAGAGCCAAACAAAATACCATAAGACTACAACATAGTTTTATCTGCGTTTTTATAACCATATTTCCAAAACATAATTGGATGATTAACACATTAAACACATCCAAAGAGATAAGTTTCAAACACATAAAGGCAGAGATATTATCATGCTACTGCTAAGAAAATCAAACACCTAAGATCAAGTGTCTTAAGGATAGAGAAAGAGTACGCAATTCAAATCTACAACAGTTTATGGATACAGATGCAATTGTCTTGACAGACTAGTCACATAGTGGTTTAACTCAAGTCTTGTCCTTTAGCATACAAAGAACAACACTATTGGAAGCTTTTGAAAGTATCAACAAGGATTCTAACAAAATAGTTATAGTTAGAACCTCTACAGATGCTACTAGAGGCACTAAAATATAATCAGAGTTTCAATAAGGCTACAGATTTACAAATCTAAATGGAACTCCTAAGAGTTCTTAACAGAATCCCATGCCACTAGTATTACTTATCTTTGAAATTAATGACATGATTACCTCTTTCTAAGAATGTTAACTTCACATTAATCTCACTAAAAACAAAGCAGACTGTTATATCCAAGCAGTAGCAATAAGAGCTTTTCTCTAGGGTTCAAATGCTAGGTTTTAATTCATTTTATAAGAGAGAGAGAGAGAGAGAGAAAGAGAGAGAGAGAGAGAGAGAGAGCTTAATGCAGTTTCAAGATAGTATGAACATGTATGAAATCATGAAGGACAAACAGAAGTATTGAAGACCCAGAATAAGTGCAGGATCATAGGGACATACACAAAGGCACTTATCAGAGATCATAAACTAGGTCTTGACTTATATTAGAGGATGAGTTGGTAGCTTCATTTAGGAATCTCTTAAAAAGCATTAACAAAACTTTTTTTACTAGTTGTCAGGCCAATATTACCCTAAGCATATAACATGATTACTTTCTTTTAAAAGAGCTCTAAGTCTCACATTCATGCTAGCTTTATTTGAAGATCAAGGCATATTAGAATACTCAGGCCAAAGGAGATAATCTTAAAGTCTTTCATTTGTTCCAATAGTGGATTAAGTAGATTCAACAAGTTTTAATGATACTGGATGCACAAGCATGGGCATGAAGGACAAACATAGATGGATGCAAAAATCTCATTCAAGTACATACATAAGATGTTCCAGCCAAGGGTTTACAAACATGATTGGGTTCCAAATATTATGAATTCATGTCAATAATATCATTAAAGGAGTTCAGGATAGGGGAGACTTTACACTAAGTAGGTCTAGTTTAGCTTTGTAGATATAAGGTGATAGTCTAAACATGGTGAAGTTCTACTCAACTTATTGACATAATAGTTAATGCCTAGTCACAACAGATACAATTATGGTCTAATTCATAAAAGATAACTTGATCATCTCATAATACATATAACAATAGTTGTAGTAATTAGCCTAGTTACCTTAAGAGACTATTTCATTCAATAAGGCTCACATATATGATTAACAATTATATAAAGATACAATACTTTCACAGTAATGACTCAAAGATTGCTCTAAAATTAACAAGCATTCATGTGAAGAAAGAAAGCAACTTATACACTTAGACTGACATACTCCAATTAAGTGATAAAGGATTAGACCTTAAGCATTCATATTTGTTCTAGTTAAAATCATCAAATAATAATCTCAACTACAGAACAACAGACTACGATAAACAAAATAAGTGTTGTAGACATGAAGACCACAATAGAACATTAAAGAAATCTAAGTCTGAACAAACATGGGAAGTTATTAAGGCATATCAAGGAGCTTAAATGTATAGGTTGTGTGATTCAGAATAATAGTCATCAAGGTCACATAATGATTAAATGATAATGATTTGAGACACATAATGTCAATCATAACAACCAATCATAAATCAATAAAAAATCATCATGAGTAGAAACAAACAATTATAAACTGATGACAAACCTCATAAAGAAAAAACAGTCAATAGAAAGAGAACAGTGTATTCATAGTTTCAAATAAAACAATCAAAAGAGAATGGGTCGAGGTATATTGACCTCCTTTTGAGAAGCAGACCAAACAAAGGTTTACTTACCCGTACAGGAACCAAAATTTCAAGCTTTGAATAGTAAAAGAACTCGAAAACAAAAAAGTAACAGAAATCATTAAAAAATATTAAAATTTAAAATCTTAGTGTGTTCTTTGTGCTCGTATTAGGTCTTAGACCTTGTCAGATTAGAGCATTGAAAGACCTATTCATAGTGGCATTTAATGCCTTAGGTTCAACAGATTCAAATTAGATAGTGAAAGATGACGGAGAGTTGATGATGTGAGCACAATTGAGTGAATACCAGAGATGACCACAGGGAAAAATGGTGAAGTAATTTACCTAAGAGGAGGAAACAACTGTTGAAGGCAAAGAACCATTGGACAAATCCTAAAACCCAGAGGTCACTGCATTTCACCTCTAGGTAAAGAATCCTCATGATGAATCTTCTAAAAAAACCCATGCATGCGGCGATTTGATGGTTCATAAGAAGATTTGAGCGATTTGAAGTTTCATCTTTAAGTAAGGGTTTCATATTTTAGGTATTTTGAAATGAAGTGATGAAAGGGGGAAGATATCGGCGAGATTCACGATTGGGGAAGAGAAAAGGCATGATTTGGGTCAAGATTTGTGACCTTGCACAAATTTGTGCAAGGTTTTGAAAATTGATGTAGTAGCAGGCTAGAGAGAATAGAGAATAAATGGGAAAGAAGAGGCGGTCAGCCTCTGATGAAAAGATTTAGGGTTAGGGGCTTCTTTGGGGTTAAAAATGCGAGATTGAATCTGGGTCGTTGGATCATTTGATCAACGACTCTAATGTTTAGGGAGATAAAGATTTTATAAAATGCTTAAATTACTAAAATAGGCAACCGTTGGATTTCTTTGATCTGATGGTTGAGATTAAATCATAAAAGGTTAAAGAATAAATAAAAAAAGGATATTAAAAGTGGACCGTTGATGAAATAGATCAACAGTCCAGATCCGTTGTGCTTTCTTTATTAGTGAGGGAGATAGGTGACATGGCGTGATTTCATTGGTTCGGAGGGGTGGTTATGGATTGCCAAGTTTGAAGGGAATGGGCTTGTTTGGACTGGGTATTTTCCAGATTGGGCTTGACATTTGGGTCAAAATGAATTTACAAGATGGTCATATTGTATTTAATAGAGAATTATAATTATAGCTTTTAGTCATTTTTAATCTTTTTTGAAATTAAATTACATAAACTTAATTATTTTCAACAAAATATAATAAAATTTTAATGATGATATACACTACTAATTATTGAAAAATAATAAGTTATAAAATTACTCTATTTTTTTTAAAGTGTTAGAGTAGTTTCAAATTATTGAAATGATAGACCAATTAACTAAAATCGAAGAAATAACCAATTAAACTAATTGCAAGACCTATGTAATATATAAGATTATTTATCAATCGTAAAATATATTTATAATTACAATTATAGAATTGAATTATTAACATCAAATTAATTTTGTAAAAGTAGGTGCTATTGATTAAAATATACACAAAAATATTCATTGTAAATTATTAAGTATAAATAAATTAATTTTAAAAAGGAGGGTCAAAATTGGCCGTCAACAATCCTACTTTGCTTCATATTTGGCTATGCCTTGTGATTCTTTCAGTGCTCCTGTCTATGTGTCTACGCTTGTGGGAGATTCTATAGCAGTAGCTCGTGTTTATCGCTTGTGTGTGGTTTTTATCGAGAAATTTGAGACTATGGTAGACCTTCTACTTCTTGATTTTGTGGACTTTAATGTTATCTTAGGTATGGATTGGTTGTCACCTTATCATGCCATTTTGGACTGTCATGCTAATACGGTGACCTCAGCCATGCTGTTGTTGCGCAAATTAGAGTGCAGGGGGACTCCTGGCCATTCTACTTGCAGGATTATTTCCTATATGAAGGCTTGACGTATGGTCGAGGAGGGATATCTCGCGTATTTGGCCTATATCTATGATCCTAATGCGGAGGTTCCTTCCATGGATTCAGTACCAGTATTGAGCGAGTTTCCAGAGGTATTTCCTATAGATTTGTCAGGGATGCCACCCAACAAGGATATCGACTTCTTTATTGACTAGGCTTCAAGAGCTCGGCCCATTTCTATTCCACCATACAATATGGCCCCATTTCAGCTGAAGGAGCTGAAAGAGAAGATGTAGGATTTGTTTGATAAGGGATTCATTAGACCTAGTGTCTCGCTCTGGGGTGCACTAATGTTATTCGTGAAGAAGAAGGATGTGTATAGATTATCGATAGTTGAACAAGGTCACTATCTAGAACAAGTATCCGTTGTTGAGGACTGTCGAATTATTTGATCAGCTTCAAGGTGCCAAAGTATTTTCGAAGATTGATATGAGATCTAGCTACCATCAATTGAAGATTAGATTGGATGTCCCTAAGGCAACTTTTCGAACTCAGTATAGTCACTACGAGTTCCTAGTGATGTCATTTGGCTTGGCAAACCCCCAAGCTGCATTTATAGATTTGATGAACCAGGTGTTCAAGCCTATTTGGATACTTTTGTGATCGTCTTCATTAATGATATTTTTGTCTACGCCTTTAGTCGATAGGAGCATGAGCAGCATCTTCTAATCGTACTTCAGACTCTGAGAGATAGTCAATTATATGCCAAGTTTTCAAAGTGTTAGTTTTGGTTGGATTCAGTTGCCTTTTTGGGGTATGTTGTTTCTTCCGAGGGCATTATAGTAGATCCTAAGAAGATTGAGGCAGTTCAGAGCTGACCTAGACCTACTTCAGCTACAAAGATTCGGAGCTTTCTGGGTTTGACGGGTTATTATTGTCACACCCCAAACCTGGGGAAGCGTGGCTGGCACTCCGTGCCGCACGGCCCGAGCGAACCACTCTGTAACTCATGATCATTCGACCAAAACTAGAAGATACATAGGTCGAGTTAGCTGGATTCTTTCCTTTTGTAATTATCATGAGCCCACATGGCCACAACTCATAATATATAGCTGTAAGTGGGAAAATACTATATCATTGAATCATTTTTCTTAAAACCTGAATACATATGGGCCGTCAAGGCCTCTGACATACTGTACAATATATTCTCCGTCTACAAAGCCTCTAAGATTATTTGACATTTAATGGTACAGGGTACTAGCTTACCCATATGCCTTTAACAAAACTCTTACACGATGACTCATAGACTTGGTTGCACTCCGAATGAGGTGGAGTCTTACCGATCCTTCGCTGAATGCCAATCTCGTCTACTATGAGAGCTTGTCAAACTGATTGTCTATACCTGCAGGAATGAATGCAGCGTCCCCAACAAAAGGATGTCAGTACGAATAATGTACTGAGTATGTAAGGCAAAACTGAAACATAACAATAAGTTAATTAGAGACATATAAGAATCAACCTGAATCTCCGAAGTTCCACCATATATGTATACTTATTATAATTACATATATAATGCTCTTCGAGACTATTTCTATTGTCCATATCATATGACGCATGTCTGCCCAACTGATCAGTGATAACTGCCCGACCGGCTGTCGCACGGTGGTAAATGCGTGACTGCCCAATCGGTGGTAAATAATGATACATAACTGCCCAACTGGTGGTAACTGCCCGACCGACCGTAGCTCGGTGGTAAATACATATGCATGAAGATGCATGTATCACTATATTATAAACATTAACATCTTTATCAAATACCTCAATAGGGAACTGGATACATACTTAGACATGCTTGAATATCACTTTACGAGAATGAATAACATAAACATCCTTAACTGCTAAGAGTAGAATAACTTATGGAATATTATTACGTTTACGTATCGTTACTTGGATCATGCCAAAAGAAGAAAGGATTAGCCTTAACATACCTGGAGTAGGGAAAAATCCGTATGATATTCTTGAGAAAGATTGCACTATACTTCCTTAGAATCACAAAATCTCATGTGCATGTGATAAGCACGTGACTTTCATCATTGGCATTTCTATCTAACGCAACCATGATATGCTCAGCGAAGCAAAGGTATAAGCAATAATTTGCATACAAATTTCAAACACTTGTTTGACACAGCTAAAATATATGTTGAAAGATACCAAGACAGTGGCATATTTTTGTCAAAAAGTGGCGCCTGAGCCAAGGTGAAAGGAACACTATATCTCGCAAGTTTCATTTCTGCTCATTGAATTGTTGAAGACGAGCATTCTCTCGTTCTCATGAATATGAGATTGCATAAAGAGAGATGCATATTAGATTCTTTACGCCTAGGAATCGTAAAATTCTATATGTTTTGCTTTTGCCACCGTTTATGAAAGCTTAAGAGTCCCAAATATTATTAAGTGGCTGCCACGTTTTTTTGGATATTAAGATTATCCAAACTTGGTTAAGTTTATCCACAATTTCCTTAAATAATTTGTTAATCTCCTACTAATCAATAATTAACCAATTATTCACATAATTAAGAACTATATCAAATTATTTAAAATACTATTTATGTTTTAATACACATTATATAACTTACTATCATGGTCATGTGGTACCATAAAAATAAATATATACACTATTAAAATATTCATGTAAAAATAGGGGTTGTTTGAGTTCATCTTATTTTTCATAGGATCTTTTTTATGTAGTTGTGGAATTAAATGCTTTTTCATGATTATCTGTAGCTAACCTTGAAATTTCTTTTATATTTTCAAGTGTGTATTCTAAGTATTTAATATCTTTAGTTTTTTGATATTCTTCTATATTTTTTTCTAATATTATTTTTGACATATTTATATGTTTTAGAATTTCTAACCAGTACTTAAAATATTTGTAACTATCAATTTTTGATTTGTTCATATTAATACTGAGATGTATACCTGTTGATACATATATCCATGGTTTCTATATTTCTCAGTGTTATTTCTTTTCTGTGTTGATAACTTTCAAGTTTATCTTCATAAAATTCAATTTCATTTTCTATAGTTAATAAAGCTTTATTACGTAATTTATTATATCTAATAATATCTTTGCAGGTTTTAATATTGTATTTAACACAATCTATTTTTCTATTTATGTTACTGAGGTTTTTAAGAAGTTTCCATTTCTGGGTATTATAGAATCTTATATAATGAAAAGTGTTATGTTTCATTTATAAAAAGATTTTATTAACTTGATATGTGATCATTAGTCTGAATATAAATCTAGTTCATATAGATCTAATATATCTATTTCATGTGATACAATTAGTTCTGTAAATGCTTGTTCCATTACATATATTATTTCAAAAGTAACTAAAATATCGTAAATTTTTCTTTTAACATCGTTATTAAGTCTCTTAAAGATATATAACATAAGTATTTTGTAGTCAATATTTTCTTCTAATAAATACGTGTGGTTGTTCATTTAGATTTATTATTTATCCTTATCATGTGTTTACTAAACATATTCCCTCTAACCTCTTTGTTTATCATAGAGTTTATTTCATCTTATTTTTCATAGGATCTTTTTTATGTAGTTGTGGAATTAAATGCTTTTTCATGATTATCTGTAGCTAGCGAAATTAACCTTGAAATTTCTTTTATATTTTCAAGTGTGTATTCTAAGTATTTAATATCTTTAGTTTTTTGATATTCTTCTATATTTTTTTCTAATATTATTTTTGACATATTTATATGTTTTAGAATTTCTAACCAGTACTTAAAATATTTGTAACTATCAATTTTTGATTTGTTCATATTAATACTGAGATGTATACCTGTTGATACATATATCCATGGTTTCTATATTTCTCAGTGTTATTTCTTTTCTGTGTTGATAACTTTCAAGTTTATCTTCATAAAATTCAATTTCATTTTCTATAGTTAATAAAGCTTTATTACGTAATTTATTATATCTAATAATATCTTTGCAGGTTTTAATATTGTATTTAACACAATCTATTTTTCTATTTATGTTACTGAGGTTTTTAAGAAGTTTCCATTTCTGGGTATTATAGAATCTTATATAATGAAAAGTGTTATGTTTCATTTATAAAAAGATTTTATTAACTTGATATGTGATCATTAGTCTGAATATAAATCTAGTTCATATAGATCTAATATATCTATTTCATGTGATACAATTAGTTCTGTAAATGCTTGTTCCATTACATATATTATTTCAAAAGTAACTAAAATATCGTAAATTTTTCTTTTAACATCGTTATTAAGTCTCTTAAAGATATATAACATAAGTATTTTGTAGTCAATATTTTCTTCTAATAAATACGTGTGGTTGTTCATTTAGATTTATTATTTATCCTTATCATGTGTTTACTTCTTCGAATCCACACCTTTAAGGATCGGGGGTGCACTCGGAATCTGGTCGACCCTGGAGTTATAGGTCTCGACCTTTTTGTAGTTGGCTTCTATCTTCTTTTCGCCCGATTCAATCCTCTTTGTGAGGTCCTCGAGCATCTTTATGATGGCGGGGTTAGCTACCAACCCGTTGTTGCTTGACCTCTCCGGCACTTGCTCGATCGGGGGAGATCTCCCCGCCGCTATCATGCTGGGAGTTTTCTGGTGACTTTGCAACTGAGCAATCACTAGCTATTGTGCCTACAACATTTCAAAAATAATGTGAAGGCTAACCTCCTGTTCTTCCCTAGCGGGGGTTTCTTGGGATTCTTGTTGGTATCCTTGGTGCACGCTCATATTAGTGTGGGATCTTACATCGACGTGTTGAGCATCGCGCGAGATTGGGTCCACGAAAATCGGCTCTGGTGCATTCCTAGGGTTTCGCAGTGGTACACCAGCACCTAGAACATCTACACCATTTTTTTCGTGGTTCTCAAGATTGTTGTTCACTGAGTCGGACATTTTGACCTGAAATCAAAGATCTTGGGCAAGAAAAAGTGTTAAAGATAACTTGCGTTATGTATTTAAGCCAGCAAGAAAATAATCACTATTATTTTTAGCCCCACGGTGGGCGCCAAACTGTTTACCGTGAAACTAATAATAACAATTAAATTTGATTGAGTGGTTCTAAAAATATGTGATCTATTTTTATGCTAGTTGTTAGGCAGTTGATGTTATGTGATGGTCGATGGGGAATAATAGTTATAAACAAATCAAGGATGGCTCTTTATGGTCAATAATAAGCAATAAATGGTGAACAATGAATAGAACACAATAAATACGAGTTATAAATGAAGTAATAAGATCGAAAGAATATGTTTTAGCATAGAGAGAATGTTCTTGTATATTTAGTATGGAGCAACAGATGTTTACTAAATGATAAGGATCCCCTTTATATAAGAGGGGAATCTCAACATAGTGGAAATGCATTAATTACAAAGATATGGGGCTCGTACAGCCGTTAGATGCCTTGGTTTGGTTTTGGGCTAGTCCACTAGACTTGACCTGCCATATGCACATTCCTTGGGAACTCCACATAGATCCGCCGAGACCAGTAATTCAAGATGTCTCGGGGACGGTCATTAGTTATACTGTCTCAAAGTCGAACTGCCTCGAGGTCGGCCATATGTGCTTTCATGGATTAAAGCATGTAGGGTGGGCTATTTATCTTTATGTCATCATTTATTCCATGTTGTATCTCATTATATATTTTGATTGCTACATGTCATTAATTGTTGTTTATGTCTTACTTGTTATCTGTTATTTATTTTCTACCTGTTTCTATTTATTCATTCGTTGATCAATATCTGATTACCTACTGTATGCTCTCAGTTGTATTAATTGAACATCTCCACTGTTTCATGCCTTTATTGACTTTACCTTACTTGTTTCACTTTATTAAGTTACATCCGACTGTGTGAACTCTTGGCTATTCTTGTGTTAAGGGCTTCTCGAGATTCGTGTTAGCTTACGATATTGAGGATACATTATGAATTTGAGTTGTTGGTTGTTCTGTGTTTGGACTTGTGGTTCCTTGGTGATTTATATACTTTAGCTTCCTTTTTATGTTGAGATTTTGGAATTTGTTGTATTGAATTATTGATGATAATGAAATGATATTGGGATGGGTTGCGCAGCGCACAAGAACTAAAATGATATTGGGATCAGGTTGCTCGCTGCAACATATATTTGGATTGCGTTGCACCCTGCAATAGATATTCAAATGATATTAGGATCGGGTTACGTGCCGCAACGAGAGATGACGTTTCGTAACTATTTGTAATTATGGTGTTATATTTTCTATACTGTGACATGAGGTTATAAGATGATGTTATTTTAGGGCCCCCTATTTGTTGACCTTTTGGTCTCATTGTTATGAGTTTTATCCGTTTTCTTTACATTTCTTTTACTCTTCTCTTTATTACTTGCACAGGTTTATAGTGAATGTCCTATCATAGCCTTGTCACTACTTTGTCGAGGTTGGGCTCGATACTTACAGAGTACATGTGGTTGATTAGACTCATATTACACTTATGCACTTTTTTTGCAGATCCTGATGTTGGTTCTAGCGGCACATAAAGAAGTTTGCTCAGATCAGATCTATCATGGAGACTTAAGGTAGAGCTGCACTACGTTCGCATTCCTAGAAGTCCCCTTCCTATCTTGTTTTACTCTTTGTTTTGTTTCGAATAGTTCTAATTCATTTCAAATTATATTTGTAGCATTCTAGTTGCTCATGTACGTGTGATTCTAGATGTTCCGGGTTTAGAATAGACATTGTTACTTATGGATTTATTATATGTATTCAGAGTATTTTGGTCTTCAATTCTTAATATCTTGCTTTTATATTGCTAAATTTGTTAATTCTTTAGATAATGTTGGCTTTCCTATAAAGCGGATGTTAAGCGCCATCACGACACTGTGGTTGGGATTTCGAGTCGAAACAAGTTGATATCAGTGCACTAGGTTGCCTAGGTCTCACGAGTCATGAGGAAGCTTAGTAGAGTCTTGAGAATAGGTTCAGAGATATTTGTACTTATCTTCTAGAGGCTATAAGGCTTTAGGAAATTTCACTATTTTTCTTTTTCTATCGTGCGACTTTATTATATCATTGTGTTTGAATTATTCTTCACTTAATATCTTGTAGATGGTGAGGATACGTATGAGATCCATAACTAATCTGGAGCCGGAGCACACGAAACATCACCAGTTGTTGAACCTTTGATCGAGCAGGAGGAGGAGATCCCTATTCCAACTACGCTGGTTGGACCAGCTCAGGTCCTAGAGGGGTTCATTTTCACCCTAGTGCTTTATGACGCTCTAGTCTGTCTGGTGGGCCTTATAAAGAGTGTAGCCTACGCCAGTATGTTCGCCGTGGAGCCAGCCATCTCTCAGGCTGGGGGAGGAGCCCAGACTCCCGTCACCCATAATCTAGAGCAAATGGCTCACGAGTATCAACTTTCAGCAGCTCTATAGCTGGGGCAGATCAACTTGTTGTTATTACACAGCTTGGGAAGAGAACCATGATGTTAGCTGAGGGGCTTCATAAGTTGAAAATATTTACCAAGCTATTTCCCCCTAGTTTAGTAGTTCACCTTCTGATGACCCCCGTGATTTCTTAGACTGTTTTCATGGGATATTACGTAACATGGGTATAATGGAGACCAACAGAGTTGATTTCAAAGTGTTTCAAATGATTGGTTCAATGAAGAGGTGTTAGTAGGAGTATGTTCGAGGCCGACTAGTGGGTTCACCTCCTCTTACTTGGGCTCAATTCTCACATTTGTTCTTAGGGAAAGTTCATCCCCTTCACTCAGAGAGGACTTTTGCAGTCAGTTTGAATGCCTTCAGTAGGGTAGCATAACCATTACTTAATATGAGACAAGATTCATGGATTTACCATTCCATGTTGTTATCTCGATCCCTACTGAGAGGGAGAGGGTGCATATGTTTATTGATTCCTAGAGAGACCGAGGATAATATTTCTTTTACTCGGGTTGTAGAGAAAACTAGGAGAATCGAGAGGATTCATGGCCAGGGTAGGGAGGTGACATCGGAGATGAGGCCTCATCATTTTGGTGGTGCCTCGTTTAGAGGCAGGGGTTAATTTGGTAGAGGCCATCCTATCAGGCCCATTCAGTCAGGGCTTTAAGTGTCCCATGGTCCTTCAGGTGGTCACAGTATGTATGGGTCTCATTCCGAGCAGCCAATATTCAGTGCGCCTTCAGCTCCCATTAGTGCACCACCACTATAGAGTTATTATGGTGGTCATTTGTGTCATTAGGGACAGTCTCAAACTCAAAAGTTACGTCAGTCGAGGGGTAGTTTTGAGTGTGGTGACCTAGGTCATATTAGGAGGTACTGCCCTAGATTGAGGAGCAGGAAGCCACAACAAGGTACTCGTGCCATGATTCTTTCATCGCTTGCTCCACCACTCGCTTAGCCAGCTAGGGGGGGTGAGGCAGCCCAAGGTTAAGGTCAGACAACTAGAGGTGAAGATCAATCAGTTAGAGGCCATCTTAGAGGTGGAGGTCAGATTAGTGGGTCTCAGCCTCGATGCTATGCATTTCTAGCTAGACTTGAGGCACAGTCATTTGATATGACTATCACATGTATTTTTCCGGTTTGCCATTAAGATGCATCCATTTTATTTGATCCAGGTTCCACTTATTCGTATGTATCGTCTTATTTTGCTCCATATTTGGATATGTCTTGTGATTATTTGAGTACTTCTATTTATGTATCTATGCTTGTTGGGTAACTATTGTGGTTGACCGTATCTATCGCTCTTGTTTGGTCATGATTGGGGGGCTACGACACCATGCTTGATCTTCTATTGTTAGATATGGTGGACTTTAAGGTTATTCTCAATGTGGATTGGATGTATCAGTATCATGCTACCTTGGATTGTCATGTCAAGACTGTCATGTTAGCCATGCCAGGGTTGCCTAGGGTGGAGTGGAGAGGGACTCTTGGTCACTCCACTAGCATGGTCATTTGATATGTGAAGGCTCATCATATGGACGAGAAAGGGTGCTTGGCATATTTGGCCTATATCCATGATTCTAGTGCAAAGGCTCCTTCCATGGATTTAGTTCCAGTTGTGAATTAGTTCTTAGAGATGGTTCCTAAAGATTTTCGGTGTATGTCACCCGATAGGGATATCGACTTTTGCATTAACTTGGTTCCGGGCACTCAGCCTATTTCTTCCACGTACTGTATGACCCCAGTTGAGTTGAACGAATTGAAGGAGCAGTTGTAGGATTTTCTTGATGAGGGATTCAATAGACCTATTGTCTCTCCTTGGAGTTTATCGGTGTTGTTTGTGAAGAAAAAGGACGGATCGATAAGGATGTACATAGATTGTCGGCAATTGAACAAGGTCATTATTAAGAAAAAGTATCCATTGCCAAGGATCGATGACTTATTTGACTAGCTTCAGGGTGACAAGATGTTTTCCAAGATTGATTTGAGGTCAGGCTACCGTCACGTAAAGATTAGGGCATCAAATGTCCCTAAGATAGCTTTTCAGACTCGGTTTGGTCACTACAAGTTCTAGGTAATGTCATTTGGTTTGACCAATGCCCCAACAACCTTTATGGATTTGATGAACAGAGTGTTCAAGCCTTATTTGATTTCATCTTGATTGTCTTCATTGATGATATGTTGGTTTACTCTCGTTGCCGAGAGGAGCATGAGCTGCATCTACAGATCGTACTTCAGACTTTAAAGGATCATCAGTTATATGCAAAGTTTTTGAAGTGTCAGTTTTGGTTAAGACTCGGTTACCTTTTGGGGCCATGTTATATCTTCTGAGAGAATCAAGGTGGATCTTAAGAAGATTATAGCAGTTCAGAACTGGCCTAGACCTACTTTAGCTACAGAGATTTGGAGCTTCTTATGTTTGGCGTTTGGTTATGGAGGGGGTTTTATCTAACTTAGCACCATTAACTAACTTGACCCAGAATGGCACTCTTTTAAGATGGTCCAATGAGTGTGAGGCGAGCTTTCAGAAGCTTAAGACTGCATTGACTGCAACCTAGTGTTTTTATTGCCTACCAGTTTAGGATCTTACACTATGTATTGTGATGCATCGCATATTGGACTTTGTGCAGTATTGATGCACGATGGTAGAGTGATTGCTTATGTGTCTCATTAGTTGAAGGTTTATGTGAAAAATTATCATGTCCATGTTTTAGAGATGGCAACCATTGTTCACGTGCTGAAGAATCGAAGACACTGTCAATACGATGTTCCATGTGAGGTCTATACCGACCATCGGAGTCGCCAGCACCGGTTGAACCAGAGAACCTTAATTTGCGGAAGCGGAGATGGTTAGAGTTATTAAAAGACTATGATATCATCATATAATATCATCCATGGAAGGCCAATGTAGTGGACGATGCATTGAGTAAGAAGGCTGAGAGCATGGGTAGTTTGGCAGTTTACCGGCTGTAAAAAGGCCATTAGCCATATATGTTCAGGCTTTGGCAAACTGGTTCATGAGGTTGGATGTTTCGGAGTGTAGCCGAGTTCTTGATTGTGTTGTGGCATAGTCATGGGTTTTGGAGCGCATCAAGGCTCACTAGTTTGATGATCCTCACTTGTTGGTGTTGAAAGACGGTGCATTGGGGTGGTGCTAAGGCGGTTGTGATTGAAGATGATGGTGTTATACGGCTTCGGGGCCGTATTTGCGTTCAAACATTTATAGGTTGAGAGAGTTTGTCCTCGCGGAGGCTCATAGTTCGCGCTACTCCATTCACCTAGGGTTACAAAGATGCAACATGACTTGAAAGCTCACTATTGGTGGTAGAAAATATTATTGATTATGTCTCTCGGTTTTTGAATTGCTAGCAGGTAAAGTGCGAGCATCAAATACCGGATGGGTTGACCCAGAGTTTGGAGATACCAGAATGGAAGTGGGAGCCCATCATGATGGATTTTGTGGTAGGATTACTACAAACCTTGAGGAAATATGACGCAATCTTGGTTATTTTGGATTAGTTGACTAAGTCGGCACACTTCATTCCGGTTATGGCATCCTAGCGGTTGGATCAAATTTATATCTCAGAGATTATCCACCTGCATGACGTTCCCATTTCCATCATATCTGAGCAAGGCATGCAGTTCACATTAAATTTTTGGAGGGTCGTGAAGTGAGAGTTGGGCACGCGGATTAATGAGTACCACATTTAACCCTCATACGAATAGACAGTCCGGGTGCACTATTTAGATTTTGGAGGACATGTTATGGGCATGCTCTATGGATTTTGGTTGTCAGATGGGGTAGTTTTACCTCTAGCGGAGTTCGCCTACAACAACTCTTATTAGTCAAGCATCTAGATGGATCCATATGAGGCCTAATATTGGAGGTAATGTTGTACCCTGGTTGTTTGGTTTAAGCTCGGTGAGGCTATATTGTTGGGAACTGATTTGGTTCGTGATGTTTTATAAAGGTTTACAGTAATTCAGGAGCGACTTCGTACATCTTAGTCCAAGCAAAGGAGTTATTTGGACCAAAAGGTTCAAGATGTGACTTGCATGGCGAATGAGAAGGTTCTTCTCCGAGTTTTGTCTATGAAGGGTATGATGCGATTTGAGGTAAAGGGAAAGTTGAGCCCGAGGTTTTTTGGCGTATTTGAGATCTTGGAAAAAGTTGGGGAGGTTGCTAAAAGGCTTGCATTGCCTCATAGCCTAGAAGGTGTACATCCGGTATTTCATGTCTCCATTCTTTGGAAGTACCATGAAGATAGGTCATATGTTTTACACTTCAGCACGGTGCAGCTTGATGAGAATTTGACCTACGAGGAAGAGTCAGTGGCTATTCTAGACCGGTAGGTTCGAAAGTTGAGGTCTAGGAGTTTTTCTTCTATGAAAGTGCAATGGAGAGGTCAGCTAATCAAGGAGGCTAAGTGGGAGTCTGAGTCCAATATGAGGAGTAGATACCCGCACCTTTTTACTAGTCCAGGTACATCGCTATGTCCATTCGAGGATAAAAATTTCTTTTAGAGGTAGAGAATGTGACGACCCGATAGCTCATTTTGATTACTAGGTCTTTTTTATGTTCTAAGACCTCTCTTATTCTTATTTGATGATTTATGACTTGTGTGTGTGGTCCTTGTCAATTTTCAGATAGGTTATGTGTGAAAATTCAAAGAAAATGTGATTTTTGACATAAAATGAGGTTTGAGTTTACCACAATTAACGTTTTTGGTAAATGACCTCAGATCGGTGTTTTGACAATTCCGTAGGTTCGTATGATATTTTCAGACTTGTGCGCATGCTTTGTTGGGGCCTGAGTGACCCAATTGCATTTATGCGCATTATGTGAACGACTGGAAAAATTGGCTTTAAACATAAAATCCTTGAGTTTGATGATCGACTCTTGATAACTGATGTTGTTTCGATAACTTAAGTGAGTGCGTGAGTTTATATAATGCAATTACACTTGTGTGCATATTCAGATTGAGTCTGAGGGGCTCGTGTGAGTTTTGGGTAAGTTTTAGAGTGGTTTCGGAGGCTCAGGCCTCCATCATTTAGTGGCATTGAGTCTGAGGATCTCAGGACATCTTGGACAGGTGCCAGTGGATTCTTTGCACGGTGGGTATTCTGGAGACTAGTGGAGTCTCATTTACTACTTTTTAGCTCTCGGGGGCAGCCTTCAGATGGTGAGAGGCTTATGAGTTGAGTAGGCTATTCGGTGCTACACCACTTACTTGGCACGAGTTCTCTGTTCTCTTTTTGGAGAAGTTTGCATGACAGACCTGCAGGGAGGAGTTGCATAGGCTGTTTGAGCAGCTATGCTAGGAGGATATGTCCGAGACCCAGTATGGGATGAGATTTTCAAAGTTGGCTCGTCACGCAATCTTGTTGGTTCCCATAGAGAGGGGGAGGATTAGGAGGTTCATTTATGGCCTCAACTATGGACTACATTTTGTGATGACTCGAGAGATTGCCTTAGGAGCTAGGTTTGACGAGGTGGTTGATATTGCTAGGCGGCTAGAGCAGGTCCGTAGTCACGAGTGTGAGGAAAGGGAGGCCAAGAGGCCTCGTGGTTATGGTGGTTTTAGCAGTGTTTCTTCTCGGGGGGAGAGAGGGGCAGTCACACCACAATAGGGGTCATCCTTATAGGCCCGCTCAAGTGGCTCGTCCGGTTCATCAGGGGGCATCAGCTAACCATGGTACATACAGTGCTCGTCCGGGCCATCCGTCTCTTAGTGCCCTCCCAACTCAGAGTTCATCTCATGCTCCATCAGTTCAGGGTTCATCTGTGCCAGGTCCCTCTAGTAGTTACACTGGTTCTTGATAGTGTACTCATGTAGCCAAGAAGAGCATGCTCAACATTTGAGGATTGCAATGTAGAGGTTGAAAGAGGAGAATCTTTATGACAAGTTATCCAAGTGTGAGTTTTGGATCAGTTCGGTGGGGTTCCTAGGGTACGTGATGTCCAGTAAGGGGATTAAGGTGGATCCAAAGAAGATAGAGGCGGTTAAGAATTAGCCTAGACCATCTTCAGCTACTGAGATTCGGAGTTTTTTCAGCTTGGCTAGATATTATTGTTGCTTTGTTGAGAGTTTCTCATCCATTGCAGGTCCTTTGACCATGTTGACCCAGAAGGGTGCTCCATTCAGGTAGTCGGATGAGTGTGAGGAGAGCTTTTAGAAGCTCAAGACTGCCATGACCACATCTCCAGTTCTAGTTTTTCCTTCAGCATCGGGTTCTTATACATTATATTGTGATGCTTATCGGATTAGTATTGGGTGCGTCTTGATGAAGGAGGGTAGAGTGATTGCTTATGCTTCACTCCAGTTTAAGTCTAATGAGAAGAACTACCTCGTTTATGATTTGGAGTTGGCAACTATCGTTCATGCATTGAAGATTTAGAGGCATTATCAATACAACATGTCTTGTGAGTTATTTACGGATCATTGGAGTCTTCAGCACTTGTTCAAGCAAAAGGATTTAAATTTTAGGCAGCGGAGATGGTTGGAGCTACTAAAGGACTATGATATTGCCATTTTGTATCATCCCGGGAAGGCCAATGTGGTGGCCGATGCCTTGAGTGAAAAGCCGGTGAGTATGGGTAGCCTTGCATTTATTCTTGTTGGTGACAGACCGCTTGCATAAGATGTTCAGGCCCTTGCCAATTAGTTTGTGAGGTTAGATGTTTCAGAGCCTAGTCGGGTTCTGGCTTGTGTGGTTTCACGGTCTTCCTTATATGATCACATCTGAGAGCGCCAGTATGATGAACCCCATTGTTTTTTCTTAAGGATACGGTTCAACACGGTGATGCCAAGGATGTTTCTATTGGGGTTGATGAGGTGTTGCGGATGCAAGGTCCAATTTGTGTGCCCAATGTACATGGGTTAGAGAGTTAATTCTTGATCCGATGGGCTAGTTTGAGCCGGGTGAGGCTAGGCTATTGGGTACTAACTTTATTCAGGATTTCTGGTGGGTTGGTGTCATATCGTGATTTTAGACTTAAGAGTGTGTCCAGATATTGATTTGGAGGTCCGTAGATGATTTTTGCTTGAATTGGCGAAAGTTGGAAAAGTTTGATTGAGGGTTGACTTTGTTGCTATCGGGCTCGGATTTTGATTTTGCAAATTAGAATAGGTCTGTTGTGTCATTTTTGACTTGTGTGCAAAATTTGAGGTCAATCAGAGTTGGTTTGATATGTTTCGACATCAATGTGCAATTCATGATTTTAGTGTTGTTTGATGTGATTTAAGGCTTCGAGAAAGTATGATGATTTAGGACTTGTTGTTATGTTTGGTTGAGGTCCCGGAGGCCTCATGTGGATTTCAAATGATTAGCGGATAAAAATTGGACTTGAAGAGTTGTTGAAGTTGCTGAAGTTGTTGATGCCTATGCTTCTGCTTTCCTCCTACGTGATTGCGACGAGAGGGATGCAATTGCGGAGGGTAAGGTCTGGAAGGTGGAAATTTGTTCTATCTGGTCACGTGGTTAGAGCTATGATCGTGAAGCCTTGAGGGAGTTTTGTTACACGATCGTGTGGTAGGAAGACGTGTTCACGAAGAAGGAAGAAGAGGCCTGGGAATTCCATGCGTTGCTCGTCGTGATCGCGTGAGGCTATCCACGACCGCATAACTCAGGGAGATTGGTCACCGTGTTTGCTTCTAGAGTGTGCATTCGCATAGATGGTTTTTGGGCTGCTGAAGATTTTTTTCTTTGCGATCGCGATGTGTAATTACTGGGCAGACTATTAAAATATCAAAATCAAGGGTTCGAACCTATTTCTCATATTTTGAGCTAGAGATCTCGGATTTTGGCAATTTTTGGAGGGATTTTCAAGGAATTAATATGGTTAAGTGATTGTAATTCAAATTTGGTTAATATACATGAATCTATCATTACATGTGATTTCTATATTACGACCCCAACTAATCAAATTTGCCCTATAGTTTACAACCCGTTAGGTAACCTCCTAGGTGGAGGTCACGACCCTAGATTCCTTTATCATTTGAAAAATAACCAAAACCCAAAAACATTGTCTTCTAGTTATTAATTGCAATCTGTAGTTTAAATTAGCTATAGAAACTACCAACATGCAATTTAGGGCACACCATACATTAACTTTAGTTATATACCTAATCCCATTTCTAACTCCCTGAGGATTCAACCACGACTCGTGTTGGGATTTATTATTGCTTCGACCGCCTCACTACCTATTTTTGGTGTGAGTTTGGCGAGATCAAGTAGTTCAGCCCGTTGTTGTTGTACATCCCGGGAGAGGCCCGTGATATCATTTGAGGAATTGATGAGGTTGGATAAGTTCACCAAGCTCTTTTTGATTCACTTTTATGGTACACCTTTTGAGGACCCACAAGACTATTTGGACTGTTGCCATGAGGTGTTATGCAACATGGGTATTGTGGAGTCCAGTAGAGTCTACTTTGTAGTGATCCAAATGACCGATTCTGCTGAGAGGTGGTGGCATGGTTATGTGCAGATTAGACCGTACGGTTAACCTCCACTTACTTGGGATCAATTTTCATATCTAGTTCTGGAGAAGTTCATTCCTTTTACTTTGAAGGAAGAGTACCATAGGCAGTTTGAGTGCTTCCAGCAGGGTAACATGATTGTTGCGTAGTATGAGACCAAATTTTTGGATCTAGACCGTAATGCAGCTATTTTGATTCCTACAGATTGGGAGAGAGTGAGGATATTTATTGATGGTCTTACTTTTAGTATCAGACTATAGATGGCCAAGGATAAGGGGGATGATATTTCTTTCCAGTGGGCAGTAGAGATTTCAAGACGAATCGAGATGATTTGTAGTCAGGTTAGAGAGACGGTGTCTGAGAAGAGGCCTCGGCATTGTGGTTGTTTTAGTGGTGCCTTATCTAAAGGCAGAGGTTCTTTTGGTAGGGGCCATCATCACAGGCCGATTCAGTTAGCTCTTCAGGTAGCCCACGATGCTTGGGGCAGTTGTGGTTCTTATGGGTCTCATCTTGAGCAGCTATCATTCAGTACACCTTTAGCCCCTACCAGTACACCACTGTTATAGAGTTACTATAGTGGTTATCTGGGCCATCAGGGTGAGTCTTAGCTTCAGTAGCCACAACATCCAAGAAAGTGCTTTGAGTGTAGAGTTATGGGTCATATCAGGATGTATTGTCCTAAATTGAACAACAAACCTCAGCAGGGTTCTCGTGCCATTATGCCGACACTGGTTGCTCCACCACCTGCATAACCAGCTAGGGGTGGGGTTAAGGCAGCTAAAGGTGGAGGTAAGGCCATTAGAGGTGCATGCCAGTCAGCTAGTGGTCGTCCGAGAGGCAGAGATCAGAGTAATGGGGCCTAGCCCTATTTTTATGCATTTCTAGCTAGACCTTAGGCATATTCATGATGCCATCATCACAAGTATTGTTCCGATTTTCCATAGGGATGCATCAATTTTATTTGATCCAAGCTTTACTTATTCATACGTGTTATCCTGTTGCACCCTATTTTGCACGAGTCAAAACAAGATTCAACTGTGGTTTCTCTGTTATTGATGAAAGAGAGTCACTATTCAATATTTAAATGTATACTAAGGTACGTATTTAATTATTAAACTCATGTTCTTTATTATTCTGCTAACCGGTGAGATTTTGGGTAAGGGTTCTTGTTCTTCTAAGGGGAAGGTGTTAGGCATCCCTTAAAATCTACTGAGGTAGCTCCATAGGATTTAGATTAGGTTTTAAGGGTTAGTTATTTGTATTCTGCTTAACTAGTATTACAGAGACTTATTATTTATCTAGGTGAGAATATGATGTTATTACAAGGTATCCAAGATTTTATAGGGTATTAGTTTAGAAAGAGTCTTGAAAACTACTGTTGGGTGTGATTAAAAGAGTTTTAAAATTGAGTGGTTTGTATGAAGCATGTGGGAAACACTTTATTTTTAAAGAATGGACATTCATATAATTCTTAGATGTTTTAAGTAAAATGAGTCTAAAATATACTTTGGATTCTAAAATCACTTAAATCTTAGACTCGAGGGAATATTTTGAATGTCTTTACTGGGCGGCATCACTTAAGTTTTGAAAGAGTCGATTTCTTTTAGGAGGCTAGCCTTGCAATTCTTTTCTGGTTTTGAAAAAAGGGACTGTCGCCTTTGCCATATTATTTTCAGCTTCAAATATTCATGAAAGGGTTAGCAAAACATAGCAGATTAGTAATGTGAGCAGTATATGACTAACTAATGGAGAGTTGGTTACTACCTAATTTTTGTTTAACACTATATTTTTCAAGGCTTGCCTAAGTTATCTATAGAATTCAAAACAACAATAACAACAATAACAACAACAATAAAAAATCCAGTTTGATCCCAATAGGTGGGGTCTGGGGAGGTTAGTCTGTACGCTGACCTTACCCCTACCTAATGCAGGTAGAGAGGTTGTTTCTAATAGACCCTTGTCTCAGGAATGGCAAGAAGAAGAAGAGGAAAGTAAGGAAAGAAGAAAGATGGAAGAGAAAAGAAAAAAGGGGGAGATAAAGGATAAGTGGTACCAAATAACAGCAACAGGTACAATACTTGGGGAGAACAAAACCACTTAACGTAATAAAAATCTAAGAATATGAAGGGACATGCATGCTACTAAGACTATCGGTAAACAACTATAAACTACCTACTAACCTTCTACCTTAATCCTCGACCGCCACACCCTCCTATCAAGGGTCATGTCCTCAATGAGCTGAAGCAGCACCATGTCCTGCCTAATCACCTCTTTCCAATACTTATTAGGCCTACCTAGACCTCTTCTCAAACTCTCCATCGCCAACCTCTCACACCTCCTAACAGGAGCATAAATGTTTCTTCTCTTAACATATCTGAACTATCTATAGAATTCAAAAGATAAAGTTAAAACATTAAATCAAATATGATTAGAGTAGCGTCATATACATATAAAATAATATAAATAACGAAATATAAGGAAGCAGTAATGGGGTGAAGAGTGACTTTGGTTTGAGCCTAAAAGAGGTATGCCCGGTAATCAACAGGAATGGACAACAACAAGCTCCAGATTTTTTTCATGCATGATACGAGGTTTGGGCCTGATTTCCTTAAGAACTCAACAGGCCCAATAATCGTACATGTTCAAAAAGAAAGAGACAAAGTCATTAGAAATACTATTTTATGCATACAATCATACATGAAATATGTAAGTAAGTGACTGGAACAAACTATAACAAATAATAGTTTTAAAATATTATGAAAGGTTATACTAATATGAGAGTTATATATGGTTAAGTAATTTATATTGAAAACCTTTCGCTGTCATTAAACACTAAATCCAAAAGGAGTAATGAATATCAATGGATTAGAGGCTAAGGTAGAGCTCTACTCAAGGTCAAAGACCCCTTTGAATCCCCAGATACTTCAAAGTTCCCAAGGGTCTCAAAGGCCCAGGGCAATGTTTGTGCCACGGAGAACTGCCCAACCAAGAGTTAAACTCTACTCCCAAATGCCCCTAACCACTAATAAATCACATTTTCCCATATGTCTAAATGTCAATGATGCACTTCCAATGTAAACTAATCACCGTAGCAATACCATACCACAGAAGTGTAACCTTCCTTATGAGAGCCAAACAAAATACCATAAGACTACAACATAGTTTTATCTGCGTTTTTATAACCATATTTCCAAAACATAATTGGATGATTAACACATTAAACACATCCAAAGAGATAAGTTTCAAACACATAAAGGCAGAGATATTATCATGCTACTGCTAAGAAAATCAAACACCTAAGATCAAGTGTCTTAAGGATAGAGAAAGAGTACGCAATTCAAATCTACAACAGTTTATGGATACAGATGCAATTGTCTTGACAGACTAGTCACATAGTGGTTTAACTCAAGTCTTGTCCTTTAGCATACAAAGAACAACACTATTGGAAGCTTTTGAAAGTATCAACAAGGATTCTAACAAAATAGTTATAGTTAGAACCTCTACAGATGCTACTAGAGGCACTAAAATATAATCAGAGTTTCAATAAGGCTACAGATTTACAAATCTAAATGGAACTCCTAAGAGTTCTTAACAGAATCCCATGCCACTAGTATTACTTATCTTTGAAATTAATGACATGATTACCTCTTTCTAAGAATGTTAACTTCACATTAATCTCACTAAAAACAAAGCAGACTGTTATATCCAAGCAGTAGCAATAAGAGCTTTTCTCTAGGGTTCAAATGCTAGGTTTTAATTCATTTTATAAGAGAGAGAGAGAGAGAGAGAAAGAGAGAGAGAGAGAGAGAGAGAGCTTAATGCAGTTTCAAGATAGTATGAACATGTATGAAATCATGAAGGACAAACAGAAGTATTGAAGACCCAGAATAAGTGCAGGATCATAGGGACATACACAAAGGCACTTATCAGAGATCATAAACTAGGTCTTGACTTATATTAGAGGATGAGTTGGTAGCTTCATTTAGGAATCTCTTAAAAAGCATTAACAAAACTTTTTTTACTAGTTGTCAGGCCAATATTACCCTAAGCATATAACATGATTACTTTCTTTTAAAAGAGCTCTAAGTCTCACATTCATGCTAGCTTTATTTGAAGATCAAGGCATATTAGAATACTCAGGCCAAAGGAGATAATCTTAAAGTCTTTCATTTGTTCCAATAGTGGATTAAGTAGATTCAACAAGTTTTAATGATACTGGATGCACAAGCATGGGCATGAAGGACAAACATAGATGGATGCAAAAATCTCATTCAAGTACATACATAAGATGTTCCAGCCAAGGGTTTACAAACATGATTGGGTTCCAAATATTATGAATTCATGTCAATAATATCATTAAAGGAGTTCAGGATAGGGGAGACTTTACACTAAGTAGGTCTAGTTTAGCTTTGTAGATATAAGGTGATAGTCTAAACATGGTGAAGTTCTACTCAACTTATTGACATAATAGTTAATGCCTAGTCACAACAGATACAATTATGGTCTAATTCATAAAAGATAACTTGATCATCTCATAATACATATAACAATAGTTGTAGTAATTAGCCTAGTTACCTTAAGAGACTATTTCATTCAATAAGGCTCACATATATGATTAACAATTATATAAAGATACAATACTTTCACAGTAATGACTCAAAGATTGCTCTAAAATTAACAAGCATTCATGTGAAGAAAGAAAGCAACTTATACACTTAGACTGACATACTCCAATTAAGTGATAAAGGATTAGACCTTAAGCATTCATATTTGTTCTAGTTAAAATCATCAAATAATAATCTCAACTACAGAACAACAGACTACGATAAACAAAATAAGTGTTGTAGACATGAAGACCACAATAGAACATTAAAGAAATCTAAGTCTGAACAAACATGGGAAGTTATTAAGGCATATCAAGGAGCTTAAATGTATAGGTTGTGTGATTCAGAATAATAGTCATCAAGGTCACATAATGATTAAATGATAATGATTTGAGACACATAATGTCAATCATAACAACCAATCATAAATCAATAAAAAATCATCATGAGTAGAAACAAACAATTATAAACTGATGACAAACCTCATAAAGAAAAAACAGTCAATAGAAAGAGAACAGTGTATTCATAGTTTCAAATAAAACAATCAAAAGAGAATGGGTCGAGGTATATTGACCTCCTTTTGAGAAGCAGACCAAACAAAGGTTTACTTACCCGTACAGGAACCAAAATTTCAAGCTTTGAATAGTAAAAGAACTCGAAAACAAAAAAGTAACAGAAATCATTAAAAAATATTAAAATTTAAAATCTTAGTGTGTTCTTTGTGCTCGTATTAGGTCTTAGACCTTGTCAGATTAGAGCATTGAAAGACCTATTCATAGTGGCATTTAATGCCTTAGGTTCAACAGATTCAAATTAGATAGTGAAAGATGACGGAGAGTTGATGATGTGAGCACAATTGAGTGAATACCAGAGATGACCACAGGGAAAAATGGTGAAGTAATTTACCTAAGAGGAGGAAACAACTGTTGAAGGCAAAGAACCATTGGACAAATCCTAAAACCCAGAGGTCACTGCATTTCACCTCTAGGTAAAGAATCCTCATGATGAATCTTCTAAAAAAACCCATGCATGCGGCGATTTGATGGTTCATAAGAAGATTTGAGCGATTTGAAGTTTCATCTTTAAGTAAGGGTTTCATATTTTAGGTATTTTGAAATGAAGTGATGAAAGGGGGAAGATATCGGCGAGATTCACGATTGGGGAAGAGAAAAGGCATGATTTGGGTCAAGATTTGTGACCTTGCACAAATTTGTGCAAGGTTTTGAAAATTGATGTAGTAGCAGGCTAGAGAGAATAGAGAATAAATGGGAAAGAAGAGGCGGTCAGCCTCTGATGAAAAGATTTAGGGTTAGGGGCTTCTTTGGGGTTAAAAATGCGAGATTGAATCTGGGTCGTTGGATCATTTGATCAACGACTCTAATGTTTAGGGAGATAAAGATTTTATAAAATGCTTAAATTACTAAAATAGGCAACCGTTGGATTTCTTTGATCTGATGGTTGAGATTAAATCATAAAAGGTTAAAGAATAAATAAAAAAAGGATATTAAAAGTGGACCGTTGATGAAATAGATCAACAGTCCAGATCCGTTGTGCTTTCTTTATTAGTGAGGGAGATAGGTGACATGGCGTGATTTCATTGGTTCGGAGGGGTGGTTATGGATTGCCAAGTTTGAAGGGAATGGGCTTGTTTGGACTGGGTATTTTCCAGATTGGGCTTGACATTTGGGTCAAAATGAATTTACAAGATGGTCATATTGTATTTAATAGAGAATTATAATTATAGCTTTTAGTCATTTTTAATCTTTTTTGAAATTAAATTACATAAACTTAATTATTTTCAACAAAATATAATAAAATTTTAATGATGATATACACTACTAATTATTGAAAAATAATAAGTTATAAAATTACTCTATTTTTTTTAAAGTGTTAGAGTAGTTTCAAATTATTGAAATGATAGACCAATTAACTAAAATCGAAGAAATAACCAATTAAACTAATTGCAAGACCTATGTAATATATAAGATTATTTATCAATCGTAAAATATATTTATAATTACAATTATAGAATTGAATTATTAACATCAAATTAATTTTGTAAAAGTAGGTGCTATTGATTAAAATATACACAAAAATATTCATTGTAAATTATTAAGTATAAATAAATTAATTTTAAAAAGGAGGGTCAAAATTGGCCGTCAACAATCCTACTTTGCTTCATATTTGGCTATGCCTTGTGATTCTTTCAGTGCTCCTGTCTATGTGTCTACGCTTGTGGGAGATTCTATAGCAGTAGCTCGTGTTTATCGCTTGTGTGTGGTTTTTATCGAGAAATTTGAGACTATGGTAGACCTTCTACTTCTTGATTTTGTGGACTTTAATGTTATCTTAGGTATGGATTGGTTGTCACCTTATCATGCCATTTTGGACTGTCATGCTAATACGGTGACCTCAGCCATGCTGTTGTTGCGCAAATTAGAGTGCAGGGGGACTCCTGGCCATTCTACTTGCAGGATTATTTCCTATATGAAGGCTTGACGTATGGTCGAGGAGGGATATCTCGCGTATTTGGCCTATATCTATGATCCTAATGCGGAGGTTCCTTCCATGGATTCAGTACCAGTATTGAGCGAGTTTCCAGAGGTATTTCCTATAGATTTGTCAGGGATGCCACCCAACAAGGATATCGACTTCTTTATTGACTAGGCTTCAAGAGCTCGGCCCATTTCTATTCCACCATACAATATGGCCCCATTTCAGCTGAAGGAGCTGAAAGAGAAGATGTAGGATTTGTTTGATAAGGGATTCATTAGACCTAGTGTCTCGCTCTGGGGTGCACTAATGTTATTCGTGAAGAAGAAGGATGTGTATAGATTATCGATAGTTGAACAAGGTCACTATCTAGAACAAGTATCCGTTGTTGAGGACTGTCGAATTATTTGATCAGCTTCAAGGTGCCAAAGTATTTTCGAAGATTGATATGAGATCTAGCTACCATCAATTGAAGATTAGATTGGATGTCCCTAAGGCAACTTTTCGAACTCAGTATAGTCACTACGAGTTCCTAGTGATGTCATTTGGCTTGGCAAACCCCCAAGCTGCATTTATAGATTTGATGAACCAGGTGTTCAAGCCTATTTGGATACTTTTGTGATCGTCTTCATTAATGATATTTTTGTCTACGCCTTTAGTCGATAGGAGCATGAGCAGCATCTTCTAATCGTACTTCAGACTCTGAGAGATAGTCAATTATATGCCAAGTTTTCAAAGTGTTAGTTTTGGTTGGATTCAGTTGCCTTTTTGGGGTATGTTGTTTCTTCCGAGGGCATTATAGTAGATCCTAAGAAGATTGAGGCAGTTCAGAGCTGACCTAGACCTACTTCAGCTACAAAGATTCGGAGCTTTCTGGGTTTGACGGGTTATTATTGTCACACCCCAAACCTGGGGAAGCGTGGCTGGCACTCCGTGCCGCACGGCCCGAGCGAACCACTCTGTAACTCATGATCATTCGACCAAAACTAGAAGATACATAGGTCGAGTTAGCTGGATTCTTTCCTTTTGTAATTATCATGAGCCCACATGGCCACAACTCATAATATATAGCTGTAAGTGGGAAAATACTATATCATTGAATCATTTTTCTTAAAACCTGAATACATATGGGCCGTCAAGGCCTCTGACATACTGTACAATATATTCTCCGTCTACAAAGCCTCTAAGATTATTTGACATTTAATGGTACAGGGTACTAGCTTACCCATATGCCTTTAACAAAACTCTTACACGATGACTCATAGACTTGGTTGCACTCCGAATGAGGTGGAGTCTTACCGATCCTTCGCTGAATGCCAATCTCGTCTACTATGAGAGCTTGTCAAACTGATTGTCTATACCTGCAGGAATGAATGCAGCGTCCCCAACAAAAGGATGTCAGTACGAATAATGTACTGAGTATGTAAGGCAAAACTGAAACATAACAATAAGTTAATTAGAGACATATAAGAATCAACCTGAATCTCCGAAGTTCCACCATATATGTATACTTATTATAATTACATATATAATGCTCTTCGAGACTATTTCTATTGTCCATATCATATGACGCATGTCTGCCCAACTGATCAGTGATAACTGCCCGACCGGCTGTCGCACGGTGGTAAATGCGTGACTGCCCAATCGGTGGTAAATAATGATACATAACTGCCCAACTGGTGGTAACTGCCCGACCGACCGTAGCTCGGTGGTAAATACATATGCATGAAGATGCATGTATCACTATATTATAAACATTAACATCTTTATCAAATACCTCAATAGGGAACTGGATACATACTTAGACATGCTTGAATATCACTTTACGAGAATGAATAACATAAACATCCTTAACTGCTAAGAGTAGAATAACTTATGGAATATTATTACGTTTACGTATCGTTACTTGGATCATGCCAAAAGAAGAAAGGATTAGCCTTAACATACCTGGAGTAGGGAAAAATCCGTATGATATTCTTGAGAAAGATTGCACTATACTTCCTTAGAATCACAAAATCTCATGTGCATGTGATAAGCACGTGACTTTCATCATTGGCATTTCTATCTAACGCAACCATGATATGCTCAGCGAAGCAAAGGTATAAGCAATAATTTGCATACAAATTTCAAACACTTGTTTGACACAGCTAAAATATATGTTGAAAGATACCAAGACAGTGGCATATTTTTGTCAAAAAGTGGCGCCTGAGCCAAGGTGAAAGGAACACTATATCTCGCAAGTTTCATTTCTGCTCATTGAATTGTTGAAGACGAGCATTCTCTCGTTCTCATGAATATGAGATTGCATAAAGAGAGATGCATATTAGATTCTTTACGCCTAGGAATCGTAAAATTCTATATGTTTTGCTTTTGCCACCGTTTATGAAAGCTTAAGAGTCCCAAATATTATTAAGTGGCTGCCACGTTTTTTTGGATATTAAGATTATCCAAACTTGGTTAAGTTTATCCACAATTTCCTTAAATAATTTGTTAATCTCCTACTAATCAATAATTAACCAATTATTCACATAATTAAGAACTATATCAAATTATTTAAAATACTATTTATGTTTTAATACACATTATATAACTTACTATCATGGTCATGTGGTACCATAAAAATAAATATATACACTATTAAAATATTCATGTAAAAATAGGGGTTGTTTGAGTTCATCTTATTTTTCATAGGATCTTTTTTATGTAGTTGTGGAATTAAATGCTTTTTCATGATTATCTGTAGCTAACCTTGAAATTTCTTTTATATTTTCAAGTGTGTATTCTAAGTATTTAATATCTTTAGTTTTTTGATATTCTTCTATATTTTTTTCTAATATTATTTTTGACATATTTATATGTTTTAGAATTTCTAACCAGTACTTAAAATATTTGTAACTATCAATTTTTGATTTGTTCATATTAATACTGAGATGTATACCTGTTGATACATATATCCATGGTTTCTATATTTCTCAGTGTTATTTCTTTTCTGTGTTGATAACTTTCAAGTTTATCTTCATAAAATTCAATTTCATTTTCTATAGTTAATAAAGCTTTATTACGTAATTTATTATATCTAATAATATCTTTGCAGGTTTTAATATTGTATTTAACACAATCTATTTTTCTATTTATGTTACTGAGGTTTTTAAGAAGTTTCCATTTCTGGGTATTATAGAATCTTATATAATGAAAAGTGTTATGTTTCATTTATAAAAAGATTTTATTAACTTGATATGTGATCATTAGTCTGAATATAAATCTAGTTCATATAGATCTAATATATCTATTTCATGTGATACAATTAGTTCTGTAAATGCTTGTTCCATTACATATATTATTTCAAAAGTAACTAAAATATCGTAAATTTTTCTTTTAACATCGTTATTAAGTCTCTTAAAGATATATAACATAAGTATTTTGTAGTCAATATTTTCTTCTAATAAATACGTGTGGTTGTTCATTTAGATTTATTATTTATCCTTATCATGTGTTTACTAAACATATTCCCTCTAACCTCTTTGTTTATCATAGAGTTTATTTCATCTTATTTTTCATAGGATCTTTTTTATGTAGTTGTGGAATTAAATGCTTTTTCATGATTATCTGTAGCTAGCGAAATTAACCTTGAAATTTCTTTTATATTTTCAAGTGTGTATTCTAAGTATTTAATATCTTTAGTTTTTTGATATTCTTCTATATTTTTTTCTAATATTATTTTTGACATATTTATATGTTTTAGAATTTCTAACCAGTACTTAAAATATTTGTAACTATCAATTTTTGATTTGTTCATATTAATACTGAGATGTATACCTGTTGATACATATATCCATGGTTTCTATATTTCTCAGTGTTATTTCTTTTCTGTGTTGATAACTTTCAAGTTTATCTTCATAAAATTCAATTTCATTTTCTATAGTTAATAAAGCTTTATTACGTAATTTATTATATCTAATAATATCTTTGCAGGTTTTAATATTGTATTTAACACAATCTATTTTTCTATTTATGTTACTGAGGTTTTTAAGAAGTTTCCATTTCTGGGTATTATAGAATCTTATATAATGAAAAGTGTTATGTTTCATTTATAAAAAGATTTTATTAACTTGATATGTGATCATTAGTCTGAATATAAATCTAGTTCATATAGATCTAATATATCTATTTCATGTGATACAATTAGTTCTGTAAATGCTTGTTCCATTACATATATTATTTCAAAAGTAACTAAAATATCGTAAATTTTTCTTTTAACATCGTTATTAAGTCTCTTAAAGATATATAACATAAGTATTTTGTAGTCAATATTTTCTTCTAATAAATACGTGTGGTTGTTCATTTAGATTTATTATTTATCCTTATCATGTGTTTACTAAACATATTCCCTCTAACCTCTTTGTTTATCATAGAGTTTATCATATTTTAATAAGTTATACTGAACAATCTTTTCTGGTCACTACCATGTTTTTCATGCTTCAATCATTTACCCTAACAGCGCCTCAACTCTGTGTACTCCCCTAAACGGCTTCCTTGCCTACTGGTTTCCACTTTAGGATGGCATAGTCTGGGCTTAACTACTCTCAGCATTATTAGACAGGCAAACTTTCTCAAGATGTTCTTTATAACAGTACTATAACATGATAAACAATTATGATATTCAAGAGATTATAAGGAATATATGAGTTTAGTTAAACATGATTATGAATAAACTTACCTGGTTTTGTAACTCGTTTGAATGCTCCATAGCTGTTTTAGATACTTGTAAATAACTCAGATATTTCTTACAAGAGAGAAGATAAGAGAGAATATTAGAGAGAGAAGGTAAGGGTGAGGATGTCTGAGGATGTCCTCCTTCCTCAGATTTACATTCTATATAAAGAAAATTAAAACGACTCTTACTGTTTACAAATGACTCCTACTATTCATGAACGACCTTTACTGTTCATGATTATGACATATACTATTTACTTTATGACTCTTACTATTCATGAACGACCTTTACTGTTCATGATTATGACATATACTATTTACTTTATGACTCTTACTATTCATGAACGACCTTTACTGTTCATGAATGCGACTAGTACTATTTACTTTACATTATATGTTTCCAGTAGCTGTCTTCTTCTTTTGTCTTCTTGTTGATACCTTCATTCTAGTTGGACTTCTGGTACATAGTTATCATCTCCGTTGCACTTTGAACATATGTGGTCTGGATATTTGTGTCCTACTAGTTTGCAGTATCTTGTTAATAACTCGTTTGAAATAAATTCTTTTTTCAATGCTCTGGTAGTTGGTTGCATTTCTGGTTTTAATAATGATAAAATCCATTTCTGGACTTCATCCATATCTCCTTGTCGTAGTTCCTTCGAGTTGGCATATATCATCAATTGGTCTCTGGAATAGTAGCTCCAGATAGCATTTCCTTGTAGATAATTGTTAGCTAGTTCTTGAATAATAGTTGCTATACCAATTATTCTTTTATTAGCATAGAAACTTGGTATCTCCATTTTCTGTATCTCCGGTTGTTTCTCTATCTCTTCCGGTATTATCATATCTCGTGTTAGTCCTATTTTTATCACCTGTATTATGGGTTTTATTTCATCATATAGTATTTCCGCTGGTGCTGTATAGAATTTGATGAAGAATAGGTTGCCTTTTGTAATTCTCTTGAAGGTGACAAATGCTTTGTATAGCTCTGGTATTCCAATTATTTCTTCTCCGTCATGGGTATATACTGTGCTGAGTAGTCCGTAGTTGTAACATGTTTTTACTAGGTTTGCTTTTGTTTTTGGCTGGGCTATAAGCCTATTATATCCCTGTAGTTTTTGGGTTACATAATCTTGTGTTGGATCTGTAGTAGTCGTTGATCTAGGGTTTAGGTTTAGAAATGTCTGGATTTTATATATATTCTCAATATATGTTTGAGTAATATGGTTATATACCTTTTTGTTGTGGTGTAGGCTATTAGCATAGGTTGAAGTTTGTGGGGCTATAACTATTGCTTCTCTTGGCTTTTTTGATGTAAATGGCTTATCAAATACGGTATTTAGGTTTACATTGATATGTGGTTTTTTGCTAACTTGTTTGCTTGTACCTGCAGCTGTATATAAAGCAACTGTGTTATGGGTTTTTTGGAGTTTCCCAACGTCTCCTTCTACCTCTGGAAGTTTAGAGTCTTCCGATCGACTTAGCTCCGCATTTTTATAGTCATGCTGCTGACTTTCTAGCTGTTGTAATCTTTTTCCCATACTCTCCATCTGTAAGGATAGAGTAGTAAGGATTGTAAATATGTCTTTTGATTCTTGGCTTTCATCTGTTTGGGTACCTTTGTCTTGATAGGTAGTCTGCAATAACATTCTTGTCAGTTCGTATTACTTCAATTGTAAATGTAAAATTTTGTATATTTAATACAAGTCTCCTTATTTCCTTTGTAGTTACTGAATCCTGTACTTTCCGAGTTATCCACCATTTTACTTGTGTATTATCTGTTCTTACTATAAATTTGTTATAAACAATATATGGCTCAAATGCTAACAAACATTTATATAATCCAAATAGTTCTTTCCTATTTATTTCCCATTTTAATTGTGGTTCCGTGTATGATCCGGAATAATATCTACAATGGTGTTCAATTTTTTCATTATCATATTTATATTTTAGAACTCCTCCGTAGCTGTGATCACTAGAATCAGTTTCTACAATATATGTAAATTGTTTCTTTTCATCTGGAAAATATAGTTTTGGTAATTTTTTACACATATTTTTTATCTTCTGTATATGTATTTTATCTTTTTCGTCAAAATGATATTCTATGTCCTTTTTTAATTTTTTCTGTAATGGTTTTAAGTTTTCTGCTAATTTAGGAATATATTCTCTTACTTGGTTAACCAATCCTAAAAATGATTGTAACTTCTTTTTTGTATCAAGTGTTTCATTCAAGTTAATTATTTTTTGTACTACATGGGTTTGCATTTTTATTCCGTTTTTATCTATTTGTATACCTAAAAATTCTATTTGATTTTTCATTACTTCTGCTTTCTTTTTACTTAAACTTATTCCTGATATTTCTACAATGTGTATGAATTTTTCTAGTAGTTTTATATGTTCGTTCTCTGTTCTAGAATATAGCAATATATCATCTATATATATTATACAATTTTCTAATTGGTTGAAGTAATTATCCATAAAATGTTGATACCTACCTGGTGCATTTTTATATCCAAAAGGTAATACGTTCCATTCGTAAAATCCTTGTGGTACTGTGAATGCTGTTAACTTTTTAGATTCATCTTCTAGTTTTAAATGGTAAAATCCTGATTTACAGTCAAATTTACTAAAATAGTTATATCCTTGTATTTGTCTAATTTTCAGTATTTTATTTGGTATCGGATAATTATATGTTTTTGTTTTTGCATTTAAGTTTCTATAATCTATAACCATACGGCTTTTTCCTCTTTTTTGTTCACTATGCTTATTTACTATAAATGCTGGGCTAGTATGTTTACTATTACTTTCTTGTATGTAGTTATTATCTAATAATTCTTTTATATGCATTTTAAATTCTGTTAAATCATTAAAATTGTATTTTAAAGGTTTTTGTGTTATTATGCTATTTTCATCTATTAGTTCAATCTTTATTTTTGTTTGATGTTTTTCCCATCCTTGGAGTGGATTATCATTATATAGTAATTCTAGTTTATCTTGTAGTGGTTTTATCTTATTTATTGAGAAAATGATTATCTCTATATTATGGTTACTTTGTATTACATTTTCTAATTTTTGGGTAATCTTTTCACTTCCTTTAATCCAGGGTGTTGTTTTTCTTACTTTATTATTTACTCTTTTTGCTCCTAATTTTTGTTTACACGGGGTAGTAAACCACCAATGTGTTTTTGTTATAATATGTGGGTATAATTTATCTAAAAATGGCATTCCTAATAATATATCTTTATTTGTGAATTCGTAACTATATATTTCTTCTATGGTTAATATTTTATCCCATATTTGTATTTTTATATTTCTTGCTTTATATGTTATCATACTTCCTTCATTATTAAATCCTGTTACTACTATGGGGGTTTTTAGCTTTTCCCATTTACTTTCTGGTAAACAATTATGTCTACACATATTAGCTTCTGCTCCTGTATCCACCATAGGTGTATAATATCTATTATAATATCCTTCTACTATTATTTTGGAAAGTATGTATATTTTTGGCATTATATCAAAGTTCTTTTTATTATTATTTTCTTATTTTCATAACTTATTGTTAATTGCCTATCTTCTAATTTATATGGTTTGACTTTTTCTAACCATTTTATCCCTAGTGTAATATTTTTATCTCCTTGATATATTTTAAAATTTATTAATATTGGTATTCCTCCAATAATTAATTCTTTTTCAGTTGTTTCTTCGTTTTTTCTTAACGCTTTTGGTAGTTCTGAATTTTGTTGTTCTATTGTTACTATCTCTTGTTCTGGTATTAGTTCTCTTATAACATAATTCTCTTCCTGCCCTGTATTTATTAGTATTAAATATTTTCTTTGGTCCATTATTCCTGTTATATAATAATGATGTGGGTTTATTTCTTCTATTTTTTGTTCTATTAATTTTTGTGGAGTGGTATAATTTATTCTTTTTGATGTACTTCTTGATGTACTTCTTGATGATGTTTCTGGCATTTCATTATTTATTCGTTTTGATGTGCTTAATCTTTCTTTTACTATTTCTAAATCTTCATCCATGTCTATTTCTGTATAACTGTAATCATTGTTGTCTATAACTGATACTATTCTTTCGAATGGATTTTCTATTTTTATTTTATTTATTTTATTTTTAGCTGTTATCTTATGTTTCGTTGTTAAGACATATAGATTTTTACATCTTGCTGTGAATATTTTACTTCCTGGTGCTAATTCTATTCCAGACATTTTCCAGTATAATACTAATGATTTATCTATATTTTTATCATCTACTGCTACTGAATAGTTAGCACTTACTATAAATTTAAATTTTTGGTATATTAAGTTACCTCTTACAGCACTTATTATACTCTTTTCTATAGGTTGTACAATCCTATCATCTGCCAAGTATATTTCTATAGGGGTATCTATTCCTTCCCTAAAACATGCTTTTATTAGGATCTCCGTTCCTCCTAAGTGTACATATTTTATTGGATTTTTTGCTTTTATATCTTGTATTTCTTTATTTAGTAGTCTTTTATTTAAAATTGGTATTTGTGCTTTACCTTTGATGTATTTACAATCTATTATATGTTCTCTTTGGCTTACTACATAGTATTCTTCTTTTTGTCTTTTAAACCAATTCTTTATTGTTGGTACTTCTAATATTTTGTCTATACTTAGATCCAATTCTTTTCCTTTTATTTGTTCAAATATATTAGCGTCAAATATTATTTTTTGTTCTGAAGATTGTTCATCTTGGTGTTCTTCTTGTTGTATAATTTGTATATCTTTTTCAGTCATAATTTTCTTCATCTGACTCTTCTATATCCTTGTTTATTTCATTTTCAGAGAACTCGTTTTCTGATATCTCATATATGCTGTCTTCACTGCTTAATTCATAATCTACATATTCTACTTGTGTATATTTATCATTATCTATCAATATTTCGGTAATTTGTTTCTTCTTTGGGTTTTTTGGTAATTTACAATCTTTGGCTAAGTGTCCTAGCTTTCCACAATTATAGCAAGTACATTCTGTTAGTTTTTTCTTTTTCCTATATGGTTTTTTATGTTTATAATTTTTTACATAATATCTTCTTCTTGGTTTCCTATATTTATACTTTGAATATTTTGATTTAAATTTCTTTTTCTTTCCTTCTTTTTTGTAATATTTATCTGTGCAGCCAAATTGGGGTGCTATTCTACTTTTGCAACATGCCAAATTTTTTACTAATATTTTTTCCATTTTCATGTTTTCTTTATATTTTTCACATAATTCTATAAACCAGTTTTGTAGAAATTTTATCCTTACTCCTAATGTATCTGCTAGTCCTGCTTCGTTCCAACTTTTTATTATTTTTGAGCTAAAGGGTTCTGGTAATTTTGTAAAATATAATTTTCTTATCTCTTTACTTTCATCTGGACTATATGTTCCTTTATAATAATAGTCTCTAAATGCACAAGTATATTCATCTATATAACACATATTACATATTGCTAATTTTGTCATTAAATTTCTATTTGTAATTTTTTCTTTATTTTGTTCTTCTACTTCTGTTGTCATACTACTAAATTCATTTCTTATTGCTATTTCATATTTATTTAATATATCTGTAACTGTTGTTGTAGTTGTACCGTCAAGTTTTTTATTACTCCTTAATGTGTCTAAGCTTTCACTTGATAAATTTTGTAACCATAATTTTACAGTTCCTATTAATGTTCTTTCTATATATCCTGGTGTTTCCGTTATTGTTATTTTATTATCTATTAGTTGTTTTGAGATATATCCTATCCATAATTGTATTGTTTTATTTATATCTGCTACACAATCTAGATCTAAAAAATTATATTGTTCAGTTATCTGTCTTGGTGCCCATTTCTTATTTAACCTTTTATCCCATAATGTTTTGTTTCTGTCATATGCATCATAACTTACTCTGTAATAGGTTGGGTTTAATTGTTTTGGATTTTTTATTCCTGATATGCTTGGTTTATCTTCGTTCATATCTCCTGTATTTATTTCTGGGTTTATTTTTATCTTTTCTGTTTTTTCTATAAGTTCTGTGTATGTTTCACTTGTTTCTGAATAGTTTTCTCCTAGTTCTGTGTCTTTATCACTTTGGTCATTTATTTCGTTTATACTTATTTTTGATGGACTCTCCTGTACTTCTTCTAACTGTAATTTGAATCTTTCTATCTCATTTGTTAGTTTTAGTTCTTCTTCTTCTTCTTTACGTTTTTCCTTTTCTTTTAGTTTATTTGCATACATCTGTTTTAGCATCTCTAATTCTTTTTCTAATTCTGTTATTTTAGTGTTTTTTACTTCCTCTATCTGTTGTATTTTTTCTTTAGCTTGCTGTTGTATTTCTTTAATCTCTCGTTTTCTATCTATTTCTTCGTTTTCTTTTGTTATTCTAACCATGGCGGTTAAACTATCCTCTAGTTTTACAGTTTCTTTTTCTAACATTAAGTTTAGGTTATTTCCTATTTTTTTATATCTTCTTCCTAAGTTAGAAAATATTATTGTTATTTTTAATCCTTCTGGATTCTCATATGTTTTCTCTTCTAATGCGAATTCTTCTTTATTCATCTTTTATCCTTTAGATAACAAACATATTTATATTCTGTTTTAGATATTATATCGATTAATTTGGACAGCCTAGCTTTGTTTATTTTTGTGATACTTAAGTATTCATATTCTATATATAGTTTCTTTAGTTTCTTCCTAATTTTCTGCGATTTCTTAGTTATTTTGATTGTTTCACTGTTTTGCGGGTTTGTACTATTAATGTCAGTGTTATTTTTCATGATTTGCTTCTTAATATAAATGTTTATTTTTCATAGCTCTGATACCATTTTGTTTTTCATAGGATCTTTTTTATGTAGTTGTGGAATTAAATGCTTTTTCATGATTATCTGTAGCTAGCGAAATTAACCTTGAAATTTCTTTTATATTTTCAAGTGTGTATTCTAAGTATTTAATATCTTTAGTTTTTTGATATTCTTCTATATTTTTTTCTAATATTATTTTTGACATATTTATAAAATTACTTTCAATAAAATGGTTGGATTCTTTTCCAAGAATATATAAAAGTCAATTCCATTCCAACTCTTCACCCAAAAATGGACTAACAAAGTAAAACTTTTACTGGCATTAGCTTTTGGATTTATTAGCCCTTTCGTATACTAATAGATACTCTCTATCTAGGATAGTGATTTTCCTCGTTGGAAGACAATGACTTTAGTCTTCGTTCTTTGTTTTCAATATTTAATCTAGCATTAGATGAAATTATATATTATATACTAACGAGACTGTGATGTTGTCTTTGTTAAAAATTGGAATGTACAGCTCGTTCCATTATATTTGTGAGAAAATAATTTTTATTTTTACAATAAAAAAAATCTCATAAACTTTCTCATATTATATATATGTAAAATTTAAAGCATATTCGAAAGTAGTAATATTAATAACTATATAAAATCATAATTTTCAAATTTTTTACAAAAATATTCCACTCAAAATATTATATCAAATATATATACGGTATCAAGGTTGTTAAACTTACGAGGTGTAATAATTATAGCCGGTTCGTGGAGGGGTTTTCATCAATCTCAGCCTCATTGACCAAATTGACCCAAAAGGGAGCCCCATTCAGGTGGTCTGATGAGTGTGAAGAGAGCTTTCTAAAGCTCAAGAGTTCCTTGACCACAGCTCCAACTCTAATTTTGCCGTCAACATCGGGTTTATATATAGTTTATTATGTGCTTTACGGATTAGCATCGAGTGTGTCTTGATGCATGAGGGTAGGCGGATCGCTTATGCTTTTCATTAGCTGAAGTCCTATGAGAAAAACTACCGCGTGTCTTGTGAGGTATTCACAGATCATCGAAGTCTACAACACTTGTTTAAGAAAAAAGATCTAAACTTGATGCAACGGAGATGGTTAGAGCTGTTAAAAGACTATGATATCACCATTTGGTATTATCCCGAGAAGGCCAATGTGGTGGCCGATGCCTTGAGTAGAAAGGCTATTAAGTATGGGTAGCCTTGTATATATTCCAATTGGTGAGAGACCTCTAGCATCAGATGTTCAGTCTTTGGCCAACCAGTTCATGAGGTTAGCTGTTTGTTTGTTCTTAACGACACAGTGCAGCATGATGATGCCACAGAGGTTTCAATTTTAGATGATGGGGTGTTGCGGATGCAAGACCGGATATGTGTCCCGATGTGGATGGGCTACGTGAGTTGATTCTTTCGGAGGCCCATAGTTCACGGCGTCGATATCAATGGTGACTCATTATTTCGATGAGTCATTTCTTCGGACAGAAGAAGATTGTGTAAACACTTACTCGAGATCTCACTTATCATATTCCATTGTGAAAGACACAATTTTTTCTGAAGAATTCGCCATGATATACTCGATCCATGCATAATATCATGAAAAAATGGATACAAATTTTTGACTGCTACTTAGTATTGGCAATAGGTCTGAAAAAGTATCTAAAAATATCAAATTTAGATATTTGTAGAGGCTAGTCAGTTGTCCCATCCCGCTTTCTTTATCATTAATGTATCTTGTACTATGTTGGAATTTTCCCTCCTATATAAAGGGAATCCTTGGCACTTTGTAAACCCTGTTACTCCAACTATTCTACACAAGATAAATAACAACTCTCTCTCTCTCTCTCTCTCTCTCTCTCTCTCTCTAACTTACTCTCTCGATATTATTGCTCATATTCATTGTCTTCATACTTGTTCTTCACTTATTGCTCGTCATTGGCCATAAAGAGCCTCCTTTAATTATATCATAACTGTTATCCCTTTTCCGATTATCCCCGATAGCTCGAGCCCGAGCCCAGGCATCGACATCGAGGACCCTCATCGGTCAGTCCGAAGCCAGAATAGCTAAATCCCCCAGTTCGATTATAATTCCATTTTATCTCGCATTTCATCTTTTATCTTCAGATATCTAGCATCAACTGGATAAACAACTAGCATAAAAATAGATCACGTATTTTTTAGAGTCCCATCAACAAATTTAATTGTTATTACCATTTTCACAGTAAACACTACTCTTGCCTCTCCATTGACTAAATTGACGTAGAAAGCAGTTAAGTTCCAGTGGTCCGATGCTTGTGAAAGGAGTTTTCAGGAATTGAAATCATGATTGACTAGAGCACCGGTATTAACCCTACCAGAGGGTACATAGGGATTTGTGGTATATTATGATGCTTTAAGGATCGGGCATGGGTGTGTGCTAATGCAACATGTCAAGGTTATCGCCTACGCTTCTAGGCAACTCAAGAATCATGAAAAGAACTATCCAACCCATGACTTAGAGCTTGCGGTAGTGGTGTTTGCACTAAAAATTTGGCGACATTATTTGTATGGGGTCCAGGTGGATGTACTTACTGACCACAAGAGCCTTTAATATATTTTCAAGCAAAAGGAGTTGAATCTGAGATAGAGGTGATGGCTCGAGTTGCTCAAGGACTATTACATTGACATTCTCTATCACCCGGAAAAGGCCAATATTGTGGCGGATGCTCTTAGCTTGAAATCTATGGGAAGTTTTGCTCATTTGGAGGCATACCAAAGGTCGTTGGCTCGGGAGGTTCACCAGTTGTCTAGTTAAGGAGTTCGCCTTGCGGATTCTAATAAAGGAGGAGTGATTGTGAAGAATAGGACTGAATCATCCCTTGTGACGGAAGTGAAAGAGAAGCAATTCAACGATCCACTATTAGCTCAGCTAAAGGAGGGGATTTACAAACACAAAACCACAACTTTTTCCTTTGGCACGGATGATGGTACCCTACGGTACCAAGGCTGCCTATGTGTTCCGGATATTGACGGTCTTTGGGAAAGGATCATGGTAGAAGCTCACACTTCCAGGTATTTCGTGCACCCAGGTTCTACAAAAATGTATCATGATCTCAAAGGAAGTTTATTAGTGGAACAACATGAAGAGGGATGTGGTGGACTTTGTGGCTAAATGTTCGAACTGTCAGCAAGTGAAAACCGAACATCAAAGGCCCGGTGGATTGGTTCAAAACATAGAAATTCCAATGTAGAAATGGGAAATGATCAACATGAATTTTGTGGTAGGGTTACCACGTACTCCACGCAAGCTCGACTCAATTAGGGTAATCGTAGATCGACTCACGAAATCAGCGCACTTTTTGCTAGTCAAATCTACCGACATAGCAGAACAGTATGCTCAGTTACATATCAAAGAAATAGTCAGGTTGCATGGCACTCTAGTTTCAATCATTTCGGATCGAGGGGCTTAGTTCATGATTAACTTTTGGAAGAAATTTCAGCAAGGCTTGGGTACATAGGTAAATCTTAGCACGTCTTTTCACCCTCAGACCGACGGGCAAGCGGAGCAGACTATTCAGATGCTTGAGGACATGTTGCGTGCTTGTGTTCTTGACTTTAAAGGTAGCTGGGATGTTCATTTGCCACTCATAGAGTTTGCTTATAACAACAGCTTACATGCTAGTATCCAGATGGCACCATTCGAGGCATTGTATGGTAGAAGATGTAGGTCTCTCATTGGGTGGTTCGAGGTTGGAAAAGCTGAAATGATAGGGCCGGACCTTGTGCATCAGGCCATGGAGAAAGTCAAAATTATTAAGGAAAGGTTGAAAACTGCTCAGAGTCGCCAAAAGTCTTATTTAGACATTCGTCGCAGAGATTTAGAGTTCAAAGAAGATGATTGGGTATTTTTGAAGGTTTCCCCCATAAAAGGTATCACGCGATTTGGAAAGAAAGGAAAATTGAGTTCAAGGTATATCGGACCGTACAGAATCATTCAGAGGATTGGTCAGGTGGCATACAAGCCCGGGCTGCCGCCCGAGATGTTATTGGTACACCCAATCTTCCATGTGTCTATGTTGAAGAAGGTAGTGGGAGATCCGTCCACTATTGTGCAGGTTGAAACTATTGAGGTTAATGAAGAACTATCATATGAGGAAATTCCAGTTGTCATTCTTAACAGGCAGGTCCGGAAGTTGAGAAACAAAGAAATTGTCTCCGTGAAAGTGTTATGGTGAAACCAGCAGGTTGAAGAAGCCAATTGGGAAGCTGAGGAAGATATGAAAAAGAAGTACCCACATTTGTTTGTATAGCCATGTAATAGCTTTTATGAATTTGGTTCCTATGAACTCTGTATCCTTTGATTTGGTCTATGTTAAACTGTTCTGTTTTGGTTATATGTTGCCTATGCGGCCATGGTTGGTGTCATTACAAGTTATGTCATGTCTATGGATTGTGTATATGCTGTTAAGATATGTTTTTGGGGCTCTCTGACAGGTGGATAGGCCTAGTTACAAAGGAAACTCTGGCAATTTTTTTTAAAATTTAGGGAGTTAGCCAAATTTGGGGCTGTTAAATGTTTCATGATGTGAAAAGCTGAGGTTGCATAAGAATTGCTAATGAGTGAACCTTGATCTTCATTCGAAGATGAATGACTTAAGTGAGGGAGGATGTAAGGCCCCATGAAAATTTTTGCTCAAAAACTTGAGATCTCCTAGTTCCAAGTTAGGAATATGTGTTAGAAATTCGAAAAATTCTTCGGACGAGTTTGGATTGATCTGTGCATTAAAAAGTTATGGAATAATGTTTTTCAGAAGAGCACGTTTCTACGGTCGATTATGCGGTCGCATAATAGCTATGCAGACCTAATAGCTATGGGATTTCGTGGTCAGCGGTTGGTAAGGCCAAAGCTTCCGCGGCTGCACCCGTTATTTCGCAGTCAGCAGTGAGTTTCGCGACCACGGCCCTTTTTCCACGGTCAATGTTTTGAAATCTGAGAGGGCTATATAAATGGGACTTTTCATCCATTTTTCATTTTTTAAAACCCTAAACCATAAGAGGCAATTTTTTAAATACTCTTTCTTCCTTAAATCATAAGTAAGTGATTTTAAACTCATTTCTTTCACTCCTTAACTTCTTTTTATAAGATTTCATCCTAGAATCTAGGGTTTTTATGGTGGAATTGGGAATTTTGGGTAAAACCTAGGAATATTGAAATTTGGCAATTTAGACCTCAAATTGAGGTAGGATTCCAAAACCAATTGTATATCCGGGCTTGGGGTGAATGGCTAATCAGGTTTTGGTCTGAATTTTGGGTTTGGATGAAATGGGTCTGTGGTCGTGTAAGGACCCGTAAAATTTTTTTTCTAAAACACCCGAGATATTGATTCTGCAGTCCATTATGCGGTCGCATAATAGTTATGCGGACCACATAGTCGTCGCAGAGTGAGGCAGTTTGATGGTTAATTTTGAGGTCAACTATGTGGCCAATTATGCGATCGCATAATCAATATGCGGGCCACAAAGTCATCACATAATCTCCTTGGAATTTTGCGAGGGGCAGTTTTGCGGTGCATTATGCGACTGTAAAACAGGTATGCGGACCGCATTCTTGTCGCATAACCAGGTAGTTTGTTCATGTTTTAGGGGCCATTTTGCAGTCCCTTTTGACGGCCGCATGTCAATTATGCGATCACAGATTGTGTCGGGACCCCTATTTTCTAACTTTTAAAACCCGACCCCATCCCATTAAAAATATCCCATTAGATCCCTTTTATGCTAATTTACTGCAAATAGAGTGAGAGAGGGAGTTTTAGAGGGAGAAACTAACTCTCACCAAGTCACTACAATCCTTGCCCAAATCTTTGAAGATTATCAAGTAAAATTACTAGGCCTTCATCCTAAGAGGTAAGAACTTGTGCCCTAATCTATGAATTCAAAATTCCTATTAAAATAAGTGAAACGAGTGGGTTCATGGGTATAAGGATTGATTATCTTGCATGCATGAGTGATAACAGGGTATGGGAAGATTGTGAGTTAAAAAGATAGCAATTGGGGTGTAAGATGATAAAAATCTCTCACAAAAGGGTCCTAAAATCACAATGCACACTTAGTGCTCGATAATAGACTCAAATAAGCTAGAATCTTAATCATTTCTCTAATTTTTTGTTCAACTTGTGATTCTCATAAAATAGATTGAAGTTGCTAAGAGTTCTGGAATTTTGTAAGAATTTAAGGAAAGCTCTATTAAGATATGTATGGCTAAAAACTCCTCTTTTTAGAAATTGAGCTCCATTGGTGTATATGCAAATGTTGTAAGACTAAAATTGGATTGATAAATTGATTGTTATTTCACATGAATTGGTTTTGCAATTATATATACGTGAAATGTGTGCCTCAATGTGTTGAATATACTATTCTTGATAATTTAAAGATGTGCAAATAATATGAACCATGTGTTGAAATGCCTAGACTTCAAGTCACGATTAAAACGAAGATTTTCATGCCAACTATGTGAAATCTTATCTATGCTTACAACTTCAATTGCTCTTGTATCTGCCCATTATCCTAAATTGCAAGGTTAACACTGAAAGTGGAAATGATGTGAAACATGGCCTAGTGCCATGTATGATGTGATAATTGTGGCCCCTAGTGCCCACGAATTGTTATATGTGTAATAAAGATTGAGATGAGATGATTAATGAAAAAGGAACAACATCTTGGGAAGACGACCTAGCCGATCAGTCCGTGATCGGAAGTCATGCCGCACACATGGTGGTATTGTGCTGATATTGAATCTAGAAAATAAGAATGAGATGGTGATTGAGATACATGTCTCAAACGAGGCAACCTAGCCGATCGAGTCGTGATCGGACTCAGCTCAAGGAAGAGGTAGTATTGTGAATGATGATGAACAGTGTTAAAGTCCCCAACCTAAAGCTATGGAAATTATGTGAAAGTTATATGCTTCTTTTATTTGATGATGTGGCGTTCATTTAAAGCTTTTGATTGTTCTTTGTGATTTTCTTGTTCTTATATGATAGTTATTTCTAATGAGATGGTGTTTAGTTATACATACTAGTATTATTCCATGGTACTAATGTCCCTTTTACCAGGGGCGCTACATTTTTGAATGAATGTAGGTGGTTATATAGCGGACAGTGCCGATCGCAGGTAGCGGAGTATCCTCCTCTCAGAAGTCTTGGTGAGCCCCTTTCCTTCAGGGGTTGTGCTGTATACCTTTTTTTATAAAATTTCCACTTTTGAGGTATAACCGGGGCCTTGTTGTCGACGTTATCATAATTGCCTTTTGTATCTTTAGCGGCTCCATAGACGTTTGTGTGGGTTATGTACGGGTAATGGTCGGGCCAATGAACTGTGTTGTAATTCTAAACTCTAATTCTTCTAAACTGTAACTGTATAAAATCTTAGAACTTAACCATGGTTTAAGGTTTGTGATATAAAATGAACTAACAATGTTGAACGTACGATCTTTCCTATTGTCTAAATAAATGAAAGCATGGTTTCCTTAATCATATTGAGTTGGGTAGAAAGCGTTTAAAAAGGCTTACTCAGTTGGGTTCACTCAATTAAGTGCCAGTCGCCTCCCGAGGTTGGGGCGTGGTAGGTCGATTTTTGACTTTTTGAGGAAAATATTGGGAAACCTATAATTATGCATTGGAATTGATTTCTTTAACATTTATTGATGTTATTAAGTTAATTATGACTGGATACAAGTTAATTAGAGGTGGAATCGAGAGGTAAAGCAGTAATTAAGGCTTGATTTTGGCCGTGGAATCGAGGTAAGTGTTGGGTCTAACCCCAGCTTGAGGGATTAGGTATTGTTGCCTTAAGTGCTACTTGTTTAGTTGTTGAGTACAATGTATAGGTGAGGTGACGAGTATCTATACGTTATCGTTGGGTCATAGCATGCTAGTGAATCTTACACTTGTGACTATTGTGTATCCTTATACGTATTGTCCATGCTTAAACTGGTTATTCTTCATGTTAAACAAGCCCTATCATATTTTCCTGGTTTGGGAGATTACTGAGTATTGACTCAAGTTGAGATTCTTATTGAGGAGTTAAATGTTGAAACAAGTTTGTTTATTGATGTTTCCCTTATCGAATTGTTATTATTCTGTTGCTTGGGTGAGGAAGAGTGTAAATCACGAAGGGTGATGTCGTGCAATGATTTGCGAGTGAGTAATAAAGCACGAAGGGTGATGCCGTGCCGTTTCTATTATTTCTTATGGTGCGGATGAGAGTAAAAGTATGAAGGGTGATGTCGTGCACTTGTTACTGTGTTATTAATTTTGTTGGTTCAAAGTATGATATTTACCTTGCTTCCTTACTGTATATTGTTAGAACTTGATATTCCCCTCAGCATGTTTCCCCTTCCTCTTATGTTGTGTTAAAATTTCTATTGTTGTTACTTTCTTGTATATGATTTAACTGCACAGGTTTATTTATTGTTGTCGTGTCCTAGCCTCGTCACTACTTCGCCGAGATTAGGCTCGACACTTGCTAGTACATGGGGTCGGTTGTACTGATACTGTACACTGTACTTTCTGTGCAGATTTTGGGGCCGATCCTCGTTAGTAGAGCTTGGGTTGTTGCTTTCAGTCCATAGGAGACCCAAGGTAGATCTGATGGCGTTCGCAGACTCTGGAGTCCCCTTCCCTCTATCTTAGATTTCTTGTCTCTTTCATTCTGAGATCAGATGTAGTTCTTTTAGACCAGTATTTGTAGAAATTCTTAGATGTTTGTGGATTGTGACACCATATCTTTTGGGTAATTATGTATTAGTGTTTTTTTCAACGGTTGTAAAATTTTCGCACATATTTGTTTAGTCTTAATTATTGTAAATTACTGTTTTAGTTAATGATTAACGTGTTAGAATTGTATCTGTTGGCTTGCCTAACATTCAAAGAGTTAGGTGACATTACGATCCCGACGGTGGGATATCCGGGTCGTGAGAGTTTCAAGGCAGTTAAAGAAGCATGAGCGGAGTTATCTAACCCACGACCTTGAGTTAGTTGCGGTTATCCATGCACTTAAGGTATGGCAACATTATTTATATGGTGTTCATGTTGATGTTTTCATAGATCATAAAATCCTGCAATATATCTTCAAGCAAAAAGAGTTGAAGTTGCGACAGAGGCGATGGCTTGAGTTATTTAAAGATTACGATTTTAACATTCTCTACCATCCAGGGAAAGGTAATGTTGTAGAAAACGCCTTAAGTCGCCGATCTATGGGTAGCTTAGCACGTGTAGAGGACGAAAAAGGCAATTAACTAGAGAGATTCATCAACTAGCTTGTTTGGGGGTTCGGTTAGTAGACATTAGCAATGGTGGAGTTGTACTCCAAAATACTGCAAAATCATCTCTCATAGCTGAAGTAAAGGGGAGGCAGTATGATGACCAAGAGTTGGTCAAGTTGAGAGAGCGAGTTCCGAAGCAGAAGAAGCCGTTGTTAGAACTCAAGGGAGTCGGGGTTCTTAAATATAGGGGTCATTTGTATGTTCCAAATGTAGCAGGGCTAGAGACAGGATTGTGTCAGAAGCACATTATTTGTGGTACTCCATTCACCCTGGGTCAACGAAGATGTATCATGACATTAAGGAGGTGTACTGGTAGAACGACATGAAGAAGAACATTTCTCAGTGTGTCGCTTAGTGTCCTAGTTGCCAGCAGGTGAAAATACAGAACCAGAAGCACGGAGGGCTAATGCAAACTATAAATATCCTGGCATGGAAATGGGAGACGATAAATATGGACTTTATCATGGGTTTACCTCGTTCTCATCATAAGTTCGATTCCATATGGGTAATATCCGATAGGCTTAAAAAATCAGCTCATTTCCTACCGGTCAGATATGTATATACAGCAGAAGAATATGCAAAGTTATATATTAAAGAGATAGTGCGACTACACGGAGTACTAGTATCTATTATATCTGACCGTGAGGCCAAGTTTACAGCACATCTTTGGAGGGCATTTCAGTGAGGTCTAGGAACTTAAGTGAATCTCAGCACAACTTTTCATCCATAGACTGATGGACAAGCCGAGCGCACAATTCAGACGCTCGAGGATATGTTACGAGCATGTGTATTGGATTTTAAGAGAAGTTGGGATGAACATCTACCTCTTATCGAGTTTGCATATAATAACAATTACCATTCCAGTAACCAGATGGCTCCATACGAGGCTTTGTATAGGCGCAAGTGCAGATCTCCTATAGGGTGGTTTGATGTTGAAGAATTTGGGTACATGGGCCAGACCTGGTTCAGCAAGCCATAGAAAAAGTAAAGCTGATCCTTCATCGACTGTTGACAGCTCAGAGTCATCAAAAGTCATACTATGACGTGCGGCGACGAGATTTAGAGTTCAGGGTTAATAACTGGTTATTCTTAAAGGTGTCACCTATGAAGGGTGTGATGAGGTTTAGCAAGAAAGGCAAACTTAGTCCACGGTATATTGGGCCTTATAGGATCATTCGAAGAGTGGGCCAAGTATCTTATGAGTTAGAATTTCCCTCGGAATTGGAGTCTGTCCATCCGGTTTTTCACGTTTCTATGTTACGGAAGTGCATTGGCGATCCTACCTGAGCGGTGCCCACGGATGATGTGCAAATTATAGAGGATTTGTCATATGAGGAAATTTCGCTTACCATCCTAGACCAACAAATCTGCAAGCTACGGAATAAGGAGGTAGCCTCCGTGAAAGTACTTTAGAGAAACAACAATGTGGTAGAAATGACTTGGGAGGCCGAGGAAGACATGAAGTCTAGATATCCCTACTTATTTCCTCCTCCAAAGAAGGGTCCGATTGAGACGTCATAAATTTAAGGTACGTGTATGGATTCTTGTGTTAGTTATTGTCATTGGTCGTGTGAGTCCATTGTCATTATTGATGATTGTGGTCTTATGTGGCATTGAATTATTGAGTTTCTACAGGAAGAGTTGGTAGTAGCGTTGTTAAAAAGGCGACTCTGCCAAGGTTTTATATATATATTTCAGAGAGCTAAACATTCGAGGACGAGTGTTTCTAAGGAAGAAGGATATTACATCTCGCATTTTTGTACGTTAAAGTTTCGTCTTCAGTTAATTGACGTAGACTTGGAGATGATATTATCTTGAGGATAATGTATTTATTCTATTTATAACAAGCGATAAGTAAGTGTTATGAAGAATAAAGGATACATGAATTAAAGAAAATGAGTTTCGTTGAAGTTGGTCGATTTGGGATAAAATATGGGTCAAGCGATAATATCCGATAATTATGGACAATTACCTTACAAGGTACCATATGACCATGGTAGTATGATGTATAAAGTATATTAAAAATAAGCATAATTTTAAGTAATTTAAGATAATTCTTAATTATGCGAGTAATTGGGTAATTACCGGGTAACGAGACATTACCTAATTACCTAATAAGTAGATAAAGATTAATAATTCCTACCCCACCCCTCCAAAAACATGGCAGCTAGCCACAACCTAAGGCAAATGACTCCTTAGTCATTTTGATTTGTGGCAATCAAGTTAGAAAAGTAAGGGACACTTCATTCCTTACATTTGATATACTATCCCTACAATCAATAGAATCTCAATTTTAGTCATCTCCTACAATTAGAACTTAGGAATGAATTGATGGTTAGGAAGTTTTATAAAAAAATAAAATGTTGCCATCTTATAAAACTTTCAAAAAATTCTGATTCTCAATACTTCATTAACGACAAGAATTTTTAGAAGCCTAACAACGTAAAAATTTTGTGGTTATAAAGGAGTACTATGCAATCTTTTCCAAGAATATCATACGGATCTTCCTACTCCAGGTATGTTAAGTCTATTCCTTCTTTCTTTTTGGCATGATTCAAGTTATACAGGAGAAACGAGAAAACACACAATTTTCATAAAAGACTCTATTCATAGAAATACTAGGGGTCTCTATGTTCTTGATTCCCCATGTGACATATTATTATATCTTCTATTCATGGGTCTCAAAATAGTACGTAGTAGATAAGGTTTATGTGAAAGGAATATTGAGATTATTAACATATTTTAATGCATTTCATGCATTTACACAGGTACATCGACCCATGACCAGATACCGTTATATATGCGTATTTATATGTACATATATGTACATATATATATATATATATATATATATGGGAAAAGGTTACGGCGTTATATATGCACCACCACCTGATCAGTTGGTATATGTTCGTGATGTTGACCACAGTGGCCAAGACGATATGATGGGATGCCCTCAGAGGCTTGATGATATTATGTACACCTATACCTATGCATGACACGATATTTATATACACGTGCATGACATTACAAATGCTTCAGAATTACAAAGTTATTCAGATTTACATATGGATTTCTTTATTCTATGTTTCATCTATATCTTTTACGTACTGATTTTCATGCCTTACATACTCAGTACATTTTTCATAATGATGCCCTATTTCACGGGGCCTGTGTTTCATGCTCGTGGGTGTAGGTAGGCAAGTCGACGGTCCCCCTTCTTAGGATCCTTGATCAGCGAGAGTTGGCATGATCCACTTGATCTAGAGCTGATTTTGATTTTTGTACGATGTGTTTGTATATAGATATATGGGTATGACATGGCTCAGTCCCATCTTTGTACAATTGTATTTTTATTAGAGGTCTGTAGACAATTATGTATTGCTGGATAGTAAGTAACGTTGCCTACTCGCTCCACTGTATTTTCCGCATGTATATATACATATGTCTTTTGGATAGGTTTCCCTTGAATATGTTATTCATGTTTATTTCTTAAATGGATGCTTAAGGGTGTTCGACAGGTAGGACTCGGGCACCCGTCGCGGCCCATCGGTTTGGGTTGTGACAATGAGTCCTCCTATCTTGCTTCATATATGGGTGAGTTTCGTGATTCTTGTACTCTGCTTATGTGTTTACCTCTGTTGAGAGATTCTTAATAGGTAGCATGTGTCTATCCTTTCGATTTGTTCACTATTGAGAGCTATGAGACTAGAATGAACTTTTTTTACTCATTACAGTAGGTTTTGATATGATTTCTAGATGGTTTGTGTTACAATTTGTGATTTAGGTGCTCTAAGGTATGGAAAGTCTGTTACGTGTCGTGATATTATTTCGAGGAATTGAGCTAGTCGAAGGTTTTGGTTAGTGTGATGTGTATTCTATTTATGATTTAGAGCTGCAAATGGGATCCTCGTATTTTCGTGTGGATTGATATATTTGGACCGGGCTACATGTCGTAGTGGAGGTATGTTAGGATGAGATCCTTGTGATTAGTTCATATATTTTATTTCTCCCTTGTGGAATAGATTCATAGTATGATACCGAGTGGGAGTTGTACCTATTGGACTTGTTCGATAGTTATCTCATCTATTTCTCTTTCCATATTCAGTCATATTCGAGTTGTACTTATTAGGTTTAGATTGCGAGATATATGTCCAGGTGGCGTTGGGGATGATTTGTTTATTGGGTAAGTGGTTATGATATTTTCATGTTTCTTTCATCATTAGAAGTGTTTGGAAGGTTTGGGACAAGGTTCTAGTTGATACGAGGATGATTACCGCTAATAGGCATTATTATGGGCAGCTATTGTGGTCAGAGTTGTTGCTTTGGGCATATGGATGATGTGTTACGTCGTGTGGTTATACCTTGTAGGTGTATACATGAGCTATTGTAGCTGGTTGAGGTTGATACAGTGTGTTTATATGGAAATTGGGTCTTTGGGAAATGATCAGATGTTGAAAAATTTGGTTCTAAGGCTTATCCGCATGGGTGGAAGGAATAATCTTCAGTTGAGATGGTGTTGTCGAGCTTATGTGGATTGGGGTGACGTGGAATCACTCGCGAGTATATGTATGGTGAGTTCATTTAGTGATTTCATGGCTTCGAAACGATTCTCGGCACGTTCGAGGATGAACATTTATTTAAAAGGGGAGAATGCAATGACTCGATCATTCGTTTTGAGAATTAGCATCTCGTTCGGTGGCTTAAGGTCTCGAGTATCTTCATATTATGTATTAAGATTTATTTGTATGGTCGGACTCGGTTTTCGGATGATTCGGGATTGATTTGGAAGAATGATTCTTGTTTTTGAAGCTTAAGTAGTAAGAGTTGACCATAGTTGGACTTTTGTGTAAACGACTCCAGGATTGTGTGTTCATGATTCCAATAGCTTCGTGTGGTTATTTTTGACTTAGGAATATGTTCAAATTTGGACTTGGATGCCCATAGGTCGATTTGATGCTTTTGGCAAAAGTTGGAAACTTGAAGGTTTGGAAGGTTGAGAAGATTGACCGGGAGTTGACCTTGTTGATATCGGGTTCGAATTATGATTCTGGGAGTTAGTATAGCTCCGTTATGTCATTTGTTACTTGCAAACAAAATTTGAGATCATTCAGGGTTGATTTGATATGATTCAGCGCGAGTTGTAGAAATTGAAAGTTCATTAGTTTATTAGGCTTCAATTGAGGTGTGATTCGTAGTTTTGATGTTGTTTGATATGATGTGAGGCCTCGAGAAGGTCTGTGTTATGCTATGGAACTTTTTTACTATGTTCGGACAGGGTCCCAGGGCCTCTGATGTTGGCTACATGCCAATTTCTCATGTTTTTGAATTGCTAATTCTGATATCTGGTGTTCTTCATCGAGATCGCATTGAAGCAGTGGCATTCGCATAGAGTTATTGTGGATGGAGGCATTTTGTTCTTCACGGATGTGAAGAGGCGACCGCATTCACGAAGATGGGAAGGTTATTTCCTTTGCATTAGCGCAATCGCGTATAAGGAAACTGGAAGGGGTCATCCGGGGTCTTGCTCACCGTGTTCGCGAGGGAGATAACGTGTTCGCGAACAACATTTTTGGAAGCTTGTGAGTTTGTGCTTCACGATCGTGAAACATGTCCCACGGTCGTGAATTGGAATCCCTGGGCAAACCTATATTTATTCTGTTTCGAGGATTTTTGTTATTTTATCACTTTTTCAGTTAGAGAGCTCGGATTTGGGAGATTCTAGAGGGGATTTTCACAATATGGATTTGGATAAGTGTTCTTGACCTAGATTTGGTTATATTTCATGATTCCATCTTCTTCTTTTTATCATTTAATTAGTGATTTGAATTGAAGAAATTGAAAGTTTTGTAAAAACTTCTAAAACACAAAAATGATGATTTGAAGGCCGATTTGATGTCAGAAATGGATAATTTTGGTCTGGTTGGACTTGTGTCAGAATGGGTGTTTGGATTTTGTGAGTTTTATTAGGTTCCGAGGTGCAGGCCGGGGGTTGACATTTTGGATTGATTTTTGGTTTTCATTAAAGATTGATGTTTTATTATTTGAAATCATTTCCTGTGGATTTTATTTATTATATTAAGTTATTTTGGATAGATTCGAGTTGTCCAGAGGTTGTTTCACACAAGAATGTCATATTAGAGTATTGATTTAGCTTCTTTGAGGCATGTATCTTGCCTAACTTTGTGTGGGGGAACTACCCCTTAGGATTTGGGTTGATTGTGTTGTTTGAATTATATGGAAGACGTGTACATGAGGTGACGAGTGTGTACCCGACTTATATGTGGCAAAATTTACAGGTAGAGACTCTTAGGTTACTTTATCATTTAATTAAAGGTTTTTATTACTTGTCACATCTTTCATAGTTGAATTCATTCTTATATGCTAGATTTTAGTCGTTATTTCATGCCCTAGCTTCCATCACCGAATTTACTCTTATGTGTCTTCATTGAAGATACTATTGCAATTTATATGCAATGTCTTTCATTGTCAAGTTTATTATGTTTTAACCAAAGCTGTTAGTACATGTCCTACCCATAATTTTTGAGTTACTTTTATATGTATTCAATTGAAGTTGTTAGTATACGTCATGCCTTTCATTGTTAAATTCATTCATAAGCAAGAAATAGAAATTGGACTTATTGAGAGTTATCAACCTGCTTTAGTTGAAGTTATTATTTTATGGAGTATCCTTCATTGTTGAGTTATTTTCTATTTCATTCTATTGTTATTGAGATTCTTTCTCACATCATGGTTGAGTCGTGGGCTATGTGTTGTGGTGGCATCGATATTGTTGTTTTGGAAAAGTTGTGGCCTATGGGCACTTGTGGTACGGGTGATATGTCGTGTTGTTGTGATGTTAGCACATGTGATTTGTTGTGTGCATTGATTATTGTTATGCGAGAACATAAGGGTAGCCTCCCACTGTTATTGATTGTGTGGAGTGACACGGGTGGCTATTAATATAATGTCTAGGCGGAGTCATACGAGTGGCTATTGTGTTATTGTCTGGGCAAAGTGATATGGGTGTCTATTATGCAGAGTGATACGTGTGGCTATTTTGTTATTGTCTGGGTGGAGCGATAAGGGTGGCTATTATGATGTTGGCAGTATGGAGAGATAGGGGTGGCTATGTAAGGGATAATATGTGTGAAAGTACAAAAAGGGAGGAGGGGGATCAAATAGTCGACTAATGTAAAGGCAGAATAAAACTAAAAACAAAAGTAAAGTGCAAGAATTAAAGACACCCAGAATTTTTATACTGCTTCGGATTCAATGTGAATCATACTCCAGTCCCCTTGGGTTTCAAGGGTGTTCTCTCTTTAAAGCTCATTGAATAACTTCATACAATTTTGTTGTTTTTATCTCCAAACACTAACTCCCTCTTGGTTATAAGTACACCCGTAATAATTGTGATACAATGCTTTATCAAGGTTTTTCTCTCTTTCTTCTCTCTACTGATTATATGGTAAACTACACTTAGATTATAATGCTTGCTTAGAGCCGAACAAAGAGCATGAAGTTGATTTGATCAAAGTATATCATTCTTCCTTGATAATCTGCAATATATACTTGAACTTTGTCTTGACTGATTTCAGCAGATCGATGAGAGATTTGCGATCCCAAGGGAATTGAACCTTGCAGTTGAATCTGTTATGATTCATTCCAATAATAAGTGCAGAGCTTCCTTAGTTGGTTCATGATTGCCGGTCTTTCCTTCTTAAAAGAGAATCTCCATGTGTATGTGGTCCTTAAATTGTTCCTTGATCTAAGGGATTGATAGCCTTCCTTTGCAACGCATATCCTCAGCAAAGTATGCAAGCGCAATTTTAGCAGTCTAGATCTCCTCAAATCTTGGTCCTTCCTTCTTTATACTCCATCATTCTGGTTGTCGTATGTTTTACAAATCTCTGTATTCTTGGGCCTTCCTTTCTTGTTTTTGTTGACAGATTTTTGCATTCTTCCTTTCTTTTACTCCTTCCTTTCTTGTCTTCTTTCGTGCATCATTGATAGACTTGCTCGCATCCTTCTTTGTGTCTTGAGTGATCATGCAAACAACAATATGTTATTTTTCATCATTGAAATCTAGATCTAACAATCTCCCCCTTTTTGATGATGATAAAATAACATATATTAAAACAGTTTACTTCCATGTTTAGCCTACTCTCTTCTTGTTGTAGTCAACTCCACATTGGTTGGGCATTATGGGGTAGTTGACTCCCCCTCAACAGGACAGACATGAGGATGTGTATACTTGCTGAAAACTCGTAGTAGTCGACTCCCCCTAAACAAGACAGTCATAAAAAATTACTACCTCTATTGTAAACTCATTTCTCTCCCTTTTGGCATCAGCAAAGAGGATTATAACATAATGTAAACATAAAGAAGCACTGGAAGCAGAAATATTTCACGCAAACATAAGTGTAGTGATAGTCATGCATAGATAGTGAGTGTCCTACAAAAACATCCAAAGGCTGGGGAACCAGTCAAAAACAACAAAAAGAAAACAACAGGAAGAAAATATTGTCATAAACATCCACTCATTCACAACTAACAACGCAGAAAATAGGTGAGAGTATTGCAGGTAGCCTCCTTCAGATGATCAAAACTTGCATTCACTGTAACAGATACCTTGTCGATCCAGTCAAGTACATCCTTAAAAGCTTTGACTGCATTCTTTGCTAACTTGAGAATCTTGACCCTTATCCTTGATACATTTGAACCTGTCTCCTTAGAGATGTCATGAATGTCCCCAATGGTTGATTGAGTCGAGACAGAAAGGTCCTTGATAATGGCAAACTTGTTGTCAATAGCAATCAATTTTACCACAAGCTCGGGATCACACACGCCATGATAGGAACCATACGCTCTAACTTTGGATTCAGTATGAACAACCTTAATCTCTCCTTCATGCTTCTTCACTCAGGTACCCTTAGCGTAAACATACCCCACACTGGCAAAGGCTCTAGAATTATAAGATTTTTTAACAGAGACAAAGGGGTAATTGAAAATTGAGATGTATGGGTTTTAGGAGATGAGTGATAACCATACCATAAGGAAGGCTAGTGGGGTCATCAGCAATTTCAATCATAAAATTTATGACCAAAGAAGACAGTTTAACTATATTATTGGTCACTAGACAATAAATAAGAAAGGTATTTCATGGAGAAAAGGTGGAGAATGAGCTAGTGTGAGGGAGAAGGGTTGTTTCTACAATGTGTGCAAGGAGCCAAATTTCAAAACTAACATCACTAGGGACTAACTGGTTAGGAAGAGAATCGGAGGGAGACTAGGCCATGCAACGGTTGGCTTGATCAAAGGTGATTTCAAAATCTTTAGTTCATGTATTCTTCAAAAGCATAGAGAAACCAGAACACTTACACTGAAAAGTTGAGTGAGATAGGACACACTCTAGAACAATGTTCATCCCTAGAACTAGAGATTCCAACTTATTAAGCTTGGGAGAACGAAGATTAGCATAAAACATCTTAACTAGGGATTCATAGACTTTAGGGGGTGGTAGAGAGAGGATGCTTGACCAACCTTGGAAATTGAAAAGCTCTTTTACCTTACAATTGAGGGTTTTCATATCATTCAAATCGATCACTCTTCCATGGGCTATAGGCTTGTCCTTGAGGGCAATGAAGGTGTCTCTATTTGGAGTATCCCAGAAGTTTATGTCTGACTCTAGAGAGCTTGAAAGGTCTACATTGGGTTTCTTTGGGGTGAAAGATTCAGGAGGTTCTTCCATGGGTCATTTTCCAAGGGCTTCCTCGTTCAGGATGTGAGTGTTGTTAGAGCGCTCTGCTTAAGAGGAGGCTAGGGCTTCAAAATGATTAGAATCTAAATCTACTGGTTTTGATGGTTTCCGTAAGTTATAAAAAACTCAATACACCTTGAATGAACTCAGAGGAGCTTAAGACTAGGAGCATTTAGAAAAGAGGGATTGCTGCCTTGGTTGTAGAATAAGGGTGTAATTGTGATAAATGTTAAGAGGATGACATTTAGGCTTTTGATAGAGTAATTATTCAAAGAGAAGGGATTCATGAATTGCATGATATTAGAATACCCTATGAGATGAATCATATTGGGATGCGATGAAATATGGTTATTGAAGTATAGCATCATCCCTAGGTGGATCAGGCAAATAACTTTTGATGTTCCCCTATGAGACGTGAGCCCTAGTGACAATGTATTACGTAAGAGGTTTCAAGTTATCAATGGTAGATTGTAGATCAACATTAAGGTAAATCAACAATAGGTGGAAAAAAGTTCCAAAGTATGAGATGAGATTAGGCCGTCATTCTTAAGATGAACAGTAATGAGGAAGAACTAAAAGACTAGATTTATACATATAGGATAAGCATCGAGAGAGTAACCTGGAGTCGGGTAGCAAACCTCGGTAATAATAAACCGAAGTAAGTGTTATGGTATAGTATAACCTACCTAGATGTAGTAAAGCCATAAGGATAGATATACAAGGTTACGAAACAAGATATAACAATAGTCATAAAATCAACAAAGTACCGAGCGAAGAACTTCGTACACCTATATATGCCGAGAGGAACAACTTATCACAGTTTTGTATATGTTCCCAGAGTGAGGCCTAGAGATTGGCTAAAAGCTGGAGGAAAAAGGATAGAAAAGTCGCATATGTGCACATACAAGGACAAAATTGTACAGGCTGCATGACAGAAGGTCGTAACAGTTACGAGCTCGGAAAAATTTCCGACAACAAGTCATCGTGTAAGAAAGAGGTCTAAAGGGAAGAATGCCCTAGCCTTTGGATTTATTCACAAAATAATTGCCTAGATGTCAAGGATAGTACTAAAGTATTCTTAAGAGCTATAGGTTATGAGACTGATAAGCGCATCAGTCAACATTCGAGGACGAATGTTCCAAAGGAGGGATTGATGTTACACCACATATTTTCGTATGTGAAAGTATGTCGTAAGTCAATTGATATAAGCTCATAAATGAGATCATATTTGAAAGTACATAAAATAAGTTAATCATGTTAACTTGGAGGTTACAAATATTTAAGATCATGAATTGCAAGTATCAAGAGGTTTGGAAGACTTAGAAGCTAAACGAACTGAAGAAAATAAGTTCCGTCGAAAGTCGACAAGTTGGGAATGTTATAACATGTACTTTTGGGGTGAGACTAGGGTGATCAAAATAAAAAGGAGGTTATGTTATGAGTTATGTTAGTCGTACGATAGTCATGTGTTATATTTTGAAGTCAAGCTAGTTGTGGACAAAAATGGCAAAGGTCATCACAAGTTACATTCATAAATGTGCTGGAATTTAGGTCAAATGTATATAAGATTATCACATAATATAATTGTAATTATGGGATTATCCACCTACCAAATTGAAGATCTACGAGTCTATTTTCTAACGTATTAAACTATTTATCAATACAATATCAGAGTAAAGAGATATTTGTATTTTTGTGAGACTGCGTAGACTGTATAGGTGACAAGTAGGTTGTCACCTACTTGATTAAATGAAAGGACGAAACATGTCCACAATGGAGCTAGCTTGGGTCGTCCAAAGAGCTATTTTAAGGGCTGGTTTCCTTCAGATATTACACTCATAATATAGCAAAAAGATCAGAGGTATGCCCCAGCAATATTCTCCTAAATATTCAACATAAGCTCTAACTGATTTTCTCTTCTTTTCAAGTTCTAATTGGAGAAAAACCTAAGGTTTGAAGAACCAAGATAGGAGCTGATATATTCACCAAATAAGGCAAGTATACTGCATTCTTTCATCAATTTTTTCTGCTGTAAAAGTAGAGAATTCGTTTAATAATTGAAAGAACTCACGGGACGGTGATTGGAAGCCGTGAGTTCGATTTGTTCAACTTGTAGTGGACTGATTTGTGGGTTGTTTCATGTTGCTGTTGGGTTGTCTATTTTTCTACTATTTTTGTGGAGTTTTGGATGAGAAAAGGTGCGGAGAAATACCACATAATGTCAGGGTAGTTGGTTGGTCGTAACATTTTTGGGTCGTCTGACACTACTACAGTGGTCTTTTTGTGTATGAAGCGATTGGGGTCGGTTGAGCTATTTTGTAGTATTTTATGGTTTATATAAGGTTGGAAAATAATGTATATATGTTGTTATTTTTGTGTACTTGTGTTGTTGGTGTTATCTTGAATTTGGAGGAAGTAAGGATTATAGGGGAGATGTTGCCCATTTTAATACAAAATAAGCTTGTCGTTCGTTGTGCGATAGTTGTACCTTTCTTAACTTAATGATAGTATTATTATCATTGTTGTAGATTAAGGTGCGAAGAGAAGTCAACTTTGTGATTGGAAAGATTTTGATAAGGTATGTTAAGGCTAAACCTTTCTTCATTTTGGCATGATCCCGTAACTACATGTGTTTGATAATGATACATAAAGAGAAGTTCTTATTCTTGAATTTATGTACATTATCCTAGTCCCATAAGCTACAGTATTCTCCCTTTTCAATACTTCATATTCAGTTTAGTTTTGTCTTCTTTCAGCCAAGAGAGCAGAGAGTCTATATATATACAATATTACAGTATTTTCACCAGCATCGAGCTATAATTGATGGGCAGGCCCCTATTGGGCAACCTCTAATTAGATGGTAAGTTATATACCGAGCCTACTGTGGTCGAGCTCCTAGAAGTGAGCACAGAATGGCGGAGATACAGAGCCTAGTATAGTCGAGCGCCTATAAACGATCCTACTATGACAGAGCAGTTACACATACCGAGCCTTATAAGGCCGAACAAATATTTTACTTACTATATTAATAGAGATGAATCAGTATCAGCAGGTAAGCATATTTTCAAATTATATTTGACTCCCCGATACTTTCAGTTATTATATTATTAGTTCAGTTTCAGCTTTCACTTATTCTGTTACCTTACATACTTTGTACATTATTTCGTACTAACGTCCCTTTTGCTGGGAATGTTGTATTTCATGCCTGCAAGTCCTGATAGATAGCTGGATAGACCTTCCCAGTAGACAAAGTCAAATATCAGCTTGGTTGGTAAGCTTTACTTCCTCGGATTTACCATGTCTATACCTTGGAGTCCATTTATACAAGTTTGATTGGTAGGTCGAGTTCCTGTCCCGACCATGATACAGTTCAGTTATCCCTAGAGGCTTGTAGACGCGTCTTGTACAATTTTTATATCAGTATTGTGGCTTTACCAGCCTTATGTAGATGTGTAGTTTGGTATTGCTAGTTGTAGACGTTAATTTCAGATAATTCAGAATATGGCCTCATCGGTCTAAGTTGAGGGTTACCTCTCTAGAGTTTACAATTATAGAGTGGTACGCTCGGGCTGAGTATGGCACCGGGTGCCTGCCATGCCTCTTCAGGTTTGGGGCGTGACAGGTCATTACATCCTCCCCCTCTTAAAACACGCATTTGTCCTCGAACGAGTATAGAGACATACTTGAAGTGGTGAAAAGATGAGGGTAATCGTTGTGCATATCATGATCGGTCTCCCAAGTCGCCTCCTCGACTAGCTAACCCCTCCACTAAACCTTCACTGAAGCAATGTACTTCGACCTCAACTTTCGAACCTTCCTATCCAAGATGGCCACTAGCTCCTTAACAAAAGATAAGACCTTGACTAACTGGATTGAGCTGAAATCTAACACATGAGACGGATCACCATGTACTTTTGGAGCATCAAAACATGGAATACTGGATGAACTCCCGATAAACTGGGAGGCAACGCAATCTCATAAGCAACCTCCCCAACTCAATGCAACACCTCAAACGGGCCAATAAATCTTGGCTCAGCTTTCCCTTCTTCCCGAACCTCATAACACCCTTTATAGGCAAAACCCGGAGCAAGACCCGCTCCCCAACCATGAATGCAACATTGCTAACCTTTCGATCCACATAACTCTTTTATCTGGACTTGGCTATACGAAGTCGATTCTGAATCAACTTAACCTTTTCCAAAGCATCCTGAACCATGTCTGTACCCAATAGTCTAGCCTTGCCCGGCTCAAACTAACCCACTGGAGACCGACACCTCCTACCATACAAAGCCTCATATGGTGCCATCTGAATGCTCGACTGATAAATATTGTTGTGGTAAAACTCCTCAACTGTCAATAACTGATCCCAAGAACCCTCAAACTCCATCAAACATGCACAGAGCATATACTCCAGTATCTAAATAGTGCATTCTGACTGCTTGTCCGTCTGAGGGTGAAATATTGTGCTCAACTCAACCAGAGTACCTAACTCATATGTACGACCCTCTAAAATCGTGATGTAAACTGCTACCCCGGTTAGAGATGATGGATACATGCTCGCCATGAAGCCTGGTAATCTTGTAGATATAAACTCGAGCCAGCTGCTCAGAAGAATAAGTAGTCATCACTGGTATGAAATGAGTCGACTAGGTCAACCTATCCATAATCACCCAAACTGCATTGAACTTCCTCTGAGTCCATGGGAGCCCATCAACAAAATCTATAGTGATCCGCTACCATTTCCACTCAAGAATCTCTAGCTTCTGAAGCAATCCACCTGGTCGCTGATGCTCATACTTCACCTGCTGATAATTTAGGCATCGAGATACATACTCTACTATGTCTTTCTTCATTCTCCTCTACCAATAATGTTGTCTCAAGTCCTGATACATCTTCTCGGCACCTGGATGAATGGAGTACTGCGATCTGTGAGCCTCCTAGAGAATCAACTCACGTAACCCATCTATATTAGGCACACATAGCCTGCCATGCATCCTCAATACACTGTCATCTCCAATAGTAACCTCCTTAGCATCACTGTGTTGAACCCTGTCCTTAAGGACAAGCAGATAGGGGTCATCATAATGACGCTCCCTTATGCGATCATAAAGAGAATACTGGGAAACCACACTAGCCAAAACTCAAATCGACTAAGAAATATCCGATCTAATAAACTGGTTGGCCAAGGCCTGAACATCCAATGCCAATAGCCTCTCTGTTGCTGGTAGATATGCTAGACTACCAAAACTCTCTACCCTATGACTCAAGGCATCGGCCACCACATTGGCCTATTCCCCGAATAGTACAACATGGTGATATCATAATCCTTAAGCAGCTCTAACCACCTCTGTTGATGCAAGTTAAGATCCTTCTATTTGAACATATGTTGTAGGCTCCGGTAATCGGTGTAGATCTCATAAGAAACATCGTACAAATAATGCATCCAAATCTTCAAGGCATGAACAATAGCTACTAACTCAAGGTCGTGGACAGGGTAGTTCATCTCATGCATCCTTAGTTGTCTAGATGCATAGGCAATCACCCTATCGTCCTACATCAACACTGCGTCGAGACCAATACGCAACACATCGTAATACATAGTATAAGACCCTGAACTTGTAGGTAATACCAATATTGGGGTTGTAGTCAAAGCAGTCTTGAGTTTTTGAAAGCTCTCCTCACACTCCTCTGTCCACCTGAACGGAGCACTCTTCTGGGTCACCAGGCTCATAGGTGCTACAATAGATGAGAGAAACCCTCTACAAATCAATAGTAATACCCCGCCAAACCAAGAAAACTCTGGATCTCTGTAGCTGAAGACAGTCTAGGCCAACTCTGCGATGCATCAATCTCCTTCAGATCTACCTTGATCCCTTCACTTGATACCACGCGACACAAAAATGCCACTGAATTTAGCCAGAACTCACACTTTGAAAATTTTGCATATAACTTCTTTTCTCTCAAGGTCTGAAGCGCAGTCCTCAAGTGTTGCTCATGGTTCTCACGACTCTAGGAGTACACCTGTCACGCCCCCTTTTTTCCTCGCGGAGTCCGGGTTTTGATATTCATTGGGGAAAAATTTATTTCCTTTTGGGAATTAGATATGGAATTTAAAGAGTCGTCACCTAGCGAATTTAAGGTGCATTAGGGCACCTAAAGCAAGTAACTCATAAAACCGGTTTACATTACCAGAGACTTGGGTAAGGGATCGAAATAACCTTGAGGGGAAGGTGTTAGGCATCCCTCGCGGTCCACAACGGTGGGTCTCGGCCGAACTCAAATTATGTGAATTAGTCATTTATCAGATAGGAAGTGTAAGCACACATATAAGATAAAGGAGATTTAACATATAAGCAGTCTAAACACACATATGTAAATAAGATGAGCGAAGTCCTAGGTTTGTTAGCTTATAGGATCACATATGTACAATACTCGGTAACCTTCCCTCAAATAGAAGGGCTACACATGGCATTAACACACAGGGCATCATATCCTTTTACTACCCAATTACCCTCCCCTTAGTGGTTATATAAGCATTTTTAATTGAATGAACTCTATGCGTACATTATCAATCCCTTCGTTGTGGCCCTGGAGGTATTTAGGACCTTTAATTTAGGCAGTTCTAGACTTTCCTAAGGTACTTAAAGGAGAAAAATCTAGGCGATAATTAAAACAATTAGGACTATCAAGTAAAGAACAATTAAGAGGCTCATGTTTACCTCCACAAATAAATAGACAATTAGCACGTCTCAAACAGCTTATTTCAGATATTTCAGAAAGGTCCTAGAGCAGGATATCTAAGCGAGCATGACAAGCAGAGAATATGCAGCATCGTGTTAAAGCGAGGTGATAGAAACCTAATCAGTTTGCCTACTGATTTAAAGGCCTATTGAATCTGGGCAGTCACAAATAAGAAAAGCATAGTTTCACAATTTTTATTAGATCTTGATTACCTATAGGCTTGCCTAGGCATGGATCTGTAATACCCTATAAACATGTTGTCTAAATGCAACTAGAATTTTGGGAATCAGTTTAAAATAGTTTGAACTTACTAAGTCCTATAGGCATGATGGTCTAGGTGTTGAATATTACTTTACAGAACTAGTTTATACACACTTATCTCTGTAACATCTATGTGTTGGGATTGTTTTTAAGCATTTTTTATAGACAAGTTAGTTATTGAATTAGGCGATGTAGACATGGTTTAAAAGCAAATACAGTCCTAAAGCAGGATCTCTAATGCACAAAAAGAATGAACGTTTTTTATTAGGCAGAATTATAGCAATAACTTAACAACAGAATTTCTAGATGATCACGATTATGCAAAAATAGAATTTCATAACAAATGAGGTAGTGTGCCTATAACATGTTGTCCAATATACCAAGTGATCCTAAAAGCATGGTTTCATGCAGATAAACATAGTATAAACCTAAATCATGATTTCTAATGCAAGTAAACATAATATAGACCTAAAGGCATGATTTCTACCCGGTTTCCCCACAACAATTATATAAGAATCCCTCCCTTTTACTAATTTTCCCAATATCTAGTTACAAAGATTATTATTACAGACCATAGAACAAATGAATTACAGAATAAACCAAGTTATGCTATAGGGAGCCGAACATAGGCCGAAAGGATAAACCTGGCAAACCAGGCCTTCAATCAGTCTCAAAATTCCATAAGCTCATAGTACAACCAATGGGATCCTAGTGTGTCAAAGTTCCCAAGGGCCTTAGGGACCAGGGCAATGCTCACACTAGAAAAACTTTCAAAGTAACCCTTTGTGAGCAAGTTTGGAAAGCCAACTCCAGTTTGTCAAAGTTTAGAGGAGTCTCATGGACTCTTAAGCAATGCTCACACTAGAGGAGCAAGACCCTAGGTGTTCTAAGAATAGGAGTTTAAAACATGGGATAGTTTTTAAGAAAATAGTTTTGGATTCTTAGGAAGTAGGGAGCAAACAGGGGTATTGAATCATTGTAACTCAAATAAAGGTCCCACCAGTCAAATAGTATACAGAAACAGGTAACTTAGAGTTTCAAATTAGTTTACTAGCTGTTACTAGGTGAGTAGACACTAATCAAATTCATGGTATGCTAGGATCACCCAGACAGTCACATTCAAAGGGGTAGTAGAGATGGGGAGCCATATTGTGAGAAGTGAACATTTTAAGAGCATGCTAGTGGAGAAGTAGACATAGGTTTGGTTTAGACATGAGCAAGTATACAGACTTGCTGAAAGTAGAAGCACATAGGTCTGGCTAAAACAGGAGTAAACAGGTTGAAAACAAGACACATAGGTTCAATCAAATAGAAGTAGGCATGCTATTATAGTAAACATATAGGTAGACATACTATTACAGTAGAAACATCAGTTTGATTAAGTAGAAAGAAACATGTTAATTATGAGGAAACATATTGAATATCAGGAAGCATATAGTCCAATTGAATGGCAATACACATGCTGATTAGGAACAATAAACATGAAGCACATAGGTTTGATTAAAGACAGGCAGGCTGTTATTGTGATCTTACTAGTTTAATAATAGGAAAGTGAACATGTTGATAACATGGCACATAGTTGAATTAAAATAGTAGTAGACATGTTGAGCAGAAAAACATATAGGTTCAGAAAAAGGCATGCTGATTGTAAGAAAACAAATAGGTTTATTTGAATGGCAATAGTGAGAGCATACCAGTTAACGGAGCAGAAGCAAAAGGTAAAGTAGGAAGGATTCAACAGTCTAGTCTTGACTTTCAACCGATTAGACAAGCAATGAACACAAGTAGCAGATAGAGATGAGAGCAAAGTTTGTGTGAGAGTGTGTTTGTGAACTGTTGTTTGTTTTTGAAGAATCAGAATGAGAGGGTATATATAACACTTAGTGTGGTAAAACAAATAAGGTAAAGAAGAAATCACATTTTGTGAAACAATCAAATAAAATCAATCAGACAATTAGGGGATCAATTCCTGTAGAAAATCTGGAAGAGACCCCTTAAATTGGGGAGAGTCAATTAATGGTACAGAACTAAGGCTCAAATAAGGCAAGTAATTAATAGCATACCATATAGGGAGTTAGTCAAATCCCCAAACTGTACTTATAATTAATTAAGGCAAGTATAATTAATCAAGGTCACAAATAAGGAAACAAATAAAAATCCCATAAAATATTAATTTTAACAGGAAAATTATTTGAATCCCTAATAGAAATCAATCAATAAAAATCCCAACAAATACAGATTTAACAGGAAAGAATTATTCAAAAAATAAAATAGAATTAGTCAATATAACTGGTTCACAAAAATAAATACAATAGCGGAAAAAATTGAAGAAATCAGTGTCATAAACAAGAATATCTAGGGTTTGAGCATACAGAGGAAAATTAATCAAACATGTAAAGAGATAGTCAGATTCAATATTTGAAAGTTAAAAACCTTTGGAAGAAACTCAGGACGAACCCTAGTTTTAGAAGAAAGTAAATGAAACCGAAGTAGTTAACAAAAATAAAAGATTTTTTAGGGAAAACAGCAAATAATGCTCGAATCGTTTCAGATCTATAAAAATCTGAACAGATTCAGCATTTGTAGAATTAGGGTTTTAAAACAATAGAGATGAAAGATGCGCGGTCAAAAACCATAGATTCAAACTAAAAATAGGAGGAAATCAGTACTCACAAACGAGAATGGCCCTAGACAGGCCAGTAAACAAATTTCGGACAAAGAACCAGGTTGAATCTCCTTGAGATTCTTTTAAGGATCCATGTAATCAAACAGCCAGGAGGTATAGAAGGCCGGTAATGGTCGAAGAATACACAGAAACTCCATAAACGGGAGCTTTTTTCCGGTGACGACGATTAGGGTTTGGGGGGTCAAGAGAGAATAGAGAGTTGGAGGGAATCAGTGACGGTGGAAGGGAGAGAATGAAAGGGGTTAGAGTTTGGTTAGGATTAAAAATGGGAAAGGTTAATGTGGTCGTTGATCTAAAGGATCAACGGCCATGATTGGACGGGGCTATTGGGTCGGGTAAGTTTAATTGGGTTAGGGTTGTTTTAAATTAGGCTTGGGTTTAATGAATTGGATTGGGGAGTCTGATTTTGGGTGTAAATTAGGGGTTGTTGTTTAAATACATATTTTACTAATTAAAATAATTTTAAAAATAGCTAATAAAATGATAAAAAATAATTTTCAATCATGAAGGTGATTTAAAATAGTTATTTAATATTATAAATATATAAAAAGTCATTTTCTGTATAGATAATGTAGTTATGCCTATGTAGGGGCTATATTTGCAAAATATGCAATTATAGTCCTAAACATGCAAATGTAATTATAAAAATTGCAATTAAAATATTTGAACACTCATATGAACATAAATGATGAATTTAGATGCTTAAATCATCATAAAATAATATGAGGGATATTTTTGAACATTTATGTAATTAAAAAATACATAAATAAATGGATTTAGGGCTTTTAAAAAATTGTAGAAAAATCTTAAAACACTTGTGCATGTTTGTAAATACACATACAATATTTTGAAAGTATTTATGCAAAATTTAAAATATATGAGAGAAAATTGGGTATCAACAGCTGCCCCTTTTTACCCCGGGAAGGATGAAAGAGTTTTTGGGTAAAGAAATGATGACCGATTTTGACCGAATGGGTGCTTTGAAAAATATAGGCCGAACCCTGGTCTTTGAGCTACCTACATATCCCTGGTTTTACAAGAATCAGGCCATGTGTAGTTCTGAACCCACCGGTAAATGAAGCCGATGTAGTTATTATAGGAATGGTAGCCAATTTTAGCAAAGGTTCTTTTGTGAAGGGTAATGTCGGATGGAGTTATGGTTGCGAATCTGGAGTATAACAGATATATTATAGGGTAGATAGGTGGATATCACAGAGTAGGATGGGTAATTGATGGGAATTAGTTATAATGGCAAAGTGAAAATGGTATGAGCGGAAACCGGAGCGAAGGTTGCTCCTGTTTGAAGAACGGTTACCTCATGGATTACCTGCAAAACACAAAACACAATGCATGCGAGTATATAGATGATGCAAATTCCCTTTGGACCATGAAAGATTGTCTTTGGACAGTGCGGATGACGTCCTCAGACTATGATGTCTTGGGCCATGAATTGCAGGATAGGAGATTCGTAGGCCATGAAATGATGTTCTCGAGCCATGAGAATGGTGTGTATGAACCATGACGCCTTTGAATAATGATGTGCAAGTATTGAGAGATCCTCAATCCATGACATAGTGTCTTCAGGCTATGAGGATGATGCCTTCGGACTATGACACCTTTGGACATATTGGCTATATATCGGCCCATGAAGTGCAGAGATATAATAAAAAGTGATAGCAAGACAAAGCTTAGTCTCGTGCGGAGTTTGGGACAAAGTTTAGCCCGAGGGAAGAAGATAGTGCCAAGAATCGGGCAACGTTTATGCAGGGAGGGACAATGGTTAGTTCCAAGGAGAAGGCAATGCTTAGCCTTATGCAAATATGGAAGCAGGGCTTAGCCTCATGCAAGATTTGAGACAGGTCTTAGTCTCACGCAAAGAGAAGGCAATGCTTAGCCTTATGCAAATGTGGAGGCAGGGCTTAGCCTCATGCAAGATTTGAGACAGGGCTTAGTCTCATGCAAGAAGAAGGCAATGCTTAGCCTTATGCAAATATGGAGGCATGGCTTAGCCTCATGCAAGATTTGAAACAGGGCCTAGTCTCATGCAAAGAGAAGGCAGTGCTTAGCCTTAGGAAAATGTGGAGGCAGGGCTTAGCCTCATGCAAGATTTGAGATAGGGCTTAGTCTCATGAAAGGAGAAGGCAATGCTTAGCCTTATGCCAATATGGAGGCAGGGCTTAGTCTCATGTGAGTTTTGTGACAGAGCTTAGTCTCATGCAAAGAGAAGGCAATGCTTAGCCTTATGCAGATATGGAGGCAGGGCTTAGCCTCATGCATGATTTGAGATAGGGCTTAGTCTCATACAAGGAGAAGGCAATACTTAGCCTTATGCAGATGAGGCAGGGCTTAACCTCATGCAAGATTTGAGACAGAGCTTAGTCTCATGCAAAGAGAAGGCAATACTTAGCCTTATGCAAATATGGAGGCAGGGCTTAGCCTCATGCAAGAGAACAAATAAGAATAGAATAGTTCTTAGCTGGAGATATATTTGCATCTGGTGGCCTGATCGTTAGGACTTTGGTGTGTGTATGTTTGCGAAAACTTCTGTTATGTTCACCATGCCTACATCCAAAGAAAAATTGTAAATTTTGTAAGGGGGGAAGTCGGTTCGTGCCTCCGTCGACTGGCTGTACTTTGCTCCGTTCAGTAGTCCTTGTTTGAGTTGCCCTGGGTAACACCTAGCTGTCACGGAAATAGAGTTTTCGAAAATATGCACTTATTGATGAAAAATAAAGTTATTTTAGAAAACAGAATGGAATATTGAGTAAGTTTAGATGAACTAATGACTGTAACACATTTTAGAGACATTGCAGCTTTCTTATATTAGAATTTTGAGGTTCTTACTCAAAACTCTGCCCTAGTTTAGTAAATGATCATTCGGTCGTTTTGCGGATGACAAAACTTGCTGAACTTTCTTCGGAATTTTGAGAATCTTTCTCAAAATTCTGCCCAAGTTTCTTAACTAATTTCTGACTGTCTGGCATATGCTGGCGTCGACCGGACTTGCTCCGGAATTTTGAGGGTCCTCCTCAAAATTCTGCCCCAGTTTCTGGTGCTGGGAAAAATGAAAATTTTATTAAGCTATGGCCGAATCCACAGGGCTGCCTATGTATCCCCTCTTAAATGGAAATCAGGTCAAGCATATTTCAATTACATGAGATGAAGAAATGTAAGTAGTCTAAACATAGTATCTCTTGACTGCATCTCAATTGATTGGTTTCGGCCAAACTTCTCCGTCCATTTCTGCAAGTATGAGCGCTCCTCCTGTTACCACCCTGTGAACCATGTAGGGACCTTTCCAGTTGGGAGAAAATTTCTCTTTGGCTTCATCTTGATGCGGGAAGATCTTCTTTAGCACTAGCTGTCCTGGTGCAAACTATCTTGGTTTGACCCTTTTGTTGAAAGCTCTGGACATTCTGTTCTGATAAAGCTGACCGTGACATACTGCATTCATTCTTTTTCCATCTATAAGGGCCAGTTTCTCATAGTGGATCCTTATCCATTTTGCATCGCTAAGTTCGGCTTCCTGTATGATCCTTAAAGAAGGAATCTGTACCTCAGCTAGGATGACAGATTCGGTACCATAAACCAGTAAATCGGGGGTTGCTCCAGTTGATATGTGGATTGTAGTGCGGTACCCCAATAGGGAAAAGGGTAACTTCTCGTGCCATTGTTTGTGGTTTTCTACCATCTTCCGTAATATCTTCTTGATGTTTTTTGTTAGCAGCTTCCACAGCTCCGTTCATTTGAGGCATGTATGTTGTAGAGTTTTTGTGCTTGATTTTGAAGGTTTCACACATGACTTTCATCAAGTCACTATTGATATTGGCAGCGTTATTAGTGATAATGGACTCAGGAACTCCAAATCGGCAAACAATACTATCCTTGACAAAGTTTGTGATGACTTTCTTGGTTACAGCTTTGTAGGATGTAGCCTCTACCCATTTTGTGAAGTATTCAATGGCCACTAAAATGAACCTGGGTCTATTTGAAGCAGTAGGCTCGATCGGACTGATGACATCCACTCCCCAGGCAGCAAAAGGCCAAGGTGCACTTGTTGCGTTGAGCTCATTAGGTGTTACCCTTATCATGTATACATGTAGCTGACATTGGTGGCATTTCTGTATGTACCGGATGCAATCCATCTCCATGGTCATCCAAAATATCCAGCTCTGAGTATTTTCTTGGCTAGAACAAAACCATTCATATGTGGTCCACAAGTTCCGACATGTATTTCTTCGAGCAATCTAGAAGCTTCCTTTGCGTCAACACACCTTAACAACCCTAGATCAGGGGTTCTTCTATATAAGATCCCTTCGCTTTGGAAGAAGTGATTGGATAGCCTCTGCAGCGTGCATTTCTAAGTGTGGTTTGCCTACTCTGGATATTCTCCTCTTGCCAAATATTCTTTGATGTCGTGGAACCAAGGTTTTCCATCCGTTTCTTCTTCAACATGTGCACAGTAAGCTGGTTGGTTGTGGATCCTCACTGGGATAGGATCAATGAAATTCTTGTTTGGATGTTGTATCATTGAGGACAAAGTGGCTAGTGCATCTGCAAACTCATTTTGAATTCTAGGCACATGTTTGAATTCTATCTTTGTGAATCATTCATCAAATTCCTGCAATGATACAAGTATGGTAGTATATTGGTGTTCTTCATAGCCCACTCTCCTTGAACCTGATGTACCAGAAGATCCGAATCTCCAATCACTAATAACTCAAGTATATTCCTATCGATGGCCAGATTGAGCCCCATAATGTAAGCTTCATATTCCGCCATGTTGTTGGTGCATGGAAGCCTAAGATTCACAGATATAGGGTAGTATTGACCTATTTCTAATACCAAAACCGCTCTAACGCCCACTCCTTGAAGTTTGCATCTCCATCAAAGAACATCCTCCAACCATCGTAAGTTTCAGTAATGTCCTCTCCTACAAATGATACTTCTTCGTCGGGAAAATACATTTTCAAGTGTTCGTATTCTCCTCCCACAGGATTTTTAGCAAGATGGCCTGCCAATGATTGTCCTTTGATCGCCTTCTGAGATACATAGATGATGTCGAACTCACTTAACAGTATCTGCCACTTGGCTAATTTTCCGATCGGCATGCGCTTCTAAAAAATGTACTTCATAGGGTACATCCTGGATATGAGGTATGTGTTATAGGCACAGAAGTAATGCCTCAATTTCTGAGTTGTCCAGGTCAAAGCACAGCAAGTGCGCTCTAGCAGAGAGTATCGTGCTTGATAGGGTGTGAACTTCTTACAAAAGTTGTATATGGATTGCTCATTTCTCCCTGTCTCATCGTGTTGTCCCACAACACATTCAAAAGTTCCATCTAATACAGATAGATAAAGTAGCAAAGGTCTCCTAGGTTCCGGGGGTACTAGGACTATTGGTGTGGACAGGTACTCCTTGATTTTGTCGAAAGCCATCTGACAATCTTCGATCCAACTTGTTTCGGCATCTTTCCTCAACATCTTGAAGATGGGTTCACATATTACTATGGACTGTGCTATGAAGCGACTGATATAGTTGAGACGTCGTAGGAAGCTCATCACATCCTTCTTGCTCTTTGGTGGCGATAATTCGTGAATAAACTTAACTCTGGACAAGTCTAACTCAATTCCCTGACAGCTGACAATGAATCCCAATAACTTTTCTGCGGGAACCCCAAATGCACATTTTGCAGGGTTTAGTTTTAAGTTGTACCTCCTTAACCTGTCAAAGAACTTTCTCAAGTCTGCTATGTGATCTGCGTCTCTATTGGATTTGATTATGATGTCATCAATATACACCTCTATTTCCTGTGTATCATATCATAGAAGATGGTTGTCATGGCTCTCATGTAAGTAGCCCCAACATTCTTTAGACCTAATGGCATCAACTTATAGCAGTATACCCCCCACGGTGTGATGAAAGTTGTTTTCTCCGCTTCTTCTTCATCCATCCAGATCTGGTGATAACCCGCGAAGCAATCTACAAAGGATTGGAGTTAATACTTGGTGCGATTGTTGATCAGGATATGTATGTTTGGCAGTGGAAAGTCGTCCTTGGACTTGCTCTGTTTAAATCTTGATAGTCAACACGTGCTCTGACTTTCCTATCTTTCTTTGGAACTGGTACAATGTTGGCTAACCAGGTTGGGTACTCAACTACCCTAAGGACTTTGGCTTTGATCTGCTTAGTAACTTCCTCCTTGATTTTTAGGCTCATGTCTGGTTTGAACTTTCTGAGTTTCTACTTCACTGGTGGACACATTGGATTGGTAGGCAATTTGTAAGCCACTATGGATGTGCTTAGACCGATCATGTCATCATATGACCATGCAAAGATATCCTCATATTCCTTCAAAAAACGAATGTACTCTTGCTTCTCTGACGGTGATAAGTGAATGCTTATGCGAGTTTCTTTGACGGTTTTGGCATCTCCCAAATTTATTGCTTTAGTTTCGTCTAGGTTGGACTTAGGCTTATTCTCAAAGTTCTCAACCTCCCTGACAATTTCCTCAGGTATTTCATCCTCTTCTTCTGAGTCATTATCCTTATGTTGGGTTGTCTCATTACATGTCACAGTCATCGGTTCATCAGGAAAAGTAATAATGACACTGTAGAAATAAAAGAGTGAAAGTTAATAATGAATAATAAATAGCAATGCATTGATTAAAAACTGAAAACATCCAAAACAAGTACGACTCGATGAATCGAGAAATTATTTTGAAGCAAATGAGTCTTCAAAACTACTGGAAACATCTGAAATACCTAGCATGGCTATAGAAATAAATTAGGCTAAATGTCAAGCTACCTAGGGACTCGGAGGGCCCGGGATGGTATGGCAGTCCAATTCCTGAGAACGGCTCCTTTCCCCACAGTCTGAATGGTGAGGCCTTCTTCCTCCTCCTCCTCAATTATCGTGCTGCAATTCATATACTCGTCCTCTAGGAACAAATTCCTCAACCCAGCTTAAGCTTCTTCTTCTGTTGTTCCTTATATTGTGTCAGCCTGGTGAAAAGTCTGACCCAAATGTGGTACTGGTTGCTCGAGAGGGTAATAAGGACCATGCCATGGAGGTGACCAATCGTCATACTCTTACCATGTATGCTGGTATCCGATCCCGAAGGTTGTACCATGACGTTTCAGTTGTATTGGTTTGGTAATTCCCTAGAGATTCTTCCAAGCCCCTTACCGGGTTCATACCCAGACCATGCCAGTATGCTTTCTATTTTGTTACTCTACCATTTGTCTTTCTCAACTGCATTGACATGTTCGATGTGGTGATAAGTTTCCTCTCCTAGCCTTCTTCTGTTCTCGATAATCGGTATGGTTTGACTGGTGTAAATGGGGTTACTCCTATCTCAGTAAATGATCCCTTACTGATGGTTCCATTCAAACTTCACGACCTGGTGTAGTGTGGAAGCCACAACCCCAGCGGTCTGTATCTAAGGTCGACGCAACAGAAGATTGTATGTAGTTGATATCTCAAGCACTTGGAATTCAACATCGAACCAAGTTGGCCCCATCTGCAGACAAAGATTAATCTCCCCAATCGTGGCCCTTTCAGACCCATCAAAGGCTTTTACGTTCATACTTTCTGCTCGTATCTCATGAAAACCTTTGCCCAATCTTTTCAGAGTAGTCAACGAACAAATGTTGAGGCTCAAACCTCCATCTATCAGGACCCTGGCAATGAATTTATCTTCAAACTGCACCGTGATGTGCAATGCCCAGTTGTGACTTAACCCTTCAGGTGGTAATTCATCCTCGTGGAAGGTGATCTTATGACTTTCCAGCATTTGCCCTATCATATTGGCCATTTCTCCGCAGGTGATGTTATTAGGCACATAAGATTCATTTAACACCTTCATCAAAGCATTCTTGTGTGCCTCCGAATTTTGCAATAATAAGATGGATATCTGGGCAGGGGTTTTATTCAAATGATCGACAACGGAGTATTCCCTTGCTTGTACTTTCCTCCAAAGATCATCCGGTCCAGTTTCAATGATAGGTTACTTAGTAGCTGCCTCCTTGCTTGATCCTCCCAAGTGTTCGGTTGTATAGATCCTTCCCGTTATGGTCATTCCTTATGCGGCATCAAATTCTTCCAGTTTTGCTTTTCCCCTTCGCCGAGCTA